>NC_042620.1:277082364-277413142 GCF_901001135.1 Rhinatrema bivittatum
TCAGAAAGTTCGATGATAATTGGGTAAAATTAGCAAGCTCCAGTCACTGAACAGTGCTTTTTTTTTTTTTTTTTTTAAACTATTGCTGCCAGACACCACTTAAAGAAGAAAAGCATCAGAAGTCAGGGAAAAACCCTTGGGATATGTTAGAGGAAGTGAAGGAGAGGAGGGAGAAGGAAGGGAAGGTGTACTAAACCAGCCTCCCACTGCTCAGAGGGAGGGAACCACAAGGCTCACATTAGAAGCAATACACTTCCATATTTTTTTTTTTAAACCCAAGGACCCTGCTTGACTGAGGGAGCGATTGTCTTTTACCTCAGCAGCTTCATCCAACCTTTCCTTTTCACTCTAGCAAGCAGAGATCCACAGGTCAGGATGCTTGCCTCCCCCATTTGCTTAAGACAATACTGGCAGGCTGAAGTCAAATACATATAAAGGGTTACATCAGCGAACCTGTTAGTCTATCTCCATCTGGTGACTGCTGAGCATAACTCATTCACATCTGGACTGGTCAGACTGAATGAAGAGGAACTGGTATAATGCAATCAATACCTAGGAGGCGAGGAATTCACGTCATTTCATGCCCAGCTTAACTCTTCCTTCCCTACTTTGAAGGCAAGTTATAGCCCAAGAATATGGTTCACATTAGAAATCCTGAAACTTATAACTTACTTCGATAGCACAGGAAGAGTTCCTCCATGAGCTTGCAAAAGAAGGACCTGCAGCTCCTGAACCTGAACAAAAAAAAAAAAAAAAGGAAGGACTCAGAACCAACAGACAAAGTCAAACAGGATAACTACTAAAGTCCAACCTCTAAGTCTCACTCAGCACTAGATGGAATCAGATATAAGAACCGGCTTCCTGTTTTCCATCTCAGGACAAACCAAGAATGAACTCCCAAAAATGTGGGCTATGGGAGGCTGAGTAAATGGGAGACAAAAATAGTACCTGATTTCAAGAAAGAAATGGAGAATTATGCTAAATTGGATGGATGGGCAGACTGGATGGGCCATACGGGCTCTGCCATGTTTCTATGACTACCAATGCTGCCAGCAAGGGTTCAGATAAGCTTCCTACAGTGCATGGATTTCTATGCTAGTGCAGACAGGCATTCTCTGACAGCAGTGGATCCAAAACCACCCTGTGACATGAATGCCAAGCACCAGAACTTGGGGAAAACCTGCACTCAAAGCAACATGTTAAGAATCAGACCACTCCTTGAAAAGACAAGTGGTATCCAGAGATTATCTCAGAAGGAAAAAAAAACCCAAAGATTGTCAGCCTGATGGTTCAGGAAAAGGAATGACTTGTGAGCAATACTCTAGTCCCCATTCCAACCCCTCCTCCCACCCCACCACACCCAGCCATTCTGCTGCCCCTCCAAGGGCACAGGGGTGGAAAAGATGTCCATTTTAGCCACAATTTATGGGGCAGGGAGAATGGGTAGACTTCAGATCCTATAAAAACTGAAAAGAAGCCTCCCAGTATGAATCACACTGCTTGAAGAGTACAAATTTCCAGCAGGTGGTCTGATTCCCAAAGCCATTCAACACAGCTGTCTGAAGCCAACGCCCCAATTTCAGTTACCTGCTGTTTCAGGTGCTGAAGCTCAGCAGCCTTCGGGTCAATGTTGACAACTGGTTTGTTCTTTATTTTCCGTGCCCTGTCAGCATAGCGTAGCGTGTTTAAGGTTTCCTCCATGTTGGAATCTGCAGGGCTGATGCAGGCTATCATAAGAGTGTGGCTGTTTCCACCCAAAGAGTCTTGATGGGGGAAGGGGAGGAGACAAAAAAAAACAAAAAACGACAGCACATGAGCATAGAAGTGTTAAGCTAAACCACAGTCATTCAGATCCAGCCATGTTCACTAATGGACTAAAGTGATGTTTCTATTCTGATCACCATAAAGGGATGCATGGAAGGTGAAATTAACATCTTTCCTCTTCATCCACCTAGACCAATCCCCCGATCAGTAGAGCGAGACAGAACAAGTGTGCTGATATTATATAGAGTTGTGTGCTGCACCAGCCTGCCAGTAGTATCTGAAACATGCTAGCCACTCTTCCCATAACCACAGTGCTTCACAGGGAACTGAACAAAGGATTTTCCTGAATCCCAGGAGTCCTTCAAACAAAAACACCCTAATAAGAGTCTGCTACTGAGAGGAAAAAAAATAAAATAAAGGACGTATCTTCTCAGAAATATTGGGATCCTACTATATCCAAAGAAACAGCTGATAAACAAGCCAATTGGCAATCCAGAAGGGGGTGTTAGGACTCAAGAAAAGCAAAGTAACAGGCAAGTAAATTTCACCTTCCTTTTCATTCTGCCAAACCCTTCCAGACAAGCTATCACTTAGATAAGTCTTAAATGTGCTACTTGCTAACTTCATGGAATGCCCCTAGTTCTATTATCAGAAAGTGTAAATAACCGCTTCACATCTACTCGTTCAAGACCTCTCATGATCTTAAAGACCTCTATCATATCCCCCCTCAGCCGTCTCTTCTCCAAACTGAACAGCCCTAACCTCTTCAGCCTTTCCTCATAGGGGAGCTGTTCTATCCCCTTTATCGTTTTGGTTGCCCTTCTCTGTATCTTCTCCATCACAACTATATCTTTTTTGGGATGCGGTGACCAGAATAGTACACAGTATTCAAGGTGCGGTCTCACCACGGAGCGATATAGAGGCATTATGACATTTACCATTTTATTAACTATTTCCCTTTCTAATGATTCCTAACCTTGCTTGCTTTGACTGCTGCTGCACACTGAGCTGACGATTTCAAAGTATTATCCAATATGATGCCTAGATCTTTTTCCTGGGTGGTAGCTCCTAATTTGGAATCTAACATTGTGTAACTACAGCAAGGGTTATTTTTCCCTATATGTTACACCTTGCACTTGTCCACATTAAATTTCATCTGCAATTTGGATGCCCAATCTTCCAGTCTCGCAAGGTCGTGATTTAACTACTCTGACTAATTTTGTATCATCTGCAAATTTGATCTGGAAAGGAATACGAGTGATGATATTTATAAATATATTGAAAAGTAAGGTTCCCAATACAGATCCCTGAGGCACTCCACTGTTTACTCTTTTCCATTGAGAAAATTGATCATTTAATCCTACTCTGTTTCCTGTCTTTTAACCAGTTTGTAATCCACGAAGGGACATCGCCTCCTATCCCATTACTTTTTAGTTTTCTTAGAAGCCTCTCATGAGGGACCTTGTCAAACGCCTTCTGAAAATCTAAATAACTACATCTACCAGTTCATCTTTATCCACATGTTTATTAACCCCTTCAAAAAAAATGAAGATTTGTTAGGCAAGACTTCCCTTGAGTAAATGCACATTGGCTGTGTTCCATTAAACCATGTCTTTCTATATGCTCTACAATTTTGATCTTTAGAATAGATTCCACTATTTTTCCCCAGACACTGAAGTCAGGCTCACTAGTCTATAGTTTCCTGGATTGCCCTTGGTGCCCTTTTTAAATATTTGGGTTACATTGGCCACCCTCCAGTCTTCAGGTATAATGGATGATTTTAATGATAGGTTACAAATTTTAACTAATAGATCAGAAATTTCATTTTTTAGTTCCCTCAGTACCTTAGGTTGCATACAATCCAGTCCAGGTGATTTGCTACTCTTTTGTTTGTCAATCTGGCCTACTATATCTTCCAGGTTCACAGTGATTTGGTTCAGTTAGTCTGACTCATCACCCTTGAGGACCATCTCCAGAACTGGTATCTCCCCAACATCCTCATTAGTAAACACAGAAGCAAAGATTTCATTTAGTCTTTCTGCAATGGAGTTTTCCCTGTACGTACCCAGATCAGTCTAGACTCCTGGGTTTATTCATCCCTGCCAGCAGATGGAGACAGAGAAAAGCCTCGCTGACACTACTTGATAAGCCCTGGTGCCACCTGCAGTAGTTCAGTATTTCTCTATCTCCAGCAGATGGCTGGTGCATAAGCCTGCAGTTCTTTACCCTTGCTTTCTCTAGTCTTTTTTGGGTGAGCCTTTCTCCCAGGGAACTGGTTCTTTTTGGGAACCATTCTTTGTTCGGTTGAGGTGGACCAGTTGAGGTCCAAATTGTTCCGTGGGGTGTAAATCTGGTGGTCCAGATCCCTCCCCTCACGAGGCTGGCCGTGTGGCTTTCAGCCATTTTCTTCAGGGGTTTCTCTCCTTATTGTTCAGTAGCTGATTTGAGCTAAATAGCTTCTTTCAGCTCTAGGAGAGAAAATTCCCTGTTATTTTTGTTAAAGTTTAATAAAAAAAAATTTTTTTACAAGAAGACAGGCTGAGTGGTAAGGCTCGATCCTTCCAATCCACTTAAATTCCCTCCTCTTTTTCCACCCCTATTTATCTTCTTCCCATTCTTACCTTGAACCTCCTCTTCCTTTCACTCACCCAGCCCGTACTCTTATAATTTGATCTCTCACCCCTCCACAATACTAATATGATTTTTACTTCCACTTTAACTAATACCGCTCATTTTACTTCAGAAAACTCAATTATAAGATACTTTCTTTAATTATGTTTATTATATATTTCTCTGCTTTAGCTGAGATGTTATGATACTAATGTTTAATATGTTACAAAAAATGTTTTCATGTATGAAGTTGTTCAGATGTAAACCAGAGTGAAGGCTCCCCGCTATACTTCGGTATATAAAAGAATCTAAATAAATAAATAAAATTCAAGTTAATGAAGTGCCATATAAGATCACGCTTTTTGCAGACGACCTACTATTTACTGTTACCGAACCAGAGGCCTCTAACTTTGTTACTAGGGGAACTGCACAATTTTGGAAGAATGTCAGGCTTTAAGATTAATGCTGACAAATCTGAATTGTTAAATGTCTCTGTCAACTGGCCAGTATATGGCGATGGGGAGTAACTTACCTTTTCGCCTTGCTAGGGACTCTATAAAATACTTGGGAGTTAAACTTGGGACTCAACTGGATGACCTCTATCGTCTCTTAAAAGCCTGCAAATTTGCTTAATTTATGCACCCCCTGGTATACTAGAAAAGAATCCATCAACTCTTACGGAATACATTACAAAACACATTGACATAAATATGCCAGCCATCATACTCGGAGATCTTAATCTCCATTTTGACCGATCCCCCCTCACACCTGCATGTGATGCCACACTTGCGACCCTTAACGCTATCGGATTTAAACAAATTGTATCAGGAACAACACACAAGGCTGGACATACACTGGATGTTATATTTACTAACTCTCTCATACAATCTGACCACCCCCAATGCACACCCATACCTTGGTCAGACCACTACCGAGTAGACACGCACTGCTCCATTAACTGCAACCCCCAAGCAACACATGCAAAGAAAAGAACCATTGAATACCGAAAAAAAATGCCAAATAGACGATATCATCGAAGCCATTACAGAAGATATCCATAAATTAGACCTCTCCGATGCCAATACTGCTTGCACCTCTTGGCATCAACTCACCAGCAACATTTCTGATCGTCTGTCCACTACTAACGAAAGAAATCAGCACAGATAAAAAAGATAAAAAACCATGGTTCAACACAGACCTTAGAATGATGAAACGCGAACTACGTAAACTGGAAAAGAAATGGCGTAGAAATCAAGATCAAACACATCTACAGAAATTTAAATCCCTTCTCCATAAATACCATAAAACTACAGACGAAGCTAAGAAAAATTACTACACAACAAAAATTCATCAGTATCAGTTCAACCCGCGTGCTTTATTCCAATATGTTGCTAACATTATTACCCCACCTTCAAACAGCAATCCAGAAAATGATGATAAAAACAAATGTGAGCAGCTAGCTACCTACTTTTATGAAAAGGTCTCTAATATCATGGCACGCTTTACTGCACATGCTCCACTGGTACCACTTCTACCCAGAAGCACCATGATCTCGTCACCATCACTCACTAAATTTGAAATCACAACCACTTCAGAAATTGAAACCATTCTAAAAAAGATAAAACCTGCTTTGCACCCTATAGATATTATGCCTACTAAAACACTCCTTTCCATCCCCACGAGGATTGCCTCTCCCATCTCCAACATCATCAACAAATCTATATCGACTGGCGTTTTTCCTACGCAACTTAAGCATGCAATTATAAAGCCGACTCTCAAAAAACCAGACTTGGATCCATCTGAACCGGCCAATTATCGTCCTGTCTCGAACCTCCCATTCGTGTCAAAAATCATAGAAAAAGTGATAAAACAAACAACTCATGGACTATCTAGACGATAACCGATTATTATTTCTGTCACAATATGGTTTTCGTAAGCTCCATAGTACTGAAACGCTGCTAGTATCCCTCTCAGACTCTATTCTAAAAACACCTGATTCTGGTCATTCATACATTCTTGCCCTACTTGATATCTCTTCGGCATTTGACACGGTCAATCATAATATCCTTCTATCCCTCCTCTCTCAAATCGGCATCACTGGCACGGCACTAAATTGGATCCAATCTTTTCTGACAGACAGGACATACAGTGTCAAGTTGGGATCCCAAATATCTAAACCAAGAAATCTGCTACAAGGTGTACCACAAGGCTCCTCGCTATCATCAACACTGTTTAACATTTACTTAGCACCTTCTCTGTCGACTCCTAGCAAAACAAACTCCACCACTTCATATATGCCGATGACGTACAGATTCTTATCCCTATTAATGATTCCCTCTCTAATGCCCTGAAAACCTGGGAATCAGCACTAACTGAAATAAAAAAGCTTCTCACTGAAAACTTCTTAGCTATAAACACTACCAAAACAGAACTCATCATCATCTCGCCACACAATAATATCCCCTCCAGCACTTCCCACCAACCTACTTCAATTCTTCCCCTACTACAGCAAGTCCGCAGTCTTGGCGTTATTATTGACAACCATTTCACTTTAAAGAAATTCATCTCAGCTACAATAAAAAATGGTTTTTTCAAACTTCACACACTAAAAAGAATTAAACCTCTTCTACATCCACAAGATTTCCGGACGGTATTGCAAGCTACCATACTACCAAAAATTGACTACTGTAACGCAATACTATTAGGTCTCCCTAAAAACTCAATTCAACCTTTACAGATGTTACAGAATGCAGCAGCTCGATTAATCACCAATACCCATCTCCATGATCACATAACACCTGCTCTCATGTTCTTGCATTGGCTCCCAGTAGCTTCTAGAATTACCTTTAAAGTCCTCTCCCTCATACATAAATCGATCTATAACCAAGAGATGCAATGGTTCTTAGAGCAGTTTGTGTTCCATTCTTCTAAGAGACCCATAAGACATATCCATCAAGCTAAATTAGCAGCCCCGCCAACAAAAAACATCAAACACGTGACCACAAGAGACCGTGCTATCTCCATAGCGGGAATCAACTTATGGAACAAGATGCCCACTGACCTACGCCTGGAGCCCTGCCATAAGAAATTCAAACAAGGACTCAAAACGTGGTTATTTGAACTAGCATTAACACAATGATATCCGTTTAACTGAAATGCCATTCAATTCTCCACCCTCTCCCCATGCCCCGTTTCCCACCCTAACCACATGCCCTCCTCAATCACCTTCTTCACCTTACATGCCCCCCCTTCCCTTATGATATTAATTAGCTTTAAATAACAGAAATATCCTCGGTACAATATAGTAGTTGTATCCATTCTCAGAACCTGTTTTGTATTAGATACTATTTAGTTTTGGTTTTTTTTAAGGTTTAATAATTACATCAATATTTTAATTGCATGTTATACATTATTGGATGGTCCACAGTCTGTCCAGCCTGTTTTCTGTCAAAACTGTTATATCGATTTTAGTATATGTAATACCTATTAATAATGTCAATGTAAAGCCTGTTGCTAAGTTATTGTTAAATGTAAACCGCGGTGATGTATCTCTTTACGTACTGCGGTATATAAAAACCCTTAAATAAATAAATAAATAAATAAATTACGATGCTTTGTTGTCTCATATCCAACAAGACCTAGATAGGTCAGACCTATCCCACCTATCTTGGTTTAGCAGAGTGGCAGCCGTCAAAATGAACATCTTACCCAGATTTTGCTATTTGTTCCAAACCCTGCCCGTGGCGGTCCCGGAAGGGGCCATGAGAACCTGGCAAAGGAAGCTCTTTCATTTTATATGGAAGCGGAAGCCTCCTAGGGTATCTCGCAATATTTTATATAAGGACAAGTCACGAGGGGGCCTTAATATTCCTAATCTAAGCTGGTACTACACAGCCATTATGCTTGGCGTGGTTATCAGCTGGCAGTCTAAAGGAGGGTTTAAACCCTGGGGTGCTATAGAGCAGGCGGTTTCCGGGTCCTTCCCATTAGCATCCAGGGTATGGAGTAAAGACGTGCATAAGGTCATTCCCCAATCACTTACAACGTTTACCCAATCTGTCCTACGGTTATGGGCAAAATGGAGGGGGTCGCTTGGTAGGGGATAAGAGTATTTATCACCTAACCTCCTTTCTAATGCACCCTAGGTTTCCCCCAGGGCAGGATATAGCCTTTGTTCATCGGTGGCAGCAACTGCGGATCACTACTGCTGGACAATTTTGCAGGGGTTCCCAGTTGATTCCATTCATGGAATTGCAAGATGAATATGTTATGTCATCAGGTGATAAGTATTCCTATTTGCAAATTACACACTTCCTACGTTCTGAAGGGGCACCCGGAGAACTCCTTAAAGGCAAGTCTCTATTTGAATCGTTTTGTGAACAGACTAGGCCTATATCAAAACCTATATCTCGGTTATATATGCTCATTAATAGTGGCCCTAAAGTCAAGATGCCTTTTCAGAGCCTGTGGGAAACTGATATTGGGCAGGAACTTATGGACTCTGAATGGGACCATTGCCATATGATCCTGGGATGGAGTTCTATCTCTGCCAATATTAAAGAGAATGGGTACAAATTATTATATAGATCAGGGGTCAGGAACCTTTTTGGCTGAGAGAGCCATAAACACCACATATTTTAAAATGTAATTCCATGAGAGCCATACAATATGTTTAAAACTAAATATAAGTAAATGTGTGCATTTTATGTAAGATCACACTTTTAAAGTACAATAAGTCTCTGAAAATATTACACCAGGCTTTAAGACACCAATACATCTATTAGGAAAATGGACCAAGTCAGGCTGCTATAGAGTCCTACACAAACTACACGCCAGCAGAAAACCTCACCTGAATCATGTGCTGACCCTCACCTAACATAGAATAAAGAGACCAAAACGCATAACTAGAAGCATGCAGAAAAAACTGAATTGGAAACTGCAACAAGCCAGAGTCTCTGTATGCAGTGTAACAAAGGAAAAAAGAAACATCACCCATCCTTATAAAACAAATCAAGAAATATAAAATCATCAGCAGTAAAACTGTACTAACAAAAAGAACATTTCGAAACAGCTGATGAGTGGAATATCCAATAATTAAAAACTCAAAAAATTTCCAGATACCAACAAAATATTTCAAAATAGCAGACACAAAGACCCAATAATGATAAGGATACAAAAAATTTTTTGCTCTGCATACCTGGGAACGTTTGATATCTAGGTGTCCTGAGATTGTTCTGAATTAGCAGGAGGAGGGGTGGTTTGCTTGGAACTTTCTCCTTTCTAAGTCACATACCAGCGCTCTCTCACACTGGCTCTCAATTACACACATGCTCTCAGTCACTATACACATGCTTTTTCTCTTTCACTTATATAGGCTCTTACACATTTACACACAAGCTGTCTATCTTTTCACGCTTACACACACACACACAGGCTTTCAATCACATAAATACATGCTGTCTTTTTCTCACACAGACTCATTCACATGCTTATAAACATGTCCTCTTTCTCTCATTTATTCACAGGCTCTCAATCACATACTCACATGCTCCCTCACCTAAACCAGCTTTCAATCACAAAGACACACATGATCTCTCACTTATTCACACAGGCTCTTAATCATACATACACATGATTTCTCTCACACAAAGGATCTCAATCATACACACATACTCTTTCACACAAACAGGTTTTCAATCACAAACCTACACATACAGGTTCCCAATCGTAAACTTACATTCATGCTCTCTCTCTCACAGGCAGGCTCTCAATCACAGACATACTCTTTCACAAATACAGGCTCTCAATCATTCACATACATGCAATCTCTCACTCACACACACAAGATCTCAAACACACATGCTTGCTCGCTCATTCACTCTCTCTCCCCCACCCCAGGAACTCACGGCAGCAGCAGCCTCCTCCCAACGCTAACCTCCTTCATTTTCAGCCCTCGCGGAGGAGGAGTCGCATCGGCCGCGGTTGAATCTCTTCTTTATTTTACTCCGAGCCGCGCTGCACAGTCTTCTTTTCGTCGGACCGACGCTGACCACACTAGCATGGTCTCTTCTTCCCGCGCACGCACCCGATGCTCACCACTTCCTCTTCCGGGCCGCGGGGGGGGGGGGGGGGCGGGAAGAAGAGAGCATGCAGGTGCCACCGACTCCAGCTATTCTGCCGCTTCCTCTTCCGGGCCGACGAGGACCGGGGAGCAGCTGGGTCAGCGGGGGACTGGAAAGTGTGGCGAGACACTGATTTAGATTTGTCTGCGAGCCAGATGCAGCCATCAAAAGAGCCATATCTGGCTCGCGAGCCATGGGTTCCTGACCCCCCGATATAGATGGTAAATGGCACCTGAAAGATTACACTGTATAAATTCCCAGTTCAGCGAACTTTCCTGGCACAAGTGTGGAGAGAAAGGAACATTTTTACCATATGTGGTGGACTTGTACCCAGGTGCAAGGCCTGTGGGACAGAGTGACACGGTTTGCCTCTGAGGTTTTGGGAGCCATTATACCATTAGACCCTAAGGGTTGTCTATTGGGCTTGATTGGAGGGTTATGCAGTGACAAACAACGGTGGCTGTCAGTGCAAATCTTTATAGCCACTCTGAGTGAAATAGCGTACCAATGGAAGGCTGATATAGCTCTCACTTTCTTAAATGTTCTCTCTAGATTAGACAAAGTTTACCAGATGGGATACCTTACCGCGGTCCAGCATGATAGAGTCTGTAAATTTTTGGACATATGGGAACCTTATCGTAAGTGGAAAAATAAGCAGTGTTGAGACTGACCCAGTACTAGAGTGTGATGTATATTAGGCTGAAATGGGGGGGGGGGGGGGGAATTCTCACACTAAATAGTAAGAATTGTTCAAAGGAAGACAGAACCCATGATATTGTATGTATCGTTTATTTTTCATACTGTGAGATTGTATGCACACCAAAGAGATTGTTCTGTGGAAGTGTTTTATCATTGCTGTTTAAAGGGTTACTTGTGCTATGTATACGATACTGGTTGTACTTAGCTTGTCTGTTTACTCCGTATTCTGTTCTTGTATATGAGTAAATAAAAATTTACAAAAAAAAAAAAAGCATGAAGTCTGTTGTAAACCCAGTAGGGCCCCTAGAACCCCTGAAGACCATGAGGAAATCAGAAGGGCCCATAGAACCCCCCCGAGGGAATGTGGCTTCTCCTCCAAAAAAAATCAGGACTTAATCCAGCCAGAGAGATCTGATGGGAGATCCCCCTCGCCCGCTGCTGTGCCGTGCCAAACAATTCCAAAATAGCCACCATTCCTGCACTTAGCGGGAACGGCTCGGCCTCAAGCACTGAACTAGCAGGTCATTTGCCAACACTGTGGGTCTTGCCTGCTTTCGACCCCACCACTCCTGAGGAACCCTCCCATCCGGGGAGGCAACGCACAGAGCCCATCGCAGGAGAGCCGCAAACAGAGCTCCCCTCAGGATGAACATCAGGTGCCTCGCGGCATTGCGGCAGGAAAGAGTGGGGTGCTGAGGGAAAAGAAAATATGCTTGAGCTCCCAAAATGCGGATAATGGCCCGTTCAGACCCTGGCCAGTGAACCTCTTTTTTTCCTCCCAAACTTTACTGGCCCAGGAAGCTTCTCTGGATCCACAAGGGGGGGGGGGGGGGGGGGGAAGAGAACCAGACCACTGGTATCACCTCCGGTGCCATTTGAGAGGGGAGCAACTTTGGCCTACTGACCCTGCTCCTGAACACCTGCTACTTGGGGGATGGTCCCACCAACCCCCCTGGGAGGAATGACAGTTCTTTCTGGTCCTACTCGAGCTGCTTTTTTTTTTTTTTTTTTTTTTTTTTGCAAAAACCTAACATCTGTCAGAGCCACAGATTGTTCATCACCTCCATCTGCTGGAGACAGAAATATTGAGACGACGCAGGTGCTACACCCAGTTAAGAGGGGTGCTCTTCAAGTTTCTGTCTCCATCTGCTGGAAGGGAGGCAAAACCCAGCTATCTGGACTGATCCGGGTACATACAGGGAACAGGAATTTTGGAGCCTCAAAACTGCTGCAGTTTGTGATTTCTCCCATCCAGTCTAAACAGAACAGTGCATGCAGCAATAGTGCGGACCCCAGAGTGTTTTCCACTCTCCTGACATGAACACCACTCACTCCCCACAGAAACCTCACTGTGGCCATGGAGGGTATATATGGCAATCTTATGCCCAAATCAAGCCTGAGATGTGCACTGTGCAGCTGCTCAATATCTCAGCTGTCCAACAAGTTTTCTCACCAAGAGGAGAGCTGAAGGGAGAACCTTCTAAGGACAGTCCTTGGTCCAAACACGCAACTGAGGGAGAATCAGGCTAGTAAATCTGTCAGCCCAGGAGTCTACCACAATCTCCACAAGAATCTTCACCACCAGCCCAGAACCTGGACCTCAGAGCAGCACAGGTATGCTACCCTACCATCTATTGGAAGCAGATAAAACTGGCAGGGTGTCACCCTATATGGGGGTCCTGTAGAGACATCAAACCTGTTCTGTCTCCATCTGCTGGTAATGGACTAACTTATTTGGACTGCTCTGGAGATGAAAAGAAAAATCTAAGTTCACAGAAATGTGAACATTAAGATTAAGAGAGTGAATAGGGAGGGGGATCAGTACTGGGGATGGATTTTAAAACAATTTATACTGTAAATTGCTTTGAGTCATTTTTGGGAAAAAGGAAATATGGACATACAAAATGTAATGTTAATGGCTCTATAAATAGGTCCATGTGTTCAATACATCAGATATTTTGACAAATGTGTTCTATTACTGCTAACTTCTCAGCTATAGTTCAGAACAAAAAAAAAAAAAAACCCAAAACTTGGTAAGTCATGCAAAACCAGCACTTTCAGTGCCATCTTGAGTGCAGCACCCACCTTGCAGAAGCCGAGTGAGCTTGGAATCCCGGTATGGAACAAAACCCCCCTTCCTGTCCTCTCCCAGGGCACTGATCACATTCCCCAGGCACAGCAACCCTCTGTTAATGTTGATACCTGTGTACAGAATCACACGAGCAAGACAAAGCAATGCAACATCCATACTGACACCATTTGATAGACTAGTAATTCAACATTGGGAAGATGGTACATTATCTAAATTAGACAGTTTACTAAGGGGTGGATACCAGGACAGGAAAAAAAAAAAGTTGAATTTCCTCCCTGTCCTAAAGAGAAAGGATTGTCTCATTCTGCTTACACACCTAATCAAAGGTGGTAAAGCACCTGCAACCTGCAGTTTGGTTATTTGAAGTGCAGCATCTTAGATGTGCAACTGCATCAGATTCACATCACTAATTTTGACAAGCTTTTGTTAAGACTGGCATGCAAAAGTGCCACAGGTCAGGCCTGATCTGCACTGACAAGGTGTTGAAGTACTGGATGAAAAGCACCAGCATTTACAGAGAGCCATGTTTACCTTCTCTTAACCGGTCTCCCTCAGCTTTTGTCTTCTTTTGTCTTTCAGATCCTGCCAGATCCACCAAGTGAAGCTTGCAACGAAAACTGCAGTTCCTATTGCAAAGGTAGAATGGGGTTGCACATCAGTCACCATGTTTCCAAAATCAAACTACCAGTGTGAAGTGTCGAGTTAGTAAGAAGATGAGCATCCTAACAAGCACCTGCTGAACAAATTGAAAATGGAAGCAGCTTCATACATACTTATCAGTTTTCTTGCTCTGTTCAATGGCAATGGTGAAGATGGCATGCGATCGAGAGGACTGAGAGTTCATAGCAGT
The DNA here is from genome assembly GCF_901001135.1 of Rhinatrema bivittatum. Classification (NCBI taxonomy): domain Eukaryota; kingdom Metazoa; phylum Chordata; class Amphibia; order Gymnophiona; family Rhinatrematidae; genus Rhinatrema; species Rhinatrema bivittatum. The sequence goes on from NC_042620.1 coordinate 277,096,502, forward strand.
GGAGGCCACAGTACGTGAGTTGTTCCCTTGTTCCAGGCAGAGTACAGTGTCTACTGCAGAGGTCACATCTCGCTCCGTCAATCCAACAATCTGATTACAGGGAAAAGATATTTGCCCATTTTACTAGCTTCAGATCTCTATTCTGACATGCACCATCTTAATACCAAGTACAGACGTTCATTCCTACTTGCCTTGAGATGTGACTGTATAAAGACATACCTTTATAACTTCCTTATCTTCACGAATGCTGATATGGGAGGATTTTTCATGAGAGCAGCATAGTAAATCCAAGATCTCCTCATTATAAATCTGAAAATTTGAAGGAAAGCATTTTAAAGAATAAAGGCATCAAAATATAGAGCAACTTACTCCAATATAGCATAGAGGACAGTTTACTCTCCTTTAATACAATCAGACTAGTCCAGTGAGTTATGCAATCGAACCAGATCAGACTTGCTAATCCTGTTCATACCCAGATCAGTCCAGACAAGTGGGTTTATGCAGCCCTACCAGCAGATGGAGGCAGAGAACAAAACACTGAGGCACTGCTACCACCTAAAGTCCCTCAGTAAATTTCTCTGTCTCCAGCAGATGGTAATGGGGCATACCTGCAATCTGTTAAGTGTAAAAAAAAAAAAAAAAGAAGTTAATTTAGAATAGGGAAAAGATCCGGAGTTCCCAGAGGTGTTAGGTACCTTCGTGGGCCATCCCTCTGGTTGAGTAAGGGGTTGGATATCCCCACCTAGGCTTGACCCTTGATTCCAAGGGGGGGGGGGGAGAAGAGCCAGGGGTCCTGGTTCCCTTGCTCCTGAGGGCCTCCCTCCAAAGCCAGATGTGGAAGTGCCCTGGAGCCCCAGAAACAGGAGAGAACTTTTCGGAGGCTGGGATAGCTGAGGTCTTTCAGAGATGCCGGTGCTATTACATTTTTTCTCCTTCCTGCGGTTGGTCAGCTCAGCAATTGGGGGGGGAGGGGAGGACAGGCTCGCATGACTTGTGCTGTTCATTCAGCACCCGTGGCCCGGACATGGCGAGGCTGCAGCAGCTTTATTTTTTTCTCCTGCTCTATTTTTAGCCGCAAGCAGCACTATGTACACCATGCTGACTCCCGTCGAGAGTGGGAAATTCTGACGGGCCTGTGGGGGGAGGCATTCGCCTCAACGCGACCCTTCTCTACCCCATCTGTGTCTCTGGAGGTGAGGGAGCCTCGACAGATTCCCAGGGGCAGACCCTGCACTCAGGATGCAGGCCCTGTGCAGGAGGCCCCAAGAGGGGGCTCAGACGGCAGTCATTTTACCTCCACTTGGCAGGAGCCCTGCCTTGAATGTGGAGAGCAGGGATTCCCATTCCCTGCTTTCTCAGATGGGGTGGAGAAGTGCCAGCAAACACAGGAAAGGACAGACTGCGGAGCAGGTGATCCATGGTAGCTTTTCCACTGATTTCGTTTTTCCGATGCATGAAGCCTCTCTCACCAGTCAGGAGCTGGCAAATAAGCAACCAGCCTTTCAGCCAGGCCGGATAGTCCATAAGAGACTGAGGCGCCTCCATGGAAGGGGGGCATTTTGCGCCTGTTGGGTCTCAAGCATTCGCTTGCTGATGAGACTTCCTCTGAGGATTCTGAGGGCACTGATCCAATGGGTGATGATCACAAGAGCCGCAGGAGGACCAGGGCACAGATCCTGGGGCTAGGTCACTGGGGGTCCTGGATACAGACAAAGTCCCTTTGACAGAAAGGGATGACCCCAAGGTTGTTAGTTTATTTCGCAAGGATGAATTGCAACCGCTTATCCCTCAGATTCTGGAGGAACTGGAGAATAAGTGACTCAGGAGGATTCAGACAGGGAGGGAGGTCAACCCGGTGTTGGAGAGGTTACATGGAGCACAGAGGACATTTCCCTTGCCGAAGCAGGTCAAGAAGTTGATTGACTGGGAGTGGGAATTCCCAGAAGCCGAACTGAAGGGGGCCAGGGCTATGGCCAGGTTGTACCCCCTGCCTGAGACTCTTAGAGATGTGGAAGCTTACAAAGGTGGATGCAGTGGTATTGGCAGTAATGAAGGCAATCATTCCAGTGGCAGGGTCAGCTTTCAAGGATGTCCAGGATAAAAAGCTGGAGATCCTGTTGAAGAGGCTGTTTGAAGTCTCGACTCTGAGCCTTAGAGCTACAGTCTGCGCCAGCCTTATGCAGTGGGCTTGTTTGTGCTGGGTGCAGGAGTCAGCCTAAGTACCTCGTGGGCTGCTGGCGAAGATGCTTGCCTGGTAGTGGATGTGGTTTATGTGGCAGATGCCCTCTAAGATTGGCTTCGCACTTCAGCTAGGAATGGTGTCCACAGTGGCCACGGGAAAGCTTCTGGGGCTATGAAACTGGCCAGCAGATGTTTGGTCGAAGGCACAACCTGCTAATCTCCCTTTTAAGGGGCAGTTCGGTGAGGACCTGGAGAAGCTGATGAAGCATCTGGCAGACTCTAAGGGGGGGGGGGGGGGGGGGGGGGGGGGAACAGATTGCCTGAGGATAAGGGCACAAAAGTCCTTTCCATCTTGTTCTAGTTTCCATGAGATGAGATTTCATGGCAGCAGAGGTTAGTCCAGTTCTTCACAAAAGCAAGGTTCAGGAAGACAGTCCTTTCAGGGGAATTGTAGACCGGCCAGAGGGTTCTGGACAAGGGTCTGGAGGTGCCATGTCTGCCCAATGAAGGCAGGCTGGTCCGCTCCTCCCTTGTGACTGTGAGGCAGGTTGTCCCATTTTTACAAGGAATAGACCAGAATCACCTTCGACCAATGGGAGCTGGAAGTAATAAAAGACCGCTGTGTGTTAATTTTCTTGACCCCTCAAGGCGGCCTTCACCGTGCCCTGTTGCACTTCGTCCACCTCCCGGTGCCGCTTGGGGAGCACGGTCAGAGAAGGTATTCAGTGTACTTTGTGGTTCCCAAGAAGGGATCTCTAAAAGGGTCAACGCAACATTCCATGTTCCCAAATGGAAACATTGCGCACAGTGATTGCAGCAGTGTGCAAAGAGGAGCTCCGGGCCTCTCTCGAACTGACGAGGCATATTTCCATATTCCCCATTAGGGCGGATCTGAGATTTCTGCAATTCATGGCACTGGGAGAACATTTTCAGTTTCGAGCCCTGCCCTTTGGCTTGGCTCCGGCAAAGAGAACGTTCACAAAAGGTGATGGTAGTAGTGGCGGTGAACCTCAGAAGAGAAGGGATACTGGTTCATCCTTCTTGGCGAATGGCTCATTCGATTGAAGTGTTTCACCTTCATTCAGCAAGCGAAGGAGCGCCTGGAGTCCCTAGGCTGGGTGATAAACCTAGAAAGAGTCAGCTGGTCCCTTTTCAATGCTTGAACTATCTGGGTGCAAGTTTCAACACCCTGGTGGGCAAGGTGCTCCTCACCCCAGAAAGGATTCTCAAGTTGCAGACACATGGCTTGTCTGAGGGATCTGCCGGTTCCCAAGGTCTGGGATTATTTACAGGTACTTGGCTCCATGATGTCTATGCTAGATCTGGTGCCATGGGCCTTTGTGCACATACACAAAGCCCTCCTATACTGTTGGAACCTGATGTCTGAGGAGTTTCAAGTGCTGTTGCCACTCCAGGAAGAGGCCAGATCCAGTCTCTTGTGGTGGTTACTGCAGTCCATTTTGGAGAAGGGAGTGGATCTGGAGGTTCCAGACTAGGTGGTGGTGGTGACCAAGGATGCCAGTCTCAGCAGTTGGGGAGCAGTGTGTCAAGGATTAGCTGCCCAAGGGCAGTGGTCCCTGGTAGAAGTGTCCTGGTCCAACAACAGTTGGTAGACAAGGGCAATTCAGAGGGCACACAGAATGTTGGGAATTATTAGAAAGGGAATGGTGAATAAAACGGAAAGTGTCATAATGCCTCTGTATCGCTCCATGGTGAGACCGCACGTTGAATACTGTGTACAATTCTGGTTGCCGTATCTCAAAAAAGATAATTGCGATGGAGAAGGTACAGAGAAGGGCTACCAAAATGATAATTTGTTTTATTTATGAGCTTTTATATACCGGCATTCGTAGGACACATGTTGGTTTACAAGTAACTTAGAAGGAAATTACAATGAACAAGGATAGGGGGCTGGCTATAAAGGGTGACGGGGGCAGGGGGGAGTAACCTAGCTGGGAGAAGGAGGTGGGAACGAGAATAAGAAGAGAGGATAAAGGGTAATCAAGTTAAATACAAAAAAATCAAACACATGCAAAGTGCAAGTCATAACTGGGTTAACAGTATACACATGTACAAAAACAAAAGGTGAGTTCTATGGGGCTAGGGTGGGAGGCGAGGGAGCCAGGGCAGTTCAAGGAGGAGCACTATCTAGGTTTGATTAGTGTCCGGAATAGGCCAGCTTGAGGAGCCATGTCTTGATTCCTTTTTTGAATTGGTGTAGGGATGGTTCCAAGTGGAGATCAGCAGGAAGGGAGTTCCAAAGAGTGGGGCCAGCAATGGAGAAAGCCCTTTCTCTAGTGATGGTGAGGTGTGCAGTTTTGAGGGATGGGGTATGAAGGGCACCTACAAGGGAGGTTCTAGTAGGGCGGTTAAAGGAACGGAAGCGTGGCATTTCTTCGAGCCAGGGGAGATGGTTTTTGTAGAGTGTGTTGTGTAGAACAGTAAGTGTTTTGTATTGTGTACGGAAAGACATGGGGAGCCAGTGCAGATCTTTTAATATGGGAGTGATGTGGTCCTTTCGGGTATTGGTTATTTAGTGTTTTTCTATACCAGCATTCGCGATACGTATCACATCATGCTGGTTTACATTTAACAAGGGGAGTGTAAAATGAAGATACAATAAAACTTTAACAGGTGCGAAGAGAAACGTTGCAGTTACAATAAAACAGGGATGTACACAACTGGGAGCAGAAAAAAAGGTGATTGTAAATAATTGCTCTTTCTGCTAAATTCCTTTGTTATTGTTTACACTGTTATGGTAATGTCTGAGAGTAAATTGAGGGTGCGTTGAGGTTCAGTTGGGGTCCAGAAAGGCTTTTTTAAATAACCACGTTTTGAGCCTTTTCCTGAATGTTAGAAGGCAGGGTTCCTGTCGCAGATCCGGAGGGATGGAGTTCCATAGAGGTGGTCCTGCTGTGGAGAAGGCCCGGTCTCTAAAGGTTTTATGTTGAGAGGTTTTGGAGTGTGGTACATATAATGATTCTCTATAAGTCTTTCTGATGGGTCTGGCGGAGGTATGTTTTTTGAATGGGATTTGTAGGTTAAGCGGAGCATGGTGATGAATAGCTTTGTAGATGGTAGTAATGGACATATGATTCTGTAGTGAATTGGCAACCAATGTAGGTCTTTGAGGATTGGAGATATGTGGTCTCTTCTCCTTGTGTTTGTCAATATTCTGGCTGCCGTGTTTTGAACCATCTGAAGAGGTTTGGTGTGAGATGAGGGGAGACCTAAGAGAGTTTCAGTAATCTATCTTAGAGAAGATTATTGCTTGCAGAAGTGTTCTGTAGTCATGAAAGTGGAAGAGTGGCTTTATTCTTTTTAGGACATGTAGTTTATGAAAGCAGTCCTTAGTTTGGTTAATAAATGATTTTAGGTTTAGCCGATTATCAATAGCAGCTCCTAAGTCTCTTACTTGTGAAATTTGCAGGTTGGCTGGTGGATTCGTAGTGATGTTACTGTTATCCGGGGATATGAGAAGGAGTTTGCTTTTTGAAGAATTTAGTATTAAGTTTAGACTGGTGAGGAGGCAGTTGATTTCTAGAAGGCAATTTTCCCAAAATTCTAGAGTTTTTGTGATGGATTCTTTAAGGGGGATCACGATCTGGACATAGAAACATAGAAATGACGGCAGAAGACCAAACAGCCCATCCAGTCTGCCCAGCAAGCTTCACACATTTCTCATACTTATCTGTTTCTCTTAGTTCTTTGGTTCTATTTCCCTTCCACCCCCATCATTAATGTAGAGAGCAGTGATGGAGCTGCATCCAAGTGAAATATCTAGCTTGATTAGTTAGGGGTAGTAGGGGTAGTAACCGCCGCAATAAGCAAGCTACACCCATGCTTATTTGTTTTACCCAGAATGTGTTATTCAGCCCTTATTGGTTGTTTTTCTTCTCCCCTGCCGTTGAAGCAGGGAGCTATGCTGGATATGCGTGTAGTATCAGTTTTTCTTCTCCCCTGCCGTTGAACCAGGGAGCTATGCTGGATATGCGTGTAGTATCAGTTTTTCTTCTCCCCTGCCGTCGAAGCAGGGAGCTATGCTGGATATGCGTGTAGTATCAGTTTTTCTTCTCCCCTGCCGTCGAAGCAGGGAGCTATGCTGGATATGCATTGAAAGTGAAGTATCAGGCTTATTTGGTTTGGGGTAGTAACCGCCGTAACAAGCCAGCTACTCCCCGCTTTGTGAGTGCGAATCCTTTTATCCACATTTCCTCTTGCTGTTGTAGCTTAGAGCGATGTTGGAGTCACAGTAACCATGTGTATGTTTATTGAATAAGGGTATTATCTCCAGGCAGTAGCCATCATTCTGGCGAGCCACCCACTCTTTATTGACGGCCTCTTGATTTTATGGATCCACAGTGTTTATCCCACGCCCCTTTGAAGTCCTTCACAGTTCTGGTCTTCACCACTTCCTCCGGAAGGGCATTCCAGGCATCCACCACCCTCTCCGTGAAGAAATACTTCCTGACATTGTCGGCATATAAGAAGTGTTTTAGGTTCAGTTTGGTTAACAATTGGCAAAGTGGGAGAAGGTAAATGTTGAAGAGCATGGGAGAGAGGGAGGAGCCTTGAGGAACTCTTAGTGAGGAAGGATAACAGTGAGATTCTTTATTGGGTATTTTGACCTTGTAGCCTCTGTTCCCAAGGAATGTTTTGAACCAGGCCAGTGCAGTACCTGCAATGCCGATGTTTGCCAGCTGATTTAGGAGGATGGAGTGGTTAACAGTATCAAATGCTGGTGAGAGGTCCAGGAGGATCAATAAGTAGGCATGACCTTTATTGAGGCCCATGATGAGGAAGTCTGTCAGGGAAATGAGTAGTGATTCGGTACTTAATGCTTTTCGGAAGCCATATTGAGTAGGGAACAGGATATTGTGATCTTCGATGTAGGCCGATAATTGTGTGTTAACTAATTTTTCCATGACCTTGGCTATGAATGGGAGGTTGGAGATCGGACGGAAGCTGTTGGGATCTTTAGGGTCCAAGTTTGGTTTCTTTAGGAGAGGTTTGATGGAGGCTATTTTAAGGTTGTCTGGATAGATTCCCTGGGATAAAGAACAATTGATAATGTCCGCCAGAGCTTTAGAGATGGTATCAGGGATTAGCAGAAGCAGTTTGGTTGGGATTTGGACAAAGGGATGTGAAGAAGGTTTCATTTTCTTCAAAACTGTTTGGATTTCTGAAGTTGTGATGGGTTCGAAGAATTGGAGAGATATGTCTGTTGGGGTGGAGATATGTACTGGAAAGTGAAAAGGTATTAGGCATCAGCTGTGTTAGGTTAGTGACTTTATTGCTGAAGAAGAGGGCCAACTCATCTGCTTTTGCTTGAGCTTGGTTAATGGAATGTCGGGAGCATTGATTTGTGTTAAACTGGATACGTAAGCAAAAAGGGCTTTAGAGTCGAAGGTGAGGTCATGGATCTTATGAGCGTAGAAGCCCCTTTTTGTTTTTAATGTAGAGCTCTTGTATACGTGGAGGGCGAGTTTGTAAGCAGAGAGGGTGGTTGAAGATGGTGCTTTATGCCATTTACTTTCTTTCTGTCGTAGATAATGTTTGAGTTTTCGAAGTTCATTATTGAACCATGGTTGTCTTTTAGCCACGTTGTGTTTGAGTTTTTTTGTTGCCAGTGGACAAAGTTTGTTTGCTACCGTTTCTGTTATGATGGACCAGGAGTGGAGGACTGAGTTAGGAGTGGTGACATCAATGAGTGGGAGTTCTAAGGTTAGGTGTTTGCTGAGGTCATCGGAGGAGCAAGATTTCCTGTAAAGAAATGATGGTTGAGGGAAGTGTTTGTTGCTCATTTGTGCCAGCGAGATGGTGATAGAGATTAATGCATGGTCTGACCAGGGGACTTGTTTGCATGCCGGGTGTGCTGAGTGTGATACCTGAGTTCACAAAGATAAGATCCAGGGTATGACCCGCTTTGTGGGTTGGTTTGTTGATTATCTGCTTGAATCCCATGGCTGTCATGGCAGTTAGGAATGCTTCGCAGTTGGTTGAGAGTATGGTGTTGTCGACATGTAGGTTAAAATCTCCTAGGATTATAGCTGGGGAGTCCAGATTTAGGTGTGACGCTGTTATTTCAAGAATGGATGAGATATCAGAATCTAGAAGGCCTGGGGGGCATAGACAAGAAGGATTTAAAGATGGTCTGATTTGAAAAGGCCTGTTTCTAGTTTAGCAGGTGAGTTAACTGGATATTGTGCGAATCTCAGATCTTTTTTGGCTGCTAGGAGAATACCCCCACCCCTTTTTTCCATCGGGGGATAGAGAAAAAATCGTAGGTCTGTGTTGGTAGTTTATTTATTAGTGCAGCGTCTGTAGGTTTAAGCCATGTTTCTGTTATGGTGCAGAAGTCCGGATTTGCGTCAAGAAGGTCATTGAGGATCAGCGTTTTCTTGGTGAGGGATTGGGTGTTAAATAGTATCAGGGAGAAAAGAGCGAGACCTAGAATTTGGGTAATAGGGGAAATCTTGATGGGGATGAGGGATTTGTAGGTGTGTGAACGGGAAAGCCTAGAAGATTTTCCTGTGAAGAGAGAGTACTGTGATGAAGAATCGTATTGGAAGACCAAAAGTCATTGTGGCCTGATTGTGTCCGGAATGTTGGTTGTTAGAATAAGAATGAATGCTGGAGGCTGGTTAAATGAATGCTGTGACTGGAAGGCTGGTTGTTAGAATGATAAGAATGAATGCTGGATGAAGGTTGGATGAATGCTGGAGGCTGGTTAAATGAATGCTGTGACTGGAACGCTGGTTGTTGGAATGATATGATATGGTTGATATATGATATGGTTATAACTCTCGCCATGGCGTTCTGCAGGATTTGTAGGGGTTTGATGGTGGAAGCAGGGAGGCCTAAGAGAAGGGAGTTGCAGTAGTCCAGTTTAGGGGTCTAGGTGTGATAAAAAGTTGGGTTCTACAAAGAAAACCATAGAAAGACCAAAAAAACCCCCACAAATGTGAAGCAGAAGGGCCTAACTAAACTAGGACAGGAGAGTGATGAAAATGCCAGCAAGTGAGCTTGGAAAACTACAAGCAGGGTTTCTGATCCGTTAACCCTGACAGTAGGTCTAGAACTTCCTGGATACAGGAAAATGTTTAGAAAAGCAAATAAGAGAAGAACGCTTGGACAAAGACCATATAGCTTCCTTCAGTGTCACAAGGCAACAAAAAAAAAAAAATAACTGGGGACTGAGACCCCTTCAGAAAGAAACTGTAGTCCATTGGCATCTGAAGGACAAAATGCATTTGCAGAGGTCTGCCCCATGTTTGGCTGATAGACACAAATGGGCAGAAAAACCCAAGCAACGCTTGGAAGAATAATCAGTCACCGCAGGGTCTGTGACGGAATCTACGTGCCAAAATACTGCACATAGTTGACCATGCAGGACAGTGTCAAGAGTTTTAGGGAAGGAAAGGCAATCCCTGAAATGGGATCGCTAGCCCAAACACCCGAGCAGGGAGTTAAGCAAGGCTAGAAGCTCACCCACACTGCATCCTGTCAAGGGCAGGCCTAGCCATCCCATCTACAGGATAGTTCAGGTGAACAGGAAGACACTTTAGGCACCCCAATGAAATGTAAAAAAGCTAGAGGCATTTACTGGCCAGAACTTGGCGAAAAAAAAATAAGGAAAGAGTGGTTAGTGTATACGAGTATACCATGAATGCCCTAGCTTTTCTACCCCTCCCCTCAACATTCCAACAGGAAGTTGGAAGGAGCAAAGAACACTAGGCAGACTGTTGGGCTGCAAGGGTGAGAACTGCTAGGCTGTATATCTCAACATCAACTGAGTAACTCGCTGCTGATTCCAGTAGACCAGTAAGTGGAACAGATACACAAACAAGGACAATCTTCTCCACAGACAGCGTTAACCCTAAAATGGGGAACTATAACTTGCAAGTCATCGCAACCAAGAGCAGCACTTCTGTTGCAGGATCCCTCGTCCTCAAACTCCCTCAGCCATGGATATGGTGAGAGGTTGAAAGGCCATATCCATGGATATGGATTAGATCCCTCCTCACTGAGGTAGAGACCTGCAGGTGAGAATGGCTGGCAATAGTAATCATCCATGAAACACACCCACTAAGCTCAGCAGGTATCAAAGGTCACTCCTGGACAGGAGAAACCCCTAATCTTCACCAAGGAGCAACCCTGAAGAGGAGACTCCAAATCAGACAGGAAGACCAATTTTGAAATAACTCCCTTGCAAAATAGACTTGCTGTGCCTTAGGAAGACCTATGAAGAGTGTTCTCTGTTGGATCTGATATCAGGTCAGTCGATATTTAATTTATTTAGTACTAGATAGATTAACTGCTGGTCAGAGCAGTGAAATCCCTTCTCTGGGAAATGAAGAATGAGGGTCAACCTCTGTGGGAGTGGACAACCAGGCCTCGGGGGGGGGGGGAGAACCCATAAGAGTCACATCTTACTTTCCTGAAGAGGCAGGAAAAACAACGGGAATCGGGGCTTCCCAATCCTGATAATCCAACTCTCCAGGTGTGAGTTGGGTTACCATCACTGACCGCTGAGGTTCATAATCAAATCTACCACTTGCAGCCTCCATTAGATGGGGTAGGCCAATACTGTGATCAATGAAGGGACCCCAGCAAAAAAAACAAACAGTCCAACCACCACTACTGCCTACCCCCAATGTGCACTGGTCCTGGCCTACAAGGAAATGCATCAATTCTTAAGAATCAAGGTTCCAGTTCAGTGATAGACCAGCAACGGACAGAGCCCCGGGGCTTACTCAAAGAAAATTAGGTTCTTACCTTTGATAATTTTTGTTCCTGTAGTACCACGGATCAGTCCAGACTCCTGGATTTGGCCCCCCCCTCTAGCAGATGGAGACAGAAGTTTACAAACAAATATCCGCCTATATCTAGGCTGGTGCCACCTACAGTCCCGGCAGTATTACTTAATGTCAGAGCAGGAAAATCACAAATCAAACTGGCTAACGAACCTTCTAACCAGGACCAAAACCACCAGTCCAACAGAATCCTCATTACCGGTTCTCAACGCCCAACTGGGAAAACGAACCAGAGATACCGATAACAGACAGAAAAGGAGCAAAATTTCGAACAGACAACAGCATGTACACTATGGCCTCGCCAGATAGTAGCACTTATCCGGGTGGGACTCTGGACTGATCCGTGGTACTACAGGAACGAAAATCAAAGATAAGAACCTAATTTTCTTTTCCCTGTACGTACCCGGATCAGTCCAGACTCCTGGGATGTACCCAAGCGCACTTCACCTGGGATGGGATCCGGAGAGGCCCGCTCTAAGCACACCTTCTCCAAACCCTCCCGCACCGGGAGCCTTGACATCCAAACAGTAGTGCCGGGAAAAAGTATGCAAAGATTTCCATGTGGCCGCCCTGCAAATCTCTTCCGCCAAGATATGTTGATATTCCACCCAAGAAGTGGCCTGAGAACGAGTAGAATGGGCACGCAGCCCCAAGGGCAGGGACCGACCCTGCAACATACGCCGAATTGATGGCCTCTTTCAACCATCACGCAATAGTAGTCTTGGACGCCGGATTGCCCCTTCGAGGACCACTCCAGAGCACGAACAGATGATCGGAAACCCGAAACGCATTAGTTACCTCCAGATAACGTAATAGGACGCGCCGCCCATCCAATTTACGGAGGTCCTTAGCCAAAGGATCCGAATCATCGAGTTTGCAAGAATGACAGTAACTCAACAGACTGGTTGACATGGAAAGAAGCCACCTTGGGTAAGAAGGATGGAACCGTATGCAAGGATACCCCTGACTCCGATATCCTCAAAAAGGGCTCCCTGCACGACAAAGCTTGAAGCTCGGAAATCCGACGCGCCGAAACATTGGCCACTAAGAACACTACCTTCAGAGTCAAATCCTTCAAGGTGGTTTTGCGAATAGGCTCGAACGGAGCGCCACACAAGGCCCGAACAACAAGATTCAAATTCCAGGATGGACAAGGCTGACGAATCGGAGGCCGCAGATGTTTCGCCCCTCGCAGGAAACTGCTACATCAGGATGAGCCTCCACTGGTTTCCCCTGAATCAAACCACGTAAGGAACCCAGCGCAGCTACCTGAACCCGCAAGGAACTACATGAAAGACCCTTAGACAAACCGTCCTGCAGGAACAGAAGGATATCCGGCACGGTCGCTCACGTAGAAACCACGTCCCGGTCCAGACACCACAATTCAAACAACTTCCAGACCCTAACATAAGACAAGGAAGTAGACTTCTTCCGGGAGCGTAAGAGTAGCGACCACCGGTTCCGTGTAGCCCTTAGATCTCAGCCTTTGCCTCTCAAAAGCCAGGCCGCTAGACAAAAGCGATCGACCTGGTCGAAACACACGGGTCCTTGGTGCAGAAGGTCCGGAACATACGGGAAAAGGAAAGGCTCCTCTACCGCCAGGTTCAGGAAGTCTGCGAACCACGGGCGCCGTGGCCACTCTGGAGCCACCAGAACATCCGCCGAGTGTGCCTCGATCCATCACAACACCTTTCCTATGAGTAGCCACGGAGGAAAAACAGAGTAGTACGTCCGGCCATGGAAGAGCCAGAGCATCTACTCCCTCTGCTGCAGTCTCCCGCCTTCGAGTAAAAAAACCGAGGCGCTTTCGCATTGCGGAAGGTTGCCATCAAATCAATCGCAGGTGTGCCCCAAAGAGCACAAATGAGCCGGAAGGCATCCTCCGCTAGCTCCCACTCTCCTGGATCCAGCCAATTTCGGCTCAAGAAATTGGCCTGAACATGGTCTACCCCGGCTATGTGGGAGGCTACGAGACAACTGAGATGACACTCCGCCCAGGCAAACATGAGACTAGCTTCGGACGCTACAGCCTGACTCTTGGTTCCCCCTTGTCGGTTGATGTACGCCACTGTGGTCGCGTTGTCTGACAACACTGACTGCCCTGCCGCGAATGAGTGGTAGGAACTCCAGAAGAGCCAGCCAAACCGCTCCGGTTTCCAGATGATTTATGGACCACGACGCTTCCTGAGGTGACCACTGCCCCTGTATTGAACGCCGTAAGCATACCGCTCCCCAGCAGAGCAGACTGGCATCCGTGGTAATGACCGTCCAAGACGGGATCTCTAAAGGAACCCTGCAACTCAAGTTGGCCGGACACAACCACCAATCCAAGCTGTCCTTGGCTGCCAGAGTCAGGGGCAGATGAAATTCTTCAGAGACCGGGTTCCATCGGGAGAGCAACGCTGACTGTAAGGGCCGCATATGAGCGAACGCCCAAGGTACCAATTCCAGTGTTGACGTCATGGACCCCAACACCTGCAAATAGTCCCAGACAATGGGCACCTGCTTGGATAACAATCTGCGAACGCGCGCTTGCAATGTGAACATTCGGTCTTGTGTAAGAGAATCAGTTCCCTGACGAGTGTCGAACAACGCTCCCAAAAACTCCAGGGACTGCGACGGCTTCAACTGACTCTTGGAGACATTGACTATCCAACCGAGCTTGTCCAACAATTGGAGAACCCGCTGGATCGCTGCTCGGCAGAGCGTCTCCAACTTGGCACGGATTAGCCAATCGTCCAAATACAGGTGCACCAACAGACCTTCCCTCCGGAGGTGTGCTGCCACTACCACCATAATCTTGGTGAACGTTTGAGGTGCTGTGGCCAGACCGAACGGGAGCACCTGGAATTGAAAATGCTGCCCCAGCACTGCAAACTGAAGGAACTGTTGATGCTCTGCCCAAATGCAGATGTGGAGATACGCCTCCGTGAGGTCCAGGGAGGCCAGAAACTCCCCGGATGCACGGACACGATCACAGACCGTAAAGTTTCCATTCAAAACCGAGGAACCCGCAGACATTTGTTGACCCCCTTCAGGTCCAGGATGGGCCGAAATGTTCCTTCCTTCTTTGGTACTACGAAGTAAATAGAATACCGGTCCCTGCGAAGTTCGTTGACCGGAACGGGAACAATCGCGCCGAGCTCCCTGAGACAATCTAGTGTGGCCCGTATCGCCCATCGCTTCGCTGAGAACCCGCAAGGGGATACCAGAAAAAACGGAAACGGCCGGTGTAAAAAATCTAACTCTTAATAGTGTCTTATCACATCTAGGACCCACTGGTCCGACGTGATCCTGGTCCATTCCTTGTAAAAACAGCAGAGACGCCCCCCCCTGCACAGGCTGACCGGCGCCCGAACGACCGAAACGGCACCAGCGAAAGGACTGCGAATAAGATTGTTGATGCTGTGCACTGTGATGAAAAGAAGAAACGGATTCCCGGGAGCCTCGAGGCCAGCGACTACCGCGAAAATGCGACCTGGAAGGGCCAGCCCCCCCGAGACCGCGGCTTGTCCTCCGGTAAATGATTAACCTTATTCTCCGCCAAGGATTCAATCAAATCTTCCAATTCTTTACCAAACAAACAGTCTCCCCTTGAAGGGCAAGGAACCTAGCCGTGCTTTAGAAGTCACGTCCGCCGACCAATGTCGTAACCACAACAGCCTCCGCGCGGCCACCGCCGAAACCATCATCCTGGCCGAAGTGCGAAGAAGATCATAGAAGGCATCCGCACTATAAGCGATCACCGCCTCCAAGGGACTCGTTTGGCGTGCTTCTTCCGGCGACAGACTCATTGGCCAAGGGCTGCTGTGCCCAGCGGAGACCTGCCCGAAGGGAAAAATTACTAAAAATAGCCGCACTAATTCCCAATGCGGAGACTTCAAAGATCTTTTTCAGCTGCACCTCCAGCTTCCTGTCTTGCAAATCCTTAAGAGCAGTACCTCCGGTGACCGGAATGGTGGTTTTCTTTGTGACCGCCGCTACTGCAGAGTCTATCTTCGGCATGCGCAGCATGTCCTGGGCATCCTCCGGTAAGGGATAGAGTTTATCCATCGCCTTCGCCACCTTCAACCCCAAATCCGGAGTGTCCCATTCCTTAAACAGCAAATCCGAGGCAGAAAAATGCAAAGGGAAGGCTGAAGGAGGCCAAGGAGACCTAAAACGACTGGGTCCGTTACTCCGAGCCGGGACTCCTCCTGCGGCACCTGGATCCCTAATTCCCCCAGAATTTCTGGGATAAGAGGTCCCAGCTCCTCCTTCGAAACAAACGGATCACCTTCGGGTCATCCCCCTCGGGAACCCAAGGCCCCTTGGTCTCCGTCCCCATCAACCCCCCTCGGGGGCTGGGACGGAAGCTCTGTATCCCCGGACGGGTGCTCCGGCTCATCCGTGTCCGTGGTCGATTCCAGCTCCCCCCCCCTGGGAACCGAGGACTGGAGTAGTCGAGCCCTACTCTGGCCCTCCAACCCCGGACCTGGCTTGGACCTTTTCTCCGCCCGAGGCCCCGAATCCGAAGTGGAGGTCTCCCATGCCCTCTTCTTGGCCCGTCTACAGGCCTTGAAGGCCTTATGCATAAGCACAAACGCGGACCCAAAGGACGAGTCAGAGTCAGAGGCCAGAGGGATGTGGAGAGAAAGCCCCCATCGCAGAAGCATGACTGTCCCCCTTGGGTTATCCCCGCAGCGGGGATAACATCGGAGAAGGGTCGTCCTCCCCCTCACACGCCGGCAACGCACCTGCCGCAGCTTCCCTCGGACTTAAAATGGCCGCCGTTCCCGTCAAAAACGTCAGCGAAGAAAACAAACAAAATGGCGCCCGGACCCGGCGTCCCCGAAGTCGGCCCCGCAATAATCGCCGGCCTCGGGACAGACGCTTACCTGCCTGCTTCCCCGGGACCCTGCTGGCATCACGGATCCCCCCTCCCCACTGGAAACGCATGACGAACACAGGCTGTCCCTTGACAGCCGCGTGGCCGCAGACCCGCAGCTCTCCGTGGCCCCGAGGAAAAAAGGGTAGGCACAGTACAAAAAAGAAAAGAGCTCCCCGGCGACGGCGGTCCTCTACCTCCCCCCTCACAGGAACAGGACAGGAGAGACGAGGCACAGACAAAAGAAGAAAAACAGGTAAGTACTTTTTTTTTTTTTTTACACACTAACTACCACCTAAATCTAGGCCTCAGCACCGACTGTAGGTTTGGCACCCTCTCCACCTGCTAGGAGACAGAAGAATACTGCCGGACTGTAGGTGGCACCAGCCTAGATATAGGCGGAGATTTTGTTTGTAAACTTCTGTCTCCATCTGCTCGAGGGGGGCCAAACCCAGGAGTCTGGACTGATCTGGGTACGTACAGGGAAAGTACACATTCAGTTAAAAATGACAGGCAGTTCATGAGACATCCAAGCAGAAAATTCCACACATGCTCAATAGAGCTAAGAGTTCTACTAGCTAGGTGACCAGTCCATTCACTGTAGCTTACATGTTATGGGTGGATTCAGCCTGCTTATTGACCACAAAAAAAAAAAAAAAAAAACCACACACACCACCTATAAATCCAATTATAGAAGCTCTTTAAAGAAAGAAAACAAACAAGTCTTACCTCCAAATATGAAACTTTCATCAAGAACTCCCAGCTTTGTCTACGTTCAATTTCTTTAAACAAGGCATTTATGACCCTGGGTATGACCCCCATGGTGGGTTCATTCTCTTGATCCTGTGTGTATGTGCCTCCCATGGAGTAGGTTTTTCCTGATCCTGTCTGCCCATATGCCAGGACTGTTGCATTGTACCCTGCCAAAAAAGTCAAGTGATCATCCCAGACACTCAGACACCAAAGACCTGAGAAATACTCTTTTTTCAGCTTGCCAAGTTAAGCCCAGCACAACAGCTGTCAAAAGTGTTTTGCTGGGAAGTGGGGGGCAGCAATATATCAAAACTGGGCTGACAAATATAAAGACCATTTCACAGCCTCCTTCCAACTAACCTCTGTATTCCACAATGGGGTTGCACTAATGTAATAATGAGCACAGAGATAGGACTCAAAATGATAGGGGGCCTGGCAATATCCCTGGGTAGAGTACAGACAAACTTATGGGTAAATACAGATCAAATAGTAGATACTGTATATGGAGCTGTATTCTTCCCTTAACCATAGCAGTCTGGATGGTAGATGGCCTGTATCTAAGAGAAGATGGAAGCATCACATGATTGAGAGGAAGTCCAGTAATCAAGGATAGCACTCTTGCCATTTACATATTTCCAAAAGTTGAAATGCATTAATTTTTACTGCATTCTGATACTGAGGCAGGTCCCTTGAATTTGCAACCCTGAAATCTTGGGAATATGCTAACAAGAGTCAAATTATCTTATTCAGTGGATCAGACTACTGAATATTGACCAAGACAATACAAATGGAATTGTATTCCAATCATAATCCAAGTCACAGTAGCTCATGTGATTTCTGAACAAAGTTGCTTACATAGACAAAGTATGATAAGACAAATCTAAGAAAATTCTCACTCAATGCACAATTAAGCTCTGGAATTCATTGCCAGAGGATGAGGTTAAGGCAGTTGTGTAGCTGGATTTAAAAAAAAGGTTTGGATAGGTGCCTAGAGGAGAAGTCCATAAACTGCTATTAATCAAGTTGACTTAGAGAAAAGTCACTGCCATTACTGGCATCAGTAGCATGGGATCTATTTAATGTTTGGGTAATTGCCTTATATCCTGGATTGGCCACTTTTGGAAAAAGAATGCTGGGCTTGATGGACCCTCAGTCTGACTCAGCACAGCAACATGTTCTTAGTAATAAATTTTCAACTGAGTTATTTCTATTTAGTTCATGCATTCTCATTGGTAGCTCAAAGTGAGTTACATTCAGTACCTGAATATATTTCCCTCTCCCCAGAGAAGGAGAAATTACTTACCTGATAATTTCCTTTTCTTTAGGACAGTATGATGAATAAAGAACAAAAGGGTTATGCACGTCTACCAGCAGATGGAGACTGAGCAAACTGACATCACAGTACATATACCCCGCCCCCTCCCCCGCAGTGACACTTGCTAGTATTTTCTTCAAAAGCAACTGTGCAGACCAGCAAAACTTGATGAAAAACAAATAACCATTTCAATACCCAGCCAATAGGCAATACTGAGCTCAGATGAGAATGTATTAAAAAACAAACTTTGAAATGTCTGTATGCCAATGCCAGAAGTCTAAGTAGTAAGATGGGAGAATTAGAATGTATAGCAGTGAATGATGACAGACTTAATTGGCATCTCAGAGACATGGTGGAAGTAGGATAATCAATGGGACAGTGCTATACTGGGGTACAAATTATATCGCAATGACAGAGAGGAACACCTGGGAGGCGATGTGGTGTTTTATGTCTGAGATGGCATAGAGTCCAACAGAATAAACATCCTGCATGAGACTAAATGCACAATTGAATCTTTCTGGGTAGAAATCCCTTGTGTGTTGGGGAAAAGTATAGTCATAGGAGTATCTACCGTCCACCAGGCCAAGATGGTGAGATGGACAGTGAAATGCTAAGAGAAATTAGAGAAGCTAACCAAATTGGTAGTGCGGTAATAATGGGAATCTCGCCCCCAAATACTCCAAAGACTGGCTCAGCACTAGATAACTTCACGAAATTCACAACCCAGCCCAGGGACTAACATCTGCAGCACCCTTTGAACCACCCAGGCAACAGACTACCTTAGACTTATTTATTTAGAAATTTTATATACCAACAGTTGTTGTGAACATCTCATCAGTTAACAGAGAACAGAATGCAGCAACAGGCTTTACAATGAAAATGTCATAATGCCTCTATAATCGCTCCATGGTGAGACCTTGAATACTGTGTACAATTCTGGTCGCCGCATCTCAAAAAAGATATAGTTGCGATGGAGAAGGTACAGAGAAGGGCAACCAAAATGATAAAGGGGATGGAACAGCTTCCCTATGAGGAAAGGTTGAAGAGGTTAGGGCTGTTCAGCTTGGAGAAGAGACGGCCGAGGGGAGATATGATAAAAGGTCTTTAACGAGTAGATGTGGCTTGGTTATTTATACTTTCGAATAGTAGAAGGACTAGGGGGCATTCCATGAAGTTAGCAAGTAGCAGATTTAAGACTAATCTGAGAAAATTCTTTCACTCAATGCACAATAAAGCTCTGGAATTTGTTGCCAGAGGATGTGGTTAGTGCAGTTAGTGTAGCTGGGTTCAAAAAAGGTTTGGAAAAGTTCTTGGAGGAGAAGTCCATTAACGGCTATTAATCAATTTTACTTAGGGAATAGCCACTGCTATTAATTGCATCAGTAGCATGGGATCTTCTTGGTGTTTGGGTAATTGCCAGGTTCTTGTGGCCTGGTTTGGCCTCTGTTGGAAACAGGATGCTGGGCTTGATGGACCCTTGGTCTGACCCAACATGGCAATTTCTTATGTTCTTAATGAACTAGTAACTTGCACATGTGAAATGGAAACTACAGTGTAAAGGGACTCAAAGCTAAATAGGGGGAGAAGGGAGTATATACAGGGTACGTAACCAGCTTATACAGGGGGAATGGGAGGCAAATACAAGGGGAGAGGGAAGCATAAGGGCAGGCATAACAAGCTTATACAGAGAACATAACAAGCTTATAGAGAGGGTATAAAAAGATTATGCAGAGGAAATAAGCTTGTGCAGGGAACATAGCAAGCTTATACAGCAAACATAAGGTTTAAGGGGCAGATGGATAGCCCGATACAAAATTTACAAATATGAGAAGGCAAGTGAAAGATCTGAAAAATAGTTAATATAAGAAGTAACTTAAGTACATTAAAATTAAAATCTGGAAACACATATAACGTGTATCGCTTAAGGTAAGAGGAGAGGTTGCCGGAAGTGTCGTTGGGGAAGACGAGAAGACAAATGTGAGGACAGGAGAACAGGAGTCTATATTAGGAGAGGAGAGATATAGTCTATAGATCCCGAGGGGGGGTGGGGGCAGCAGGGTAGCTCAGGTGTAGGCCTGTTTGAATAGCCATGTCTTGAGGTTGTGTTTGAATTTTTTTGGGCATGATTCTTGGCGAAGAAAGGATTGCAATTTATTCCATAGCATGGGACCTGCTATGGAAAAGGCACAGTCTTTGATGGAGGTAAGTTTAGATAGTTTGGGCGAGGGTGTGAGTATTGTTGCAAGGTATTTGTTTCTAGTGGGTCTGGCGGGGGTGCGAAAATTGAGGTGTGTTCTCTGAGCCATTGCATATTATGGTTGTAAAGTGCTTTGTGGATAAGAGTAAGCGATTTGTATATGATCCGGGATGTGATAGGTAGCCAATGCAAATGCATGAGGACAGGGGTGATATTTCTGTGGGCACTGGTGAGGATGCGGGCAGCAGCATTTTGGAGCAGTTGTGGGGTTGTATTGCATTTTTGGGGAGGCCTAGTAGAATGGCATTACAGTAATCAATTTTTGATAGAATGAAGGCTTAGAGTATAGTGCGAAAGTCATTGAGATATAGAAGGGGGGTTTAAGTTTTTTTTTTTTTTTGTTTTGTTTTGTTTTTTTTTTTAAAGTGTGTAGTTTGAAGAAACCATTTTTTTTAATGTGGCGTTGAAGAATTTTGAGGTTCAATTGGTTGTCGAGGGTGACGCTGAGGCTACGAACATGTTGTGAAATTGTGATATCAGAGGGTGGTGTGTTGAGCAATAGAGGGTTAAGGTTAATGTTGTGGGGTGAGATGAGGAGTAAGTAGCTCAGTTTTTGCAGTGTTAAGGGCAAGGAAGTTGTTTGAGAGCAAGGTGCTGATAGAGAGGGCGGTTTCCCAGGTCTTAATGGCTTCTTGTAGTGTCAGTAATAGGTATCAGGATCTGAACCTTGTCTGCATATATGAAATGCGCAAGGCCTAGCTCAGCAAGGAGATGGCTGAGGGGGAGGAGGTAAATATTGAATAGTGTGGAGGATAGAGATGAGCTTTGTGGTAGATTAGTTGGTTTCGATATGCAATTACCGATTTGTACTCTCTTTCCTGGGTGGCAACTCCTAAGATAGAACCTAACATTGTGCAAATATAGCAATTTATTTTGTCCCTATATGCATCACTATTTCTTCTACTTATTTTTCCCCTCTCAAAGAAACAGAAAAGAACAAACAGACCCAGAAGAAAGAACCATTTCCCTGCTGTTGTCCATCACCTGAAGACTCTGGGAAGAAGGGCCTCAGGGAACCAAAGACCCCTGGTTTTCCCAACACCAGGCTAAAGTCAAACAGGAATTGCCAACCCCCAACTTGCCCGGCTCGAACTGAGGGATGGCCTATGAAGGAACCTGTCACCTCCCGTTTTCTTGTAAAATTCTTTCGTACTCTAATGCTATTAACTTTGCCAGACTGCACCTCTACCATCTGCTGGAGACAAATACTGAGGGACTGCAGATGGCACACAGTTAAGTAGTAGCACCTGAAGCTTTTTAATTCTCTGCCTCCATCTGCTGGTAGGGATACAAAACCCACTTGTCTGGGGTATGAACAGGAACAAAGAAAAAGTTGGACAGTTAAAGACATTTTACATTTCCAAAGCAAAGTGTATTCTAAGAGTATAAGTGCCATGTTGGGTCAGACCAATGGTTCAGAGCCCAGCATATCCCAATATGAATTAAGAGGTGAAGAAGTCAAAGTCTGATTATTTACCGACCTGTCCTTTAGAAGCTGTCAAATTTTAACATTCAGTTACACTACTAGCTTTAACCACATTTTCTGGCAACAAGTTTCATAGGTTAATATTTTTTTTCAGTCAATGTACTCTAAAATGTATTTAAATCTGCTTCCTATTAGTACTAAGACTATTGCACTCTGTCCATGAGCTTGAGCGCCCGGGCAGTAACACCTTGCCCAAGCAGGTCTTGAAGCATGCTCCCAGGAATTTCAGGAACTGAGAAGGCTCTAGGTTGCTCTTGGAGAAGTTGACTATCCACCTGAGGGAGGAGAGAAACGTCAAGACTGTTGACTGCTATCATGCAGAGTTTCTCCGATTTGGCCCGAAAGAGCCAGTCATCCAAGTAAGGATGGACTAGGACTCCTTCCTGGTGGAGGGAGGCCGCCACCACCACCATGACCTTGGTAAAAGTGTGCAGCGGAGAGACCGAATGGGAGCGCCCAAAACTGGAAGTGTTGCCCCAGGATGTTGAAACATACTTTGGATGTTCTTGGCGGATTGGGATGTGCAGGTAGGTCTCAAGTCGAGAGACCAAATATTCGCCTGAATGAACCAACGCTACAACTGCCCTCAGGGTGTCCATTCGAAAATGCAGAACCTTGAGGGTCCAGTTGACTCTCTTGAGGTCCAGGATTGGGCAGAAGGAGCCGTCCTTTTTAGGAATGACGAAGTAGATGGAATACTGGTGTATCCCTGTTCCTCCAAGGGAACTGGGACCATGGCATAGAGCTCTTGCAGCCTGACAAGAGTCTGGCACACTGCTGGACGCTTCCAACTCCCGCAGGGAGAAATTAGGTAGCAGTCCGGAAGGTCCCTAGCAAATTCTAAAGCATAGCCTCTTTCAATCACATCGAGGACCCACTGATCCGTGGTAACCTTGACCCATTCCTCGAGAAACAGGGACAGACATCCACTTAAGTTGGGAACATAGGAATGGGCTGGCCATATGTCATTGTGAGAACATTGAGGCAGATCCTTGCAGGTTACCATCCCAGAAGGGACATCAGCCACGAAAGGAATGAGACCACGACAGGGATCTAATGGAGGTACCTCTTTGGAAAGAATCCCGCGTTCTGTTTACCTGCACTGTCCTCTGAAACGAGAGCGCGAAGGAAAAAAGGACTTAAGCGTGTTTAGTATGGTCCTCAGGCAGCTTGTGAATCTTGTCTCCCAAAGATTTGATAAGCTGTTCAAGGTCCTCACCAAAAAGCAACTTACCCTTGAAGGGAAGCGTGCCCAACTGTGACTTAGAAGGGTCTGCCGCCCAATTTCTCAGCCAGAGAAGTCATCTGGTAGACATAGCTGAAACCATAGCTCTGGTCTGCACCCAGAGTAGGATTGTAGAGGGCATCAGCCCCATACACCACTGCAGCTTCCAGCTGTTCCGCCTCTGCAGATGGGAGGCCCTGGGTTCTGAGTAATTGTTGAACCCACCTGAGACTTGCCTGCTGCATGAGACTGCTACAGACTGTCACCCAAACTCCTAAAACCAGGACTTTAAAAATCCGCTTGAGGTCCTGAATATCCTTCAACTCATTGGCTCCCACCACCGGAATGGTGGTTCGTTTGTTGACTGTGGAAACCGAAGTGTCCACCTTGGGAACCTTGAGCATCTCGAGACTTTGCCAGACTGCACCTCTACCATCTGCTGGAGACAAATACTGAGGGACTGCAGATGGCAGGTAGGGAATAAAGCTTGTCCATCGCTCTACCCACCCGAAGTCCCGATTGGGGAGGGGGGGGGGGGGGGGAACGGGATGACTCCCATTCCCGAAGAAGTAGCTGCTTGAGCATGGGATGGAATGGGAACGTAGGTGGAGGCACCCTAAGTCCCACCAGGACTGGAGTAGAGGTAATAGTGGATTCTTTAGGTGGCACCTCAATCCCCAGTTCATCCAGAACAAAAGGAACGAGCAGATCCAGCTCTTCCCCTCTGGAACAATCTTAAAACCCACGTGTCGCCTCCCTCAATTTGGGAGCAACAAATCTGTATCCGGATCTGGCAGGGCGGGAGGGCTGTGGAGGGTCTGGGGTATGCAGTAAGCCTGGTACAGTCCTG
The DNA here is from genome assembly GCF_901001135.1 of Rhinatrema bivittatum. Classification (NCBI taxonomy): domain Eukaryota; kingdom Metazoa; phylum Chordata; class Amphibia; order Gymnophiona; family Rhinatrematidae; genus Rhinatrema; species Rhinatrema bivittatum. Next base: position 277,120,252 of record NC_042620.1, read on the forward strand.
ATTTGAACGGAGCCCTACGAATCTGGAGCTGTAGGGGGCTGAGCAATGGATACCCGAGGGATCATCCTGCTCCTGAATATTGGCCAAATCGGATTTGTGCAGCAAAAGCACAAAATCCATGAAAAAACGAGGACGAGATTTCCCGGGTAAAGAGGGAGGAGGGACCAGGTTAGAAGGATCAGAGACCACCCCCGTGGAGTCCACAGGGCTTAAATTGTAAAGGCGGTATACAAACATTTATAAATAAAAATAAAATAAAAATCAGGCTCCCCTCCCCCCTGAGGCTCCGAATCTGCAGCGAGATCAGAGCCCAAAATGGCCGCCATTCCTGCAGTTTTTTGAAGGAGCCGGCCCTAGAAACATGTTTGGGAGTCCGACCCCGGACCGCCGACTTTGCCGCCGCCGCAGAGGGACCCTCTCCGCCTGGCAAAGGGAACACAGCCTATCGCAGGAGAGCCGAGAGGCAGGCTACCCGCAGGCGAGACAGGAAGCTGAACGCAGCATAATTAGAGGGGAAGCTGCCGCAGAGAAAATGAAGCCAACTCAGCCTGGCTGCACTTGTGATCAGGAGCAGGTGAATGAACCGTGTTACGCTCCTCCTTGCTTCAGAGCAAATCAAACGCGGGTGAGAAAAAAAAAAAGCTTGCTTTTTTTTTTTTTTTTTAAACAATAGCAGAGGCATTAAATCTTCCCTGCTATGGGATCAGAGGCATTAAACATCTCCAGGGTCAGACAAGCCAAAAAGGGGGAGTGACTGGACCACCAGTATCACCCCAAGTCAGGCAAGGTGGTCACCAGGGATAGGAATCCTAGGCTGAATACTCAAGGGGCAAGCCCCCCTAGGACCATGTAAGAGCAAGGAGACAGAACTGTCTCCCTTGAGAAAAATAGGTTTTGAAATCTGGTAATTATCTTTTTCTTTTAGAATTAAGTAATATTTGCTTGATCTTGAAACAGTAGAGGTATAAAAGAAAAAACCTCAAAGAAATAAATTGCTAAAGAGGGAACCTCAGGTTCAACTGCTGCATCTGCTGGAGACAGAGAAATACTGAAGGCATGCAGGGTGAGCACTGTCCTGATATAGGATACCCTTTCAGTTTTTCTCTGTCTCCATCTGCTGGACAGGAGGCTCAACCCACTGTCTGGACTGATCCGGGAACATACAGGGAATAGCTATAATCCCCAATACGGTAACACAAGTCCAAAATCGCACGTCTAAACGAGCTTTTTGAATTTTTGCGCCTACCCTGACCCTGGCATTATTGCTATGGCACCACTCGTGGCATGCAGACGTATTGGATAGCATAATGGATTATGTGTGCATTTTGCTTATGTATGAAAGCCAGAATAAGGAATGCTAGGTGAGCGATTGCTGAGAACATCCAAATGACAAGAAAGCCCAGCAGCAAGACCTGAAGGCAAGAAATGGTCAACCGTAAGGAAAGCATGTATTTAAGTCATCAACCCATTTGTTCACTGGTCCTAGCTGTAGAGAAATGTCCATTCAACACCAATTCTGGACATCCTTAGCCGGTCGAAAATGGCCAAAACAGATGCCTTGGAAATGTGTTTGTTTCGTATGTCGGACATTCGAGCGCCAGCAACGTGCGGGGCCTGCCTTTGCAGACGTCCAGGGCTGTGTATGGACATCCAAAACATTTATTTATGCAGGCTGTTCTTACAGATAATACATACCATGCAGGGTTCAAGTATGTTTTTATGGTTTTGTTACAGGCACAGGTACAGGCCAGAGCCATCCGTGGACCGTGTTGCAATGTATCTTTTGCCCACGGACAACTCTTGGGGTTGCCCGAGCAAGATTTGGTGTGAAGGTTCCAGCTCAGCTCACGGGCAATTCTAGTCCTATATGCAAGCCTGCGCAGAGACCTTGACCCCATGGCCAATCGCAAACATGCTGTGACTGGGTTGACGAACTGGGTGCTTTACATTTTTATGCTATTGAAAGTTTTCAGAATCCAGTTGGTATCGTTGCAGGGATGACTCAGGCTTCCTCCTCAGCATTTCGTACAGGTCTTGAAGGCAATGAGGAAGTATATCACATTTCCTGATGACCCACTGCAACTACAAGAGATCCGCAGTGGGTTCATGGCAAATACAGGGATGCAAATGTGCTATAGACTGCACCCATATTGCATTGACCCCAAAGTCAGAAGAGGAGAATTCCTTCCAGAACCGCAAGCAATTCCATTCCATGAATGTGTAAGTCGTTTGTGATGCACACCTTCGAATTCTTAATGTTGTTGCAAGGTTTCCCGGAGAGCTGCCATCACTCCTACATTCATCACTTGGAGCCCATTTCCCACAAGGGAGATACGGCGATGGATGTCTGCTCGGTAAGTGACATTGGCTATGGGACAGGATTCTAGATAGAGGTGGGATGATGGCATGCAATAAAGACTGGGGTTAGGTATATAATAGAGTATATGTATGTTAATGTGATGAGTTTATGCTTGCTGTTGTCACTGTAAAATGCTTTTTGATGCATTCTTGGTTACACCCCATACAGGTGATGGCAGCTATGGCTGTAAGCGTTGTTGTTAACTCTGCTCCAGTCCCCACATACCACAGCCTTAATACACTACAATGAGGCTCATGACAGTACAAGAAACATGATAGAGCAGACCTTTGGAATACTGAAAGGCAGATTCAGATGCTTGGATGGCTCTGGTGGAGCACTGCAATACAGTACAGAAAAGGTGGCAAGCATTATAGCATGCTATCCAATATTTGTTTGCGAATTGGTGTGCATGCTGTGATTGCAGAAAACTTGCCAGCTATGATGTTTGCAGAAGATCATTGAGACTTCTCATGTAAGTTATCAATTATACCCTTTAACTCTTGATATTGATGTGCTCTTTATTCAACAAAATGCCTCTCTAAAGTCCTTGATATTTTCTGTTTCATGACTAACAGTTGCCTGTCTTTATTGCCAGGCATAGATGACAACCCCAATCTCGCCCTACCATCCCTGGGGAGCAAAAGCTTAATCCTGTTGTGTTTTATTGCAGGAGTTGTGATCCAAGGATGAAAGATGTTCCCTGCACTGAAAAGTATTATTTTGGCTCAATAAAGTTTTTTTTTGTTTAGTTAACAACTGTTCTGTCATTTGCATCAACCTCCCCTCTCCAAGGCATCCATAATTTTAGCCTGCCCTGGACGTTTAAACACCAGCAACCTGCGGGGCCTTGGCAAACGCCTTGCAAGGCCTCTCCCTTCAGCATCCCTTGTCGAGACCAAGCCTGCAGAGCATTCTAGATTTTAGCAACCCTGAGGCTCCGCCCATCCTTCAGAACCACCAGCCAAGGCCTTTCCAAGGCATGTGTTTTAGCCTGGCCTTTTAAAAACACCAGCAACATGCAGGGCCTTGGCTGATGCCAGAGGCAGGGACGCATGAGTATATACATCCATCCCCTGTGGCCACACCACGAGGAAGGTTGCCAAACCTCTCAGAGGGGGACGTCAGGCTGCTGGCATACCTCAGTGCTTGACGAACGACACCTGTACTTTCGCCCTGAGCGACCATAGGACCAGGATTGGGCCGATGATGCCTGGCAGGCACTCAGGGCAACTTTCAAACACTCAAGCTTCCATGCCATGGGAGGTAAGCTTGGAGGTCTCTATATTCTATATAGGTCTAAGCTAAGCCGTAGAGCATCTGTCATCAGGAATGTACTGTGTACCAAAAACAACCGTGGACATCTTGGAAAGGCCACAGCAATAGGCTTTTGAGTCACCAGAATGAGTATTAGATGTCTGTTTACAGTTGTGAAGTGTTTAAAGGACATGTGTGTGGAGGTTGTCCCCGTGGCTTCCAGATGTCCATTTTGTAGGGTTCCATTTTGTTAAGTGCTTTCCATACACGATATGGCTGCGGGAGGGGGAAGTGACGCCATCCCAAGTGCATGGACGCTTGAGGCGTCAGCTCCCCCTCATACTCTCCACAATCTAAGAGAAAACCGGCACATTCGAAGTGTTTATGTATGAACTCAGGGTAATATATGCTTCAGGAAGAACTCGATAACCTCCCGAAAAAAAAAAACCAAAAAAAAACCTAAAGCATTTTTCTTATGATTCTGGTGGTTCACATTTTACAACCTTGCTTGAGTCACCGGAGCCTGGGGAGGAAGTAATGGTGGATGGGCCCTTGCAGGGCTGGGAAGAGGAGGAGAGCTCTAAGAGCTATAGTATGAATGGGAAAAACTGAGCCCACTAAAGAGGATTTTAAAAGATGGTTCCAAGAAATACAGAGGGACATAAAATCCATAAAGGAAGACATGCAAGGGGCCTTGTCCGAGTTTCACACCGAAATGGGAGATTTCAGGAGACGCGTCGAGAACATGGAAGCAGCCATGGAGGATCAAGTGACTGAGGTTATTCAGCTGAAAACAGAAATCACAGAATTAAAAAAGGCAAACAGAAGTAACACTCAAGATAGAAGATCTTGAGAATAGATCCCAGCAATCTAATATTCAAATTTGGGGAGTACCTGAATTGGAGGAGTTTGAAGACATCAGATTGGTAGTACGTAAAATATACCGTGTTGTCTCAACGAAGGGGAGGATTGCTCCAAGCACATGGACACAGATATAGTACTAGATAGAGCGCACAGTGCCAAGGGACATTATTGCGTGTGTCCACAGTTTGATTGAAAGACAAGATCATGCAGCAAGCGCACAAAATAAACTGCTTCATGTGGGAAGAAGATACAATATAGTGCTCTACAACGATCTGGCAGCTGCCACCTTAAAGAAACGAAGGAGCTTCAAAATGACAACATTGCTGAGAAAGGAAATCAGATACAGATGGCTGTATTCTTGTGGATTAGCATTCACGGTCAGTGGAGTGACTTCACGAATGCATTCAGAGGCTGAAGAGGGATAAATTCTGGAAACAGCAGGACTCTTCCTTCCAGAGGCTGCGACCAATGCACACAAAACATCTGAGGCTGAGCAGCCTAAGTGGCAACGCGTGGGCAACACGGGCACTATTACGGCAGAAATCTGCGGAACAAGGCCTACCAAGAGCTAGAGTCGCGTGAAGAAATTCGGCAGGATACAGTGACTGGATAAGATGCTCTGTGGACAGTAGGCTCCCAGAGGACCCACGATTGGGACAGCCTACTACACTGACTACTTTGACGCATTATGCCGATTTGAACTGGATATGCAAATACTTTGATATCTATATTTTTTCAAAGGGGAGAGTGTGTGTGAGTGGGGGGGGGGGGGGGGGGGGGGAGGCAGGCTTCTTTCCTGGAGGGACACACTGCTGCAGCAGTGGTTTATCAGGGGATGGGACCGAGGAGGAGGGTTTTACATAGGGACAAGGGACATTTATTTATTTATTGGTTTTTATATACCGCCGTTTATCAAGGTATCACGTCGGTGTACAGAGAACATATTAACGTACGCCTTGACGTTATAAAACGAACGCCTTAGCTTTATACATAAAACGCATTAACTTTCTACATAGAACAAGATAGTATGAGTTAAAAACTATATGCCAAAGAATTATATATAGAACAATTATGTAAAACTAAAATTAATACAGTGAACAACTTATTAATGCGGGGGAGGCAATCAAGGCTTAAATTAAATATGCGTGGCAAAGGGTCAATAATAGATATGACAAATTAGGATTACATATAGCTTAGGATTAGTATTGGTGAAAGTATGTTAGTGTGACAGGGAAAGGTGGGGAGAGGGATAGAAGGAGAGAGAGGAAAAGTTGGGAGAGGGAGGCTGTAACAGACGTTACATGTAAAGGGGAGGCAATAAGTGTGAAAACATGAGGGCGTCAATGGGGCTGGGTGTCAAAGCTATCCCGGGACATAAGGATAGGGATGATGAAGAAGCCCAGATACTGATGGGATACACAGTATGAGGACTGTGGCAGAGGATAAGATTAAGATGAATAGGAGTAATCATTAACAGGCATGCACAGGCCTTGAGAATTTATACCAATGATGTCCCTTAAATTTGTATCCTTGAACATCAAGGGATTAAACTCACCATGTAAGTTCAACACCCTGTTTTTCAAGTGATTCTCTGAAACATTCTGTAGCGTTTGTACAAGAAACATTGCCAAAAGCCTCATGAGAGATTACTTTACTCGCCTCACTATAATCATATTATTGGCTGCTAGTATGCCGGCACAAATACACTGGAGTGGGGATTCTTATATATCTAAAGATGTAATGGTGCAGATTGATTTGGTGCATCGGGATGAGGAGGGACGCTTCTTGGTTGTGTTGCTCTACCTTAACAAAGATCTGTATGTTTTAGTTAATGTATATAGCTCGAGTGTGCTTCAGAGAGCTGTTTCAGAGAATTGACCTTGTATTGCTGCAAATTAAAAGTGGAAAATTGGTTATGGGGGGGGAGGATTTTAATTTAGTATGTAACCCTAAAGCAGACTGTTAAGAGGGGGGGGGGCATTATTTAAAACCTGACTGCATAGCACTTCAGAGATTCATGGTCAAAATGGTACTTAGACATATGGCAGGATGCTGGGCTTGATGGACCCTTGGTCTGACCCAGTATGGCATGTTCTTATGTTCTACCGGGAGGGACTTCATTTTATTTTAAGGCCCATGATACATATACCAGAATAGACTACTTCCTGGTGGATAAGTCTCTAGAGGTTAATTCAAAGGAGGCCAGAATCAGGAATATTATGTAATCTGACCACACGCAGATTTGGGTGCAGATTTTGGAAAATGATTCGTTGTTAAAGGAGCGAGAGGTAGAATCATGCATTAGGATGGCAATAAAAGATCACCTATATAATAATGATTCCCCAGATATAACTCCAGCAATACTGTGGGACTGTTTAAAAGCTGTAATATGGGGGAATTTGATTGCTGTGGCCTCATAAAAAGAAAGAAGATTCATAAATACATGATATTAAAGGAGAGGTTAGAGGAGGTGGAAAAATAACAAAAGGAATCCCACTAGACGTCTCCTGAAGGAACTGGGGAATATTAGACATCAGATCTCTGTAGTGGAAGCAGAAGAGATAGCACATAAGTTGGATATGGCCAAAGAAACCTATTATGAACACTGTAACCAGGCCGGGAAGCTATTGGCTCATTCATTAAAAACCAGGACATATCAATCGCAAATTGCAAAATTTAAAGCTGACGATGGGTCTATGATACTGGAAAGTGAGGGGATTAGAAAATCTGTTTAATCAGTTTTTCTCTGAGTTGTACTCTCGCAAAACAGGAGCTTCCAAAAGCGATCTTAATAACTATTTGGCTGGAATACAACTCCTCGGTCTGGATACAGAATTAGAAGAGAGGCTAGGTCAACCATTTCATTTTCATTTATTAAAATGTATTAAATCGCCTAACACTTAACAAGGCCTAGGCGATATACAAGGATACATACATAATAAAAACAAAATACAAACAGATTTCAGCTTCACAGAAACCAAGCCGCAAATATCAAATATTAATGGTACATTTACTATTTTAGACATAAGAGCATATTCCAAAAATTGAATATTCAATTAATAAATAAATAGTCATATCTTTTAATGAGCAGATTAAAAACCAAACTCTGCAGCAGAGGTTTTTGTAGCTATTGCAGAGCTCAAACCAGGGAAGGCCCCAGGGATCGATGGGTATACTCCCCTATTTTATAAAAAGTTCAAAGTCCTAGTGGGTCCCTGGTAAATGTGTTCAATAGTTTAGGAACCAGCGGCCACTTATCACAATCAGCCAACATGGCCGGAACAATACTGCCTAAAGCTGGGAAAGATAACATTGTGCAGTTCATATCGCCCAATTTCCCTTATAAATATTGATTTGAAATTGCTCGTCAAAATTCTGGCTAATAGATTGAAATTAGTAATCTCTTTGCTAATCCATGATGATCAGGCAGGGTTCATGCCGGGACGCATGGCAGGGGATAAGAAAGGTTGTTAATATTATTCACGAAACAGAGAGTGATGCCATCGGTCCTGTTCAGGGTGGATGCTGAAAAAGCTTTAGATAGGGTTCATTGGCCCTTTTTGTTTCAAGTGATAAGGTGGGACTGGAGGGAAACTCTTAATTGGGTACAGGAACTAAACAGAGAACCCACAGCCTGTATAAGAGTTAATGGGGGGTATTCTTCCAACTTCCAGGTGCAGAGGGGCACGCGACAAGGGTGCCCATTATCCCTATTAGCACTATATCTGGAGCCCCTAGACGAGAAAAATCAGACAGGACAAGGACATTCAGGTCCTTATGGTAGGGGATCAGTCCTATAAAAGATTTCATTATACGCAGATGATGTTCTGTTTACTTTAGCTGCACCTGAGCTTGAAGCATTTGGGAAAGCCTCCGGTTTTAAAATTAAGATAAATCTGAATTATTACCCATCTTCCTGCCAGGAACAGAAACCTATACCACTTTAATGTACTTTTATTATTTCTGTTAATCTCTCCACCTTCTCCCCTAACACTGTACCTGTATTAGTACTTCTGTAAATCACCACCCTTCTCCCCAATACTGTACCCATGTAATCCCATACTTTCTCCCCCTTTCTTGTAACAATACTGTTCCGTAAATTCTCCCCCCTTATTTACAATACCTCTGGCCCTATGTAGATACTTCTGTAAATTCTCCACCTCCATTATATTCTGTACCCATGTAGCTATTCTCTCCACCTTACTTCTAATACTGTACAAGTTAAACCCAAGTTATTAACTCCCTGTTCCCCCTACATTACTGCACCCTTGTATATATTCTCCCCACCCTATTCCACTAATACTATACAAGTTCTTAACTCCCTGTTCAACATGATCCTGGTGCATAACAGGGAAAGACGGTGAAGTATTTAGGGGTTCGGGTTGGGTCTAACTATACAGGCCTGTTCCGCATAAATTACCTGCCTTTAGACAACTCGAGCAAGATTTGCATAAATGGGACAGGATCGCTGCAATTAAAATTACTATTACCCAAGCTGGGATACTTTTTTCAGACATTGCCGTGTATTGTTCCTGCCAGTTTTTTCAAAGATCTACAAAAGAAAAAAAAGTTTCTTTATTTGGAAAAGGAGACCTCCAAAAGTAGCAAGGAAGGTGTTATATCAAAGCAAGGCTGACGGGGGATTGGGAGTTCCCAATGTCACCTCGCAATTGAAGGTTGTTAGTTAAATAATAGGGTAGAGGACAAGCAGTGGGTGGCCCTGGAGAATAATATGGCCCAAAGTACAGGATTAAGGGACATCTTCTGGTCCTCTGGGAAGATTAGGTATAATGCGGTTAAATTATCCCCGTGCACTGATTGCACATTGCAAATTTGGAAACAATGGAGGAATGCTCTATTGGGTAGTAGAAGGTATATGCACGCCACCTTGAATACGGGGTGTGAGGATTTCCATGCTGGGAAGGATGGGAAATTGCTCCAGACTTGGGCAGCTAAGGGCCTAGCTACCATAGGTCAAGTTTGGTGCTATCAGAGGATATTGTCATTTGCTGAGTTAAAAGAGCTTTTTCAGCTGACTAATGCAGATCAATACGCCTAATTGCAGTTAGGCCATTTCCTGTCTGCAAAATCTGTACGAGATTAACATGCTGAAGGGGAAATAGTTGATGGAAGGCTATTGTGAAAAAGCACTTAAGAGGAACCATATCTAAACTGTATGCTATTTTAAATGGGGCCCTACCACAAGGGATAGGCTTCATGAAAGCATGGGAGAAGGATTTGGCATCACCTGTGTCAGAGGGGGGATTGGGATCTGTGCTTTCTGGCTATTAGCTGCAGCTCCATTGTGTCTCAAATGGTGGAAAACAGTTACAAGATCTTCTACAGGTGGTACATAACTGCTTATAAATTGAATAAAATGAGACACCACTAGCAATCTGTGCGGGAGGAAATGCAGTCAGACAGGTGATTTTTACATGTGGTGGAGTTGCCCTGATATCCAGCAATTATGGGGTCATGTGGGACGATGGATACAAGATTTGCTACAAACACCCATAACTATGGATCCTAAGGTGTTTCTCTTGAATTTCCCGATGGAAGGCAAGTCCACGAACCATAAATCATTCATTAGGGTAGTGGCACATGCTGTGTAGGGGGAAATTGCGAAGCATTGGAAAGCACTATCCCTCACTGCTGTGCTTCAGAGGTTGAGATGGATACAATATATGGAGCAATTAACAGCATTATGGAGGGATACTATGCAGAAATTCCAGGGTACATGGCAAGTGTCTGCAAGAACTACAAAGTTCTCTTCATATCAAACGTTTCTTTCTCTACGAAGAAACTGATTTGGGAGAGGATCGTGCTGATGTCAGCTCCCTGTCTTATGCCCAGGGAGGTCAAACAGGTCTAGCATCAGTGGTGCAACACTAGAAGAGGCAACACTAGAAGACAGCATGGCACAGTAGCTCCTTCTGTGTCCATAAAGCGAGAATCATGTGTTCACATCTTGGACAGTTGGCTACTTGTGCCTGCTTGCTCTTGCAGGTCTCTGGACTGCCTCCACCTATGAAATGGTATGTTTTGCTGCCATAACAATCTCTGAATGAAAAAACCCAGAAGAAATGGAATTAATGAAAGCAGAATACCGGCCACATGGCTAGTATGAACAAACACTGGTACATGCAGTTAAGGGTCACAGCAAAGAAGCAGAGCACATGGACAGCACCATTCCCGGTAGAGACATCGAGAAAAGAGAAAACGGGCACATAATAGCAGGGCCTCTGAGCATTGACGTTCCCGCTAAAAATGAGTGTCCATGACTGCGTCTCTTACCTGTTCAAAGTGAAAGAATGCTGATGTTGATCTTCCAATTGTATGAAAAGCACCTGTTCAAACCAGTCTGTATATAACCCTGACCCGAACCGAACAGAAAAAGGATAGTCTTAGCAGCGATTTATATACATCCGAGGCAGGATTATGACGAGTCACTTGATGTCATGGTGGGGGAGCAATGAGAAATTAGGTATGATCAATGAAAAACTGGAAAAGGATAAATTGGAAACTCGTTCGCTGTAATTTGCTAGTCTTAAAATTGACATGTATGCCCTTTTGACAGACGTTAGATGCATTCTCCCTACTATATAGGCGTCTGATGCAGTAAAATCAATAGCGTTATGGACGCTGTTTTTCCGACCTCCATGCACTTTGGCACATTTGATTGTCTTATTTGACTACTATATCGCACGTCTGAGAAACAGAATTGTGCCCGTGCTAAAAGCAAGGGCGCCGGAAGCAGATGCACTTTTTTAGCACGTTGGTATTGTATCGGCCTGCTAAGTAGCAAAAGTCCACACCGGGAACTAGCTATCCGACCAAGGCACACCTCTGAGGGATCTCTGAAACTGCCTTGAATTCTCAGTTGAGGGATGGACATTTAGGTTATCACCGCAGAAGAGTGGGGCTCAATCTTTTCTCCAATTTAAATGTAGAATTTCTCCTTCCAAAAAGTAAAGCAAACCTCATAGGGAGAGCTACTTCCATCTGCTGGAGACAGAAATACTGAAGGGCTGAGGTCACTATAGAGGTATATCTAGGGTGACATCAGCTTCGAAATCCATAACCCCTTGGTCCTGAGTCCATTTGGCTACATACTAGGAAAACTGAGTAGAATTTCCTGGACAAGAGGCAGTCAGTATGTTATCTACCAAGGGACAGGGCAGATAAGTGGAAGATTAAAAAAAAAAAGGGGACAAAGGCAGGCAAGTGCTAGCTTATACTTAGCTTTTCCCTAGATCCACCTCTTATTTCAGATATTGTAGAGGACCTAGTTAAAGCACAGGTGGCAGTGTAATGGAGTAGCAGTGCAATGTAGAGGTCATGGGTTTGATCCTGACCTTGGATTGGCTGCAAAGGCTATTTTTGCAGCCACCGGTGAGGAGGGCATCAGCCATCTAGTGGCTGGATTTAGAGCCCATGATTCTAGGGTTCTGGAAGGAGCCCTGGGGCGTTGCTCCTCCATGGCAAAGGACTATCCCTACAATAATTAGGCTGAGTGAGCTGGAAAGGGGGACACAGAATAAGGAACAATCCCCAAGTCATTGTGAATGAAGCTCATGGCACTGGATTCCAGCCCCAGGTCTGAACTGGAAGCCCAAGGAGCTGAAGCAACATGTCAGTCTAAACCCCCCACCACATGTAAGATAGGCGCACAGGGGGACACATCAGAAGTTTGTCTAGCAACTAGAAAAGGTGCAAAGAAAATGCAAAAAATCTAAAGGGGGCACCTCCAAGGAAAAGAATCAAATGACTGCCCTGATTGTATGGGGCAAAAGCTTAGAAAAATCAGGAGATACTTCATAGGTGACATGATTCACAAGCTAGACCAAGCAGTCAAGTATGAAAGATGCAGTGGTGTGGGGATAGATCAGTGTCCAAAGTTCCCATGACTATCTGAACATTTAACAGAATGACAGATCTAAAAGAATATGAGATTAGTTACAGGAAGTCAGTATTTGGTGGGGGTGAAAGCATTTCTATTAAGAGAAACAAGCTGCAGCTAACAGAAGACATATGGTCTCCTTTCAGTCAATTTTTGACCGTCATTTAGAAATCCACCTGATGCAGCAATTAAGTTACTCAGGCTTTCTACACCATGGTTATTGATAAGCATGTTATTTTCTGCCTTTTGCTAATAGTAGGCCCATAAAGCAACAAGACACTGAGTACATAAGTAATGGATATATACATAGATAGGAGGTAGATTGCCTTCAGTGTCACAGCACCAACTCCTCACCTTCGAATATTCCATTGATGAGAGGTAGGACAGATGTATTAAACACTTCTTCTTGTTCAGTAGATGGATCAAACACATAGTCGTATGTGAAGGACTTCTCATTACCAACCACCACCTTGGGGAAAAGGAAGAAAAGAAAATTGGTTATTACCTGCTAATTTTCGTTCCTGTAATACCACAGATCAGTCCAGACAAGTGGGTTTTATTCATCCCTACCAGCAGATGGAAGTAGAGAACAAAACCTTGGGCACTGCCACATATATGAGAGTGCCACCTGCAGTCACTGAGTATTAATCGATACCCAAGCCAAGATAAGAAAAAATAAAGAGCGAACGAGGCTCCCAACATGGATACCCCTGACCAACTAGATAGCCATGCAGAAACGCTAAACCTAGAAGTTGAAGCCAAAAAAAAAAAATGGCAAATCTGCTTTGCAAATACAGTAGTAGACCAAGCAGTCTTCAGCAGAGATCCTCAGGGCGGGCCTCTGGACTGATCTGTGGTATTACAGGAATGAAAATTAGCAGGTAATCAATTTTCCTTTCCTGAACATACCCAGATCAGTCCAGACAGGCGGAACGTACCAAAGCCCTCTTTCAGGTTCCCGCCCAGTGTAAGACCCGCTCGAAGAACACTCTCCAAAAGGGGCCGCCTCCTGGGCCCGCACATCCAAACGGTAATGCTTGGTAAAAGTATGCAATGAAGACCACACCGCAGCTCTACAGAACTCTTGAGGAGACACCAGCTGACACTCAGCCTAGGATGTCACCTGAGCTCAAGTCAAATGTGCTCTAAGACCCACTGAAACCGCTCTTCCTTTTGATACATAAGCTGCAGAGAGTCTTTCAACCAACGAGACAAAGAAGCCTTAGACGCCTTTTCGCCCTTTTTGCTCCCCCGAACAGGATGAACAAATGATCAGAATGGTGAAAAGTGTTAATGACTTTCAAGTAACGTAATATCACCCGTCACATCCAAAAGGTGAAGTTCTTGTCCCATCGAGGGATCAAGCCCAATCCGGAAACCTGGGCAACTCCACTTATTGGTTTACATGAAAAACAGACACCACCTTAGGAAGAAACGAAGGTACCGTATGCAAGGAGGCAGCAAAATGGCAGAAGACGACAGAAGATGACCAATAGGCCCATCTAGTCTGCCCAGCAAGCTTTCACACTTATTCTCTCATACTTATCTGTTACTCTGACCACTGAGTTCAGGGCCCTTATTGGTAGCTTTTTGATTCTGATTTTCTTCCACCCCCATCACTGATGCAGAGAGCAGTGTTGGAGCTGTATCAAAGTGAAGTATAAAGCTTAATGTTTGAGGGTAATAACCGTGGTATCGAGCAAGTTACCCTGATGTTTGTATACTCATACTGCTCAGATCCATGCCTTGTTAGATGTTGGCTGGATGTAAATCCTAGTTCTACATTCTCCCTGCCGTTGAAGCAGTGAGCTGCGCTGGAAATGCATTCAAAGTGAAGTATCAGGCTTAATTTGTTAGGGGTAGTAACCACCACAATAAGCAAGCTACTCCCACTCTTTGTTTACCCAGACTGTGCTACCTTGTTGGTTGTTGCCTGAATGAAATCCTCTTTTCCACATTTCCTATTGCCGTTGAAGCATAGAGCAATGTTGGAGTGTCATTTACCGTGTGAATGTTTATTGAATAAGGGTATTAATCACCAGTAGTAGCAGTTATTCCCACAAGCCACCCCCCATCCTCCAGGCTTTATGGATCCACAGTGTTTATCCCACGCCCCTTTGAAATCCTTCACAGTTTTGGTCTTCGCCACTTCCTCCGGAAGGGCGTTCCAGGCATCCACCACCCTCTCTGTGAAGAAATACTTCCTGACGTTGGTTCTGAGTCTTCCTCCCTGGAGTTTTAAATCGTGACCCCTGGTTCTGCTGATTTGTTTTCCAATGGAAAAGGTTTGTCATTGACTTTGGATCATTAAAACCTTTCAAGTATCTGAATGTCTGTATCATATCACCCCTGCTCCTCCTTTCCTCCAGGGTATACATATTTAGATTCTTCAATCTCTCCTCATAAGTCATTCGATGAGAGCCCTCCACCTCACAGAAAATGCACCACATCCGGATGGGATGCCAAGGCCTTCCCCTGGACTCTCCCTCAGACAACCCAAAGTGGAAACCTGGACCGGAAGGAACTATGGGCTAATCCTCTGGATAAACCCACCTGCAAAAAAGAAAATATGGGACACCAACACCCTGAAGAGGGTCCAATCCCTGATGTCCACACCAGGTCTCAAATACCTTCCATACCCTGGAATAGGCTAAAGAGGTAGTAGGGCGTCTTGCTTGGAGCAATATCCTCACATGCAATCACCTCTCAAAAGCCAGGCCACAAGACAAAAGCGATCCTCCCGATTGGAAAATATAGGACCCTGATACAGGAGATCTTGTAAATGGGTCAGGCGTAGCAGTCCGTCCACTGCACCAGATCCGCGAACCAGACAGTGAGGCCATTCCGGAGCCACCAGAATCACTGAACCCGCGTGGCCCTCTACACGCCCGAGTACCTTTGCTATCAGTAGCCACTGAGGAAAGACGTACAGGACGACTCCGGTCAGCCACTGACATAAGAGGCCATCGAGCCCCACCGCCCTGAACTCCCTCTGGCGGCTGAAGAACCTTTGCGTCTTGCTATTGAGACTCGTTGCCATGAGATCAAACTGCAGGGCTCCCCACCATTCGCAGAGAAGCTCCCAGGCCCTCCAAGAGAGTTACAACTCCCCTGGATCCAACTGCTGCCGGCTAAGGTAATCTACCTGGATGTTTTCTACTCCTGCGACATGGGAGGCAGCGATTCGAGATGAAGCTCTGCCCACTCGAACAGCAGCTGAGCCTCCTGCGCTACCATGGGACTCTGTTCCCCCCTAGTGGTTGATGTAAGCCACTGTGGTTGAACTGTCCGAGAAAACTCGTACCATCCGATCGTGGACCAAGGGTAGAAACTACTCCAGAGCTTGGCTCACCGCTCTCGTCTCCAGGCGATTGATGGACCATGTCTGTTCTGATGTCGACCAAAGGCCCTGAGCAGACCTGCCGAGAAACTGCCCCCCCCCCCAGCCCTGAAGACTTGCATCCATGGTGACCACCACCCAGTTCGGGACCTCGAGAGGCATCCCCTTCTCCAGATTGTTCCGTGTCATCCACCAGGCCAGACTGGCCCTGGCCAACTCAGTCAGAGCCAGGGGCAGGAAATACTGTTGCGACAGAGGATTCCAACGGGACAAGGCAGCTCTCTACAGAGGCCTCAAATGGCAAACGACCAGGGTACCAGTTCCAGTATGGATGCCATCGAGCCCAGGACCTGTAAGTAATCCCAGACCTTCAGCACCTGTAGACAAAGCAGACTAGCTATCTGCCCCTGAATTTTGTTCACCCTGTCTGTAAGAAACACTCTGCTCTGCTGGGTGTCGAAACGGGCTCCCAAGTATTCGAGGGAACAGGAGGGGACCACATGGCTCTTCTGCACATTGATAACCCATCCTAGAGATTCCAGGAGTGACCGAACTCTGTCCACGGACTGCACACATTCTTCTAGTGACTTCGCCTGTATCGGCCAATCATCCAAGTACGGCTACACCAACAATCCCTCCTGTCTCAGCGTCGCCACTACCACTATCACCTTTGTAAAGGTCCGTGGGGCAGTGGCCAGCCCGAAAGGCAGTGCTTGAAACAGATAGTGCTTTCCCTGAACCATGAATCTGAGAAATGTCTGGTGTTCCTGACTGATGGGGATATGCAGATAAGCCTCGGTGAGATCCAGAGATGCCAAACACTCTCCTCCCCATACCGCCACAGTTACGGTGCGCAACGTCTGCATCCGAAAACGTACCACCTTCAAACTCTGGTTGACTTTCTTCAGGTCTAGGATAGGTCAGAACGTGCCTTCCTTTTTGGGCACCACAAAATAGATGGAATATCTGTCTCGTCCCTGTTCGGACACTGGCACCGGTACAACCGCCTCCAGACTAAACAACCGTTTAAGCGTTTCCTGGACTGCTGCCTGCTTGCTTCGGGAAAGACACCTCAACTCCAGAAAGACCAACCGCAGTGGGCAAGAAAATTCTAAGGTGTAGCCGTTTCTCACCATGCTCAACACCCACTGGTCGGAAGTGATCTTGGTCCACTCCCTGCAGAACTGGGCCAGCCTGCCCCCCAATTACCAGAGACTAGGAGTGGACCTGCTGAATCTCATTGTGAGGACATTGCCACCTGCACCCTGGGTGAATCTGCCTCTAGATAATCTTCCAGCCCTCTCGAAAGGACTGTTGCCTATGCAAGGACTGTCCTGGGGCAGAGGCCCCAGAGGGCCTCGTCTGACGAAAATGCCTGGACTCCCGAAAGCGAGGCCGAGAAGAGAAAGGTTTCCGACCAGAGACTTTCGATCCTCTGACAGCCTATTGCCCTTTGTCTCTCCCAGCAATTTCATCAGATGATCGAGGTCCTCACCAAACAGCAGTTTCCTCTGAAAGGGGAAGTTACAGAGCTGCGATTTTGATGACAGATCCGCTGACCAGTTGTTTAGCCACAAGTGTCATCTGGACGCCACCACAGATACCATAGCACGGGCCATGGATCTCACCACGTCCTATAAGGCATCCGTGCCATAGGCAACCCCTGCCTCCAGGCGGGCCGCCTGGACTTGGGAAAGAGTCCCGGAGGCCGACTGCTCCTGCGGCTTCTGGATCCAACACAAACAGACCCCATTGCATCAGTCTTGCTCATACATAATTACACAATGTTAGGTTCCATATTAGGTGCTACAACCCAAGAAATAGATCTAGGCGTCATAGTGGATAACACATTGAAATAGTCAGTGCAGTGTGCTACGGCAGTCAAAAAAGCAAACAGAATGTTGGGAATTATTAGAAAGGGAATGGTGAATAACACAGAAAATGTCATAATGCCTCTATCGCTCCATGGTGAGACCGCACCTTGAATACTATGTGCAATTCTGGTCGCCGCATCTCAAAAGATATCATTGCGATGGAGAAGGTACAGAGAAGGGCTACCAAAATGATAAGGGGAATGGAACAGCTCCCCTATGAGGAAAGACTAAAGAGGTTAGGACTTTTCAGCTTGGAGAAGAGATGGCTATGGGGGGATATGATAGAGATGTTTAAAATTATGAGAGGTCTAGAACGGGTAGATGTGAATCGGTTATTTACTCTTTCGGATAATAGAAAGACTAGGGGGCACTCCATGAAGTTAGCATGTGGCACATTTAAAACTAATCGGAGAAAGTTCTTTTTTACTCAACGCACAATTAAACTCTGGAATGTGTTGCCAGAGGATGTGGTTAGTGCAGTTAGTATACCTATGTTTAAAAAAGGATTGGATAAATTCTTGGAGGAGAAGTCCATTACCTGCTATTAAGTTCACTTAGAGAATAGCCACTGCCATTAGCAATGGAAACATGGAATAGATTTAGCTTTTGGGTACTTGCCAGGTTCTTATGGCCTGGATTGGCCACTGTTGGAAACAGAATCCTGGGCTTGATGGACCCTTGGTCTGACCCAGTATGGCATGTTCTTATGTCGCCCGCAGGCAGAGCCCCAGGACCTCAAAAGCTCTTGAGATGCACTTCCAACTTCCGATCCTGAACATCCTTTAGAGCAGAAACTCCAGCCACCGGAATAGAGATCTTCTTAATGACTGTCGAAACTGCCACATCCACCTTTGGGACCTTGAGAACGTCAAGATGGTCCTGCAAGTGTGGATAAAGCTTAGATATCGCTCTGCTAACTCACAGACCCAAGTTGGGGGAATCCCACTCTCAGCTGATCAATTTCCTGGATTTTCTTCGGAATTGGGAAAGTGCTGGGGGGGGGGGGGGGGGGTCTCCGTAGGCCATCCAGAACCGGATTAACCTTCAGCCTCTGAATCTTCCAGGTGAGCTTAATCCCCAGCTCCTCCAACACCTGAGGTATAAGCGGGTGAAGCTCTTGAAGCTCCTCTCTTGAAAAGCTGATCACCCTCCAGACCCTCCAAGGTCCCCTGTTCAGTTTTAGAGGCCCCTGGGTCCAGAGGGGGACCCCCAATCGGGTCCCGATCCTGATCAACCTCCAAGACCTCATCCTCATCTTCAGAGTCCAATTGCATTCGTGCTAGCCGTCCCTCAGGAGGCAGAGTTCGTGGGCCCACAGAACCTTTAGGTGGGGGACCTTCCCCCGCTTTGCTGAACTCGGGCATTCTGTGACACCGCATTTACCTATCTGCCTGCCTAGCCAGGAAGGCCTCGTGCAGTAAAAGTACTAATTTGGGTAAAACCCCCCAGGGCCCCTGAAAGGCACTTGGGGCTGCTAGGGCCCAAGACATCTGGACCCCCCACAAGGTCGAACCATGGGAGACAGGAGCGGCAGAGACCCCCCAGACCCCCGTGGAGAAGCCCCCCCTATCTGGCTCCGCTTCTGCGGCCATAACCACTCCCTCCTGTGATCCCAGTGCCACCGCCGCAGTCCACGAATGCCTTCGTGGCTTTGCTTGCCCTTCAAGTCCCCCCCCCCCTCCTCCAGCACACTCCGTGCAGAGGTGGTCGTCATTCAGGCCGACCAACGGGCTACCACAGGCCCTGCAGGTCTCTGAGCTGCTTGTCTGTCATAACAAGCACCAAGAAATAAAGTAAGGCAAAATAAAAACCAAACAGGCAATCCTATGCTTGCCGTGTTTTCCCACGGCCTGGATCGCAAGGGAGAGGGTCGCACCACACGTCAGCTGTCAAAACCTGAAGAGGGCGCACTGCCCCAAGAATTTCCCGCCGGCAGGAACCGCACAGCTCGATCGGGAGAACAGCCAGCCCCCCACTGGAGTGAATCTGCCCCGACTGGGACCACCCTCCTCCAAATGATCCCCCGAACCGTCTACTTACTGCCCGGCCTGCACCCAATGATCTTGCAGAGGATTTCAGCCTACTAGGCCGCACAGCCTGCTGCATACTTCTGTTGTTGCATTCAGCCTGCTAGACCGTACAGCCTGCCACATGCTTCTGCTGTTGCAAAAGCAGACAGCTGGCAGTGACTTTTTTTTTTTTTTAATCAAAGATTTAAAGGCTCAGACACACAGAAAAGCACAAAAATAAAAGGGTACTTCCCTGTCCTAAGCAAGCGGAGAGGCTTCAGGCCCAAGGGAACCAGACCACTGGCTGTCAGTGGTCCCGGGATTGTGGGCTGAAGCTCACCTGGCTCAACCCGAGGGACGACCCTTTTGCAGGAGCCTGTCACCTCAGGAAGCAATCTTCCTTAAAATATCCAGTCAGGACTGCAGGGTTAGCACCTCTACCATCTGCTGGAGGTAGAGAAATACTGAGGGACGGCAGGTGGCATTCTTGTATATGTGGCAATGCCCAAAGTTTTGTTCTCTACCTCCATCTGCTGGTAGGGATGAATAAAACATGCTTGACTGGACTGATCTGGGTATGTTCAGGAAAGATGGTTTAATCCCTAAGTTCTCCAGTATAGATTGATGTACAGAACAAACCAAATCTGCTCACAAAGCTTGCCTACACTTCAGGTATTCACACCGGGGTGGGGTTTACTAGATAAGAACCCAAATAATTGGGTAACAGCTACAGGTAACTCATTTATATCTCATCTTGTTAGGCTGTGGGATACCAGGCCCCTTCAGAATAGTTCTTAGTACTCTCCACTGGAGTGTTTCAAACTAGAATTCACATCTGCAGCTATGACATCTAAAAAGGACAGTCTGGGAGGTCTCCAAACAATGGAGAGCAACAAAAGATATTGCAGCCTACAAAGAATTATTTCTATGGGACAAATACACCAAGTAAAATTACACTTCAATTATTGCAGTTTCTTGGGCTTATAAGATTGTGACCTACAATTCTAAGCCAATAAAGCTTCCCCATGGATAAAGCAGAATTGTTTACCTATAACAGGTGTTCTCCAAGAAAGCAGGATATTGGTCCTCACATGGATGACAGATAAAGCCTCAATGACATGTTTTCCACAAAGTTTCTAGAACTTTGACTAGGTATACTAAGCATGCCCTATACCATGCCCTATACCATGTGTCCCTTTTCAGTCTCTTAACAGTTACGATTAAAATAATAATTTGAAGCCACCCAACCCCATGTGGTAGCGGGCAAGTTTTGTGAGAATTAGCTTCCTATTGTCTTCAGAGAACATCTCTTACAGGTAAGCAGCTCTGCTTTCTCCAAGCATAAGCAGGATGGTAGTCCTCACAAAAAGGGTGAATCCCTAGCTACAGGCTGCTTGCCAACAAAAAAAGGGGACCAGACACCTAACCAGGAGTCAGGCACAACACCTATGTTGTCGGTAACTGGGTGGGAGACAACCTAAACCTAAACAATGGGCCTAGGCAGGGGAATTGGGTTCTACACCTTGAACAGATTGGCTGATCCTACTGTCATGTCTATAATTGCTACCCAGGGGACACCCCGGACACCTCTCTAACCGGCTTCCCCATGTGACCGAAAGACCTGCTCCCCGACTATGTCAGCTGCAGCGCAGAGAGACATTTAAACCAGAAGAGGGCCTGCCCTCCTCACCTCGAGACCTCTGCCGATCGCTGCACACGCCCGGAGACGACCCCGAGGTACCCAAGCCCACCGGAGCACGCAAACAGCCCTAAGGATGCCTCTCTACCTGGCTCCTTCACACGGCCAAAAGACCTATCCCTCACCGCCTGCACCAATATTCCACCCACCTTTGACCTCACGGTGACGACGTGGAATAGTGACTTTGCAGAACTGGACTTATAAAAGTAGTGCCAGTGAGCCTTTGGCGCCGCGCATCAAAAGGCGCACAACCAAGGAGCCTGCCCCTTAGCACCGCCCCTGAAGCCACCCAACCCTGCCAATTCCCTTCTTTTCCTTACCAATCCCCCTGACTTCTCCCCCCCCCCCCCCCCCCCCGATCTCTACAGTACCCTAGCTCCCTCCCACCTCATTCCCACTCTCCCCTACCGCACCCCACGTATTACACCCCGGACACAAACATTCTCACTGATTCAGCCCTCAGCTCCCCACTAGAAACACCATTCTCCCTCTTGTTCCATCTAAACACACAATGATACACCCACTACCAATCCCTATACTCAAATACCCTTTCCTAAATTCTAGACAACTTCCCCACACCCACCAAAAAAGAGCCCTCATTCCCATGACTTCACCGCTTACTCAATTTTTAGGCCTCACCTTTTTCTCCATAATAGTATTTAATGCACAATCCCTGGTTTAAAAAAAAAAAAAAAAAAACCACCATACTCAATGACCTCCTACTTGACTCCAAGCCAGACATTTGCGCCATCACAGAATCCTGGCTGAAGCATACCGACACAGTATGCCTAAACCAATTACCAACACACATTTATGATATACTCCTCCATTCCCAGACTCAAAAGAGGAGGAATACTGCTAGGTACTAGAAAAGAACTTAGACTTATTCACCAAAATGTCACCATCCCATCTAAACATGAAATTGGCCTCTTCAAATCTTCAATTACAAATATGTCTAGTCTACTCACCCCCAGGTTTCCTAGAAAATGACCCCTCCCCACTTATCGAATTTATTGCTGAAAACCTAGACCTTGACATCCCAACAATCATATTTGGTGACTTCAATCTCCATGTGGACTCCTTACCTCAGTCACCCTCCTGTGAAGCTTTTCTCTGCCCTAGACGCCATGGGATTTCACCAAATTATACACTCACCCACACAAAGCCTGACTCACTGGATTATTCTTTACCAATGAAACTATCCATACACATGAACACCCATCTGCTCTGCAATACCCTGGTCCGATCATTATCTTATAAAAACTAAGCTTTTGTTAAAGAAAATGTTAGATACCTCTCCCCCCCCCCCCCACCACACCACCATCCAACTCAGAAAACCATGCTCAAGAGATGACCTCTCGATCTCCCTCACTAAAGCCCTACAAAAAATTGACCTGAGACTGCTTTCCACACCTGGGGTAACATCACTAATGACATAGCTAACAAACTATGCCTTTTTACCTCAAAATCTATAAATCCCTCAATCTAACAAAAGCCTGGTACTCACCTGAATTAAAAAACCTCAAATGTGTCCTCAGAAATAAAGAAAAGATATGGTCCAAAAACCCCTCCTCCACAACACTTGCCACATACAAATCCACCTTACATGCCTATAGAACATCCATGCAGAAATCCAAACATGACTTCTATGCTCGTAAAATTCACGACCTCCAATTTAATCCCAAAGCCCTCTTTTCATACATATCTGACCTTACAAAAACCCAACCATCCCTCCGTCCATTTGGACTCCAAAAACAGAAGTAACGACCTCGCCCATTTCTTTAACAAAATTTACAAACTTCAAGCTTTTCCCCCTTCTCCCCCTTATCCCAAACTCCCCCCTCAACCATTCCAGTGCCCTGTTGGACCATCTTGAGACCACATCTAAATCAGAAATAGAATCCCAATATCCAACTTGCCTTTTCTAGCTAAGATCATGGAAAAGGTTGTCAACCACCATCTCTCTGATCACCTAGAACATAAAATACTATTCTTGTCCCAATTCGGATTCCGAAAATACTTCAACGCGGAAACGCTCCTAATCACCCTCTCAGGCACCCTACTCAAAAGCATGGACAAAAGGACAATCTTACATCCTAGCCATGCTCGACATCTCAGCTGCATTCGACACTATTAACCATGAAATTATGCTACACCAACTAAATATTGGCATCGTTGGAACTGCCCTAAGCTGGTTCAATTCATACCTTGAAAATAGACAATTCAAGGTTAAACTTGGAAACTGTATCAGACCCCCCTCAACTTAGCCAGGAGTCCCCCAAGGCTCATCTCTTTCCTCCACCTTGTTCAACATTTATGATACCTGTCTGCCAGCTCCTAACCGACCTAGGCCTCACTCATTTCGTTTATGCGGACGATGTCCAAATTCTTTTCCCTGTAACGGACTCCCTCCCTAACATTAAAAATGTGGGGGGGAAATCACATGATGTGGTAGCCGGAAGGTAGCGCTTCTTCCAGGCTCTGGCTTCACCCCACCAATCGCGATTAATCCGCGGGACAAAACGACCTATTTCAGTCCCAAAAACAAGTCGGGGAAAGTGTGTATGTCCGTGATTTCGATTCGGAGGACGTTGCGGCCCTCAATGACATTAAGGAGCACAAAAAGAGGAAAGGAAAAAGAGCTGGCACCCGTGGACAAGATGGTGGCCACGACGATCGGTGAGTCTCCCGCCCCCCACCCGCCCTTAACTATAGAAGAAATAAAGTTGGCGATTCGAGAGGCACTCGATGAAAAATTAACATTGCTTACTAATCAGCTGGGGGAGGTGAGAGACTCACTGGCTGTGATTCCTCCTAGGCTGGATATGGCAGAGGCCAGGATTTCAGAGCTGGAGGAGACTGTGGGGCAAACACGTGTCAAAATGGTGGCAGGAGATAATATCCAGGCGTTGCAGGCCAAAATAGAAGACCTGGAGAATAGGGCACGCCGGGACAATTTAAGATTTCTGGGCATTATTGGAATCTTGGCTCCCAGAAACGCTGGCCCTGCCTCATTTGTAGGGAAAGCTGGTTGTGGAGCGTGCTCACCGGCTGGGAGCGAGAACCTCGGCAGCAGGAAGGCCCAGGCTAGTCATAGCCAAGATTTTAAACTCAGCACATAAGGCAGAGCTTTGGAGGGCGTCGCGCTCAAAAAGAGACCTGCATTATAAGGAGCATTCTATCAGGATTTTTCAAGATTTCTCAGCGGCTGTATCAGAGGCAAGGCACGCTTTTTCACCTCTCTGCTCAATGCTGCATAAGCGGGGAATCAAATTTGCATTAATGTTCCCAGCTCGTCTACGTATCTGGTCTCAGGATACTGTCCAAAAACTTTAACACAGTGGAGTCAGCAAAAAGTTTCCTGGATTCTTTACCTACCTAATATTTTTTTTTTCTATACTAACTGGTGCGGCAGCAGGTTCGTGGTTGGTTGGCAGGAGTGACTGTAGTAACATTTGGGTGCCTTTACACTGATACTGGGTGAGGATGGAGAATTCCTTTATGGATTACAGCTGTTTGGGAATGGCGAGTTTCCAGTGGGAGGTATTTGAGAGAACCCAGAATTGTGCTAAGTGTCCAGCCTTGGACTACAGGACACACTGCGACCGGACTTGCCAGTCATCTTTCTGATTTCTTGATTTGGTTACTGCCTAGAGAGCCACGGGAACCACGACCTATACATCACTTTAGATGTTGATTCAGTTTAAGATCTCTCTGGTTTGCTGTTTTATTACCAAGACAATTCCATCTTATTTGGTTGTGGTTCCAGAGTTTTTTTTTCTCTCTAAGCTTGGGCCTATGGAAAGGAATGATGAAACAAGAGGGTAGGTGATCTAAGAGCGCCGTGTGGGCAAATAATGGGTTAGACACCAATGGAGTCCAAAATTCTTTATTTGAATGGACGAAAGCATGAATTTTGTGTCTCCATTCAAATAAAGAATTTTGGACTCCATTGGTGTCTATGGAAAGGAATGACTTCCTCACCTATAACAAGTGTCAAGTTTTTTTTGTACTTGGAAAGCTGTGTTTTTGATTTTAGTGAAACACCATAGCGAGAACTTCTACAGCTTCGGTTGATTTCTCACTTAGACTCCTTTTTACTGACATTTTTATTTGGTTCACACATTTCACAAGATCTTTCATTAAATTTGGTTGGGCTGTGGGGAAATCTCATACTTTGGAATGTAGCGCTGATTGTCACTTCTAACAAACATATCCTTAACTTTACTTTTTTTAATATAAGAGACTCAATATATGCACAAGAATGTCCAGCTGGAATTGTTTCTAGTGGACTAAGAGAGCCTTTTACAGTTTTTCAGGGCCTGGTTTTTAGAGTGGTTTAATTGGGGAGCAGATTATGCCTGCAGGACCCTTACATTTTGATAGTAATACTGAGTGCCTCATTTGTTGTTTTTTGTTTTTTTTTTTAATATCTCATTCTATGGCGAGCATAGGGGTGACAATTGGTCGGCTGTATGTATTATTGTTCTTAATAACAGAATGGTGACCTGATGTGTCCCGAACTTCACCCCACCATACATCTATACGTGATCTGGTTTCCCTTCATGGGAACAGGGGAACGAAGGAAGAAGGATTGTGGTTTGGGGGCGAGTCCCGTGGACTTGGGAGGGGGGAGGAAATGGGGGGGGCTAGCGGTTTGGTTGGGGATAATGGGTAAGAAGAAAGATGGTGTTGGGGGGGAAAGATCGGTGGCAAACACACAGAGTGAATGGACAATAGCTGTACTCCTTGACCAAGGCATTTGCTCACACCGTGTTACAGTATTATTGATTGTTTATATTGAGGGGACCCTAGCTGGGAGGGGGGCTCTTTTCAAGGTGTTTTTGTATTCTCATCTCATAGGATTCCCATTGTAACATATACTGAGTAATCCCATTAGATTGGTTTCTTGGAATGTGTGTGGCATAAATTCACCAATTAAGCGTTCTAAAATACTTTCCCTGCTTAAGAAAAAGGCGACTATGATAGCTTATTTGCAGGAGACTCATCTTTCTGCGGAAGAACATGCCAAGTTAAGACGTGATTGGGTTGGGGAGGTTCGTTCAGCACCGGGATCTTCGCAGTCAGCGGGGGTAGCCATACTGATTCATAAGACGGTTCCAATTAAAATTATCAAGGAAATAGTGGACCCTCAGGGACGCTATATCATTTTGATTTCCGAGATTTATGGCAAAACAGTGGTTCTATGCAATATATATGCACCCAATACTCATAGCCCCATTTTTTAGCATAGCATTTATTCTCATTTGCTTCCCTATATAAATGAGATTTTGTTGCTGAGGGGTTTCAATACAATCCGGGATGCTGCTCTGGACGCCTCGTCATCACGGGCACGGGAGCGGGGCATGGGCAGAGGACCTCAGCTGTTGGAACAAGCATTTCATCTGTTGGATGTATGGAAGAGTGCTTAATCCTACGGAGCGGGACTTTACACATCTGTCTCAAGCACACGCTTCCCACTCCAGGATTATTTCTTGATTAGTGATCATGCCTTTCCCTCAGTTATAGATGCTAGGATTGAGAATATTGTTATTTCTGATCATGCGCCAGTTTGGGTGGACTTGCAATTCAATAGGGGCCACATGTCGGCACGTATCTGGCGCTATCCCTACTATTTGGCCACAGACACGAAATTTCGGGATTTTTTGCACGCCAAATGGACAGAATACGAGTCCAATAATAAGTCACACATGGACCAACCAGCTTTGTTTTGGTCCACGGCCAGGGCAATCATGAGAGGAGAGAATATCCTACGTTTCACACCGCAAACGGGTTCTAGACCGCTGTATATTATTATTGAATAGTCAGTTGCGTGGCACTAGGATCCACTTAGTAGCAAGAGGTGATGAGGAGCGAGCCACTTATCGTTCTCTACAGTTTGCTCTTAACTCCCTTTTACATCAACGAGCGAAGAAGAGTTTTGTTAATTACCAATATAGTAATAAAACAGGGCGAATGATGGCAAACATGATTCGGACTGCATGGTTGAATAGGTTTATTCCAGCGTTAAGGTCGGCCTCCTCCCAGGTGATTCGCGATACTGCTAGTATTTTGGAAGGATTTAGAGAATTTTATTCGGCTCTCTATACTTTGGAAGGGGGGGGGGGGTCAGAGGAGATGAGTGATAGGTTTTGTTCTGATTTGCCTATCCCCTTACTGACTCTGCAACAGAGGGAGCGGCTAAATCAGCCTATACAGAAAGAAGAGGTTGTTCAGGTTATCCGAGGCTTACCAAGTTTAAAGGCCCCAGGACCTGACAGCTACACGGCAGAATTTTTTTAAAGGGGTGATAGACCAGATAGCGGGACCGCTGGCTGCAAATTACACGGAACTGATAGAGCGCGGATCCTTCTCTCCCCATGAAAATTTGGCCTAAATTACTCTGATACCTAAACCAAACAAGGATCCCTTGAGACCAGAATCGTACTGTCCGATCTCTTTATTGAATTTAGATCACAAAATACTGGCAAAAATCTTAGCAGAACGTTTGGCCCCGTTGTTGCCATCGTTGGTGGGGGTTCACCAGGTGGGTTTTATTCGCCAGCGATACGCGTTAGCTAACATTCGTAGGGTATTAATAGCCCAAACCATTTGTAGGCAGTTAGAACAACCCCATCTGGTAATCAGTTTTGATGCAGAAAAAGCCTTTGATAGAGTGGAGTGGAAATATTTATTTTTTATATTAAGAAAAATGGGGTTTGAGGGGTATTATCTTCAGGCTATAAGTTTATTATAGACGGACCCTAGGGCTGTTATTTGGGCCAATAGTGCGCTATCCCGCCCATTTGTGGTAGCTAGGGGCACAAGACAGGGATGCCCGTTGTCCCCATTATTGTTCACATTACAATTAGAACCACTTCTGTTAGCCATACATCAAAAAACAGTATTATTCGGGGAGTGAGATTCGGCTCGCCAATCTTTAAGGAGGTGGCTTTCGCGGATGACCTGCTGGTCTTTATAACTGAACCTAGACTATCCCTGCCCATATTAGTGGCCACGATTGGGGAGTTTGGACATTTTTCCGGATTACGTTTAAATGAGTAAATCCTCAGTCTTTGCTTACCCCAACATGCTCACAGCACAGTGGCAGGGAGATTTTCCATTGCAATGGGCCCCAGATACTTTATCATATTTGGGAATCAATCTTCCTGCGGATCCTGAACTTGTATATCAGGCAAATGTTCCACAGAGTGCAGGCTACCATTACACGGACCAGGTTGCCGCTCTCGCTGGTAGGCAGGATAAATCTCTTTAAAATAATGATATTGCCCCGTTGGCTTTATCTCCTTCAAAATTTGCCAATTCTTATACGGCAGAAGGACCTTCAGCGCTTGGAAGATTTCTATGGAGGAGAGGGAAGGCACGTCTTCCGTTACCCTGGTTGAAATCTAGGTGGGGCGGGGGGGGGGGGGTTGGGGGTACCTGATTTGGCTGTATATAACTTGGCTTGTAATATGAGGGTTAATAGGGATTGGATGCTGGGTACCTCTGCTCATTTATTTATTTATTTATTTATTTTGTATACCGACATTCGATCGAGATATCACATCGGTTTCCAGATAACTAAAGGAATAGGGTGATAACAGCCCTATTTTACATTATAACATGGTATTAAATAGATATAAGAATATTTTACATTATAACATGGTAATAAATATAACAAGAATATTTTACATTATAACATGGTAATAAATATAACAAGTTGTAACAGAACTAACAGGAGTACATGGAACATTAGACTATAGTATATAACATATGTACATAAATGGCTTGTTGATGAGGATAAATTATGGTAAGGAGAGCAGGGAGTGTAGAGGGGGGAGGGGAGAGAAAGGGATGTGTGGGAGGAAGGTAGTGATAGGGAGGGAAAGGGTGGTGTGAGATGCTTGTGTAGGGAGGGAAAGGTGTGGGGCGAGATGCTTGTGGAGGGGGCATGGAGTGGATGGTGCGATTGGGCGGGTTATGTGTCGGGTGGGAAAGCTTTTAAAAATAGCCATGTTTTGAGGTGTTTTTTGAAGACTTGCAGTGAAGGTTCGTTTCTGAGACAGGTGGGGAGGGTGTTCCATAAGGTGGGGCCCGCTATTGTTATGGCTCGTTTGCGGGTGACGTTGAGGTGTGCAGCTTTGAGATTGGGGACGGCTAGGAGTCCAGTGTTGGTGGATCTGAGAGTTCTTTGAGTGGGGTAAGGTTGTATTCCGTTGTTTAGCCAGTCCATTTTGTTGTTGTTTATTTTTTTGTGCATGAGGGTGAGGGTTTTATACTGGATTCTTTGTGTAATGGGTAGCCAGTGGAGTTCTTTGAGCGTGGGTGTGATGTGAGGGGATTTTTTGTTGTTAGAGATGATTCTGGCGGCAGCGTTCTGTAGAACTTGGAGGGGTTTGATGTGTATTTCTGGTAGTCCGAGGAGGAGGGAGTTGCAGTAGTCGAGTCTTGACAAGATAATTGATTGGAGGACTGTTCGGAAATCGTGCTCTTGGAGAAGGGGTTTGAGTTTTTTTTAGTGTCTGCAGTTTGAAGAATCCATCTTTGATTGTATTGGAGATGTGTTGTTTAAAGTTGAGTTGGCTGTCAATTGCTACGCCTAGGTTTCTTGTGGATGGCGTGAGTGAGGTTTGTGAGATTTGTGGCACTCCCGGGTTGATTGAGTTTCCTGGGTGGTCAGAGGGGATGCACATGAGTGGATAGGAGGGATGGTCATCGTGGATGTGAATGATTTCTGTTTTGGCTTGGTTGAGACATAGTGATAATTGAGATAGTAAGTGGGATAAGTTTGAGCTGAGTTTGTTCCATTTTTCCATAGTGAGTTGAATGGAGTTGTTTATGGGGAGTAATATTTGTATGTCGTCTGCATAGACAAAGTAGGTGAGGTTTGCCTCTGATAGGTATTTGCATAGTGGGATGAGGTATATGTTGAAGAGGGTTGATGATAGGGAAGAACCTTGTGGGACTCCATGAGTGAGGGGCACTTGTGAGGATTCAGATGAGTT
Organism: Rhinatrema bivittatum; assembly: GCF_901001135.1. Taxonomy (NCBI): domain Eukaryota; kingdom Metazoa; phylum Chordata; class Amphibia; order Gymnophiona; family Rhinatrematidae; genus Rhinatrema; species Rhinatrema bivittatum. Next base: position 277,150,559 of record NC_042620.1, read on the forward strand.
CATCTTGACGATGTAAGATCTGTTTGAGAGGTAGGATTTGAACCACTTGATTGTGGTGTCTTGGAGACCAATTTCTTTAAGTCTGGTGAGGAGTGTTCTGTGATTGATGGTGTCGAAGGCGGCTGATATATCAAGAAGTATCAGGAGGAACGATTTGCCTTTGTCGCGGCCTTTGAGGATGGTATCGGTGAGGGAGAGGAGGAGGGTTTCAGTGCTGAAGAGTTTTCTGAAACCATGTTGTGCAGGCTGAAGAACATTAAAGGTTTCAAGGTGGTCTGTGAGTTGATTGTTGACTGTTTTTTCGATGATTTTTGCTAGGAATGGGAGGTTGGAGACTGGTCTGTAGTTTGCTGGGTCGGATTTGTCGAGTTGAGGCTTTTTGATGATTGGTTTGATGATGGCGTTTTTGAGTTTTTCTGGGAAGATTCCTTGTTCTAGGGATAGGTTGATGATGTAGGTTATTGGTTTGACAATAATCTCTCTGATGAGTTTTAGGGTTTTGATGGGGATGGGGTCTAAGGGGTGGGATGCAGGGTTGGTTTTTCTGATGATAGGTTCAATTTCTGTGGTAGCAACAGGAGTGAATTGTGACCATGAGTGGATAGGAGGGGGGGTGTCAATTAAGTCATTGTGGGTTTGGGGAATCTTGGCAATGATGTTGACGACTTTATCCTTGAAGAATTGTGCTAGTTTTTCACTGGAGATGTTGCTGGAGTTTGGCGTATTGTCATTTTGGATGGGGTTGGTAAGGTCTTTGACATAGGCGAAGAGGGTCCTTGGGTTAAATTGGTAATCGTGAATTCTTGATGTGTGGAAATTACGCTTTGCTGTGTTAAGGTCAGTTGTATAGTTGTGTAGTAGTGTTCTGTATTTGTCTTTCAGGTTTGAGGTGGGGGTTCGTCTCCACTGTTTCTCAGTCTGCCTCAGTGTTCGCTTTGAGGTTTTCAGTTCTGGGGTGTACCATGGTGCTCTTTGCTTTGTGGATTGTTTTATTTCCTTTTTTATCATGGGGCATAATGTATTGGCTATGTCTGCGTTGATAGATATCCAGGAGTTTGTGGCTGTGTTGGCATCATTTAAGTTGATTGTTTTTAGTGCCTCAGGTAACAGTTTGGCGATGTCTTCACTGGAGCATGGTTTGGTGAATTCGATGATTCGGTTGTTTGTTTGTAGTGGGTTTGATTGGAGTTGAAGCTTGGCTTGGATGAGGCTGTGGTCAGACCATGGGGTGGGGGTTGTAGATGGTGGTTCAGTTGCAGATATTTTGTTGTTTATGAATATTAAGTCCAGGGTGTGTCCTGATTTTTGAGTGGGTGAGTTGATGATTTGGGTGAATCCAATGGCAGACATGGTGGATAGGAGCAGTTCGCTTGTGGGGGATGGAGGGTGGGTGTCGATATGGAGGTTAAAGTCTCCTAGTATTATGGCTGGTTCTTGTAAGTTTATGTGGGTTGTGATGGATTCAATCAGGGGGGAAAGGTTGTGCTGTAGGCAACCAGGAGGTGCGTATAGGAGGAGAATTTGGAGATGTTTTGATTTGAATAGGTTGGTCTCGATAGGGGGTGGTAAGTTTAGGGAGTGGGAAGAGAATTTAAGTTTTTTGTGAGCTAGGAATAGTAGGCCACCTCCCTTTCTTTTGTTTCTGGGTATGGAGAAAATATTGTATGTGTTTTTGGGCAGTTGATTGAGTAGGACTGTGTCAGAATGTTTCAGCCAAGATTCGGTTATACAGAATATGTCTGGTTGGTCGTCTGTGAGTATGTCATGGATGACTGGGATTTTTTTGGTGATTGACTGTGCATTAATGAGGAGTAGAGTAATGAGTGTGATTGTGGTATAGGGTATGTTAGGGTTGGGGTGAATTTTGGTGAGGCGTCTAGTGGTGGGTGTGGATTTAGGAGTGTGGTGGTTGTTGTGGCGATGGGTTAGTTTGGGGATGTATTGGGCTGAGGCCATTGTGTGAGTAGGTTGTTGCTTGGTTGCTGAGTGGGGAGTGAATGGTGGTAGGGGTTGTTAGGTTGTTTGAGAGTTGGATGATTACTTTTCAGAGATTCATATGTTGAGTGTTGGGAAGAATATAATGGGGCTGGTAGTTGTTGAGGGCTGTGGGGGGGGTTGGAGGGGAGGAACATTGAAGACAGAGGAGCATACGGGAGTACACAAAGGGAGTGCACGAAGGAGCGCACAAAGGAGCAGGCTCCTTTGGCGTGCTCCTTCGGCGCGCGGCGCCTGGGAGCCTGCTATATTTATAATTAGAGGGTTAATCAGGGTTGTCCCCTTATTGGCTGTGCGTCGGCAGCGTGTCCCTCGGAGGCGGAGGAAGGTCGGCCGATGACGTCAGCACTTCCCGGAGGAAGGCAGGGGCTGCCTCGTGGTCGGGGTCGGAGGCGGTCGTGGGTAAGTGTAATTAAGTAGGCCTTACCCCGGCGGGCCTCCGGCGCCGATCGCGCAGGCCCTGCACCGCTCCAAGTAGTCTTCTCCCCTCGGCAGCGTCCGGGTGAAAGGATCCCCAAAGGCTTTTGATACTGTGAGTGCCGGAGACCACTGTGATCTCAAAATATCAAGACATATACTACCATTGCTGTTGATGTTGGGATGATATATTTTAGTTGTAAATGCAACCTGATATTTCTGGTTTTAAAATTTGTCCAAGATAGTCACATTCTCTTTCTGTATGCCAAATCTCATGAATTTTCATCCCTTTGGTGGTTTGAAAGGATAATCTGTAGGAAAGTGAATAGTCAGGAAGAAAACACCACCTTGGTAAGGGCTATCATTCGGCCCCATGATGGTGGCCTGCCAATGGAACAAATCATCTCCCACTGGTCCTGCTGAACATTGGGTAGGTGGGTCCCTTTGCAAATCTGTTAATTCCTCTGCAGTGACATCAGCCTGCCAATATTCTCCACAAAGTCAGCTGTGAACAGACTTTTGGATTCTTTTCAGCGCCATTACTCGCCTTATGCTCATGCCCCGTTCTATGCGGACGCTGCCTTGATGAACCCAGTTGCGCCAGCCTACGTTGTGCAATCTATGTCGCCGGCTATTCCCTCTTTTTAAAGCAAACAATGTTGGTGCGCCCACTTAGGCAAACGTGGCGGCGGCTGATGAAACTTTTAAAGCTGCCAGCATCTTGTGCCTACTTTTTCCCGGTTGTGGGAAATCCTTATTTTACCCTGGGGACTCAGTCCTCCTCTTAAGATCTGGAAAGAGAGAGGAATCACGCACTTGGGTCACTTGTGGACAACCACGGGAGAAATACTTTCCTTTAAAGATTTCCAAGCCCTCTACGGTTTTGGGATTACGCAAACCTTCCCCTATATGCAAATTGTCCACTATTTACATGCTTTTCCAGCTTCTTACAGTGATCCCTTGGTGTATCATCGGCTAGATGAATTTTTTCTGTTTGCGGAGAATAAGATTTATTTATTTATTTTAAGTTTTTCTATACCGGCATTCGCGATAGGAATCGCATCATGCCGGTTTACAATTAACTAGGGGTGCGAGAGGAGATATAAATAAATAAGAACATTAACGTTAAGAAACATTAACAAGTGCTGAGAGAAATAGTTGCAGTTACAATAAAACAGGGATAACAAAAACTTGGAGCAATGAAGAGGCGATGGGGAAAACAAAACTTGTGGCAGAGCAAAGGCAATAGGAAATTTAACATAGATAACAAATTTGCCAGTTAATGGAGATTGTAGAGTTATGGTGTTTGAAAGTTATCGTTTACCAAGTAATGTTAAGATCTGCTTTTCGATTCAAGGTGAGTTAAAGTTCAGCTGTAGTCTGGGAAGGCTTTCCTTCCCAGATACCCTCCTTATCTCAGTATTACCAGCGCCTGAAAAAAATGTATGGATGTGGATATATACCCCATTTTGGTCACTCGCTAGGCGAGGGATGGTGACTTTACTATCACCCAGGCTATTTTGAAAGTAGGTTTTGGGCAAATCACCAGGATCTCATCTAATATGTATTACAGAGAGTTGCAATTTAAATTTCTAAGTCTGGCCTATGTCTCCCCTCAAGTGGCCTTTCAATTAACCATAACGTCTTCAGCGAACTGCTCCAGATGTCGCGGAGCGCTGGGGACGTTGTCCCATGTCTTTTGGACGTGCCCTGGGGTACAACGCTTCTGGCGCAAAGTGGCAGACTATCTGGCAAGGCTATTGGATGTTGCATTTCCAGTTACCCCCCATTGGATGTTATTTGGCTGCATCTCGCCTATCCGGCTACGGGATCCTGGCTTGCGCCTTCTTACAAAAAGCCTGCTTAGTGGGGAAAAGGGTGATACTATCAGTTTGGCGGTCAACAGAACCCCCGTCCTATTGGGCTTGGAGGAATTTATTCCATGCAATGACGACTATGGAATCCTTGGCCTCTCAGGTATCGGCCGTTGCAGATGTCATTTTTTGTTGGTGTGGCAGGCTTACCTGCAATCTCTCTCTCAGAGCCTGAAGTCTCGTAGTGAATGATTAACCTTGTGGGTGGGGCAATTGAATTGAGAGTTGGCGGTATATTTCACTCTGTGGGTCAGGCTGGGGGCAGTTCTGTACAGTTGTATTGTATTTTTGGTCTGAGGCGGGATCAGATTCAACTCTCCTCAGTGTTGTATTCTTATTGAAACTCAATAAAAAACTGTTTAAACAAAAAATGTGGGGCAAGTGCCTCACGTCAATTAACACCCTCCTCACAACTCTTAATCTTGCCCTCAACACTGCAAAAACAGAGCTCCTCCTCATATCACACAATTTAATCAACTTCCTCACAAACAACCCCTAACCCCAATGCACCCTATTTCTTCCAAAATTCACAAAACCTGGGAGTCATCATAGATAATCAGTTTAACTTTAAAAAATTCATAAATACCAAAGAATGTTTCTACAAACTTCATGTACTTAAGAAACTCAGACCCCTCTACTTTAATGACTTCCACACTGTTCTCCAGGCCCTCATCTTCTCAAAAACAGACTATTGTAACTTCCTCCTGTTAGGCCTCCAACTCGTCCAAAGCACTCCAAATGCAACAGAATGCTGCAGCCAGAATCCTCACCAATACACACAAAATGGACCACATCACTCCCATCCTAGAAGATCTCCACTGGCTCATTCAGAATCCTCTACAAAAGTCTCACTATCATTCACAAAACCCTGTACAACCAGGACCTCAACTGGATGAATGACTTTTTCACCCCAACAGACCTACCTACAAAGGGACCATACATACACCTACACCCAAACTCACACCTTGCCTCCACAAAAGATCGGGCACTGTCTATTGCAGGACCCTCAATTTGGAACTCAATACCTCCTAATTTACTCTTGGAACCAAATTCACATATGTTCACAAAACAATTAAAGACCTGGCTATTCCAACAGGCATTTAACTAGCTTCCTAATTTCCCCCCTCCCCCTCTCCTCAATCAGCTTTTCTCCATATATACTGAACGCCTGCTTTACCTTATCAAATGCCACTGCCTCATGCTACTTAAAATATTGATAATTGACTTGTAATTAGTTTTGCACTGTTATGTTTCTCCCGTTTTATGTCTTTGACAATGAGCCTTGCCATGACCCCCACGATGTAGTCACGCATGGGCATAACAGAATGAGATGCAGTCCGCTATCCAAATGGATACTGTTTTTGGCAATGGCAAAGCCCAACCTATTCTTATCAAAAGAAACAAAGGCTGGGACCGTATGGGCTTCTGTCTTCTCCAGATAGAAAGCTAAGGCTCGCTTTCAGTCCAAACTGTGCAGTGCTCGTTTGCCTTGGAGTGAATGGGGCCTGGGAAAGAATATTGGCAGGATGATTGACTGGTTAAGATGAAAAATCAGTCACCACCTTAGGCAGGAACTTAGGGTGCATACAAGACCACCTGGATGTGATAAAGCTAATATAAGATGGCTAAGTCACTAAGGCCAAGAGCTTGCTGACCCTATGAGCTGAAGTGACCAACAAAAATATATGACCTTCCAGCTACTTCAGTTCGTAGGTGTGCAGCAGCTCAAAAGGAGCTTTTATCAGCTGAGCTAACACCAAGCTGAGGTCCCAAAACACAGTGAGAGGCCTTAGGGAAGCTTCAATTGAAGCAGGCCCCGCATGAAAACATACAACTATAGGCTATACAGAGATGGGTGTACTATCTGCACCTTGGTGGTGTGCGCCAATCACACTAAGATTAACTATAGCAGAGTTGGTTTTTAAGCCAGTTTCCAATAGGGGCAGAAGGTAATCAAGCAGTTTTTGTGGAAGGCAGTAGAACGGATCTAGGGCCATCTGCTAACATACAGAAAACCTACTTCAGTCCATATGACTTTCTAGTGAAAGGCTTTCTAGAAGCTACCAGGACCTGAAGAACAGGCACTGAAAGATTGACTGCAGAATTAACTTCTCAATATCCAGGCTGTGAGTGACATGGTCTGGGGATGCCGCAACCCACCTTGGTTTTGCGTGATGAGATCTGGGGAAGTCCCCAGACTGTTTCTGGATGGACAACTCCCATAGGAGTGGAAACCAGACCTGTCTACTAATGAGAGGCTATGAGGATCATAGTCCCTTTGCCCTCGAAGTTTCAAGTGTCTTTACCAATAAGGGAATCTAAGGATACATGTACAGAAGGCCCTGCCCCACTGACAGGCGAGGGCATCAGGCTGGTTTGTCTGACCTGTACAGAGAGCAGAACAGAAAAACCTTCCTGTTGCGGGGGCGGCACAGATCTACGTTCAGGTTCTCCAGAAGTGGAATATATGATTTGCTACCCCCTAGTCCAGGGACCACTCATGGGGGTCTGAAGGCTCAACGCAGCCTGTCTGCTACCAGGTTCTCCATCCCAGCCAGGTACAAGGCCCTGAGCATCATCCTGTGGGCCCTTGACCATATCTGGACTGCTTCCTGACACGAGGTACAATCCCATGCCTTCCTGCTTGACAACATACTACATGGCTACCTGGTTGTCAGTCTGCATCAGAACAACTTTGTTGGACAACTCATCTCTGAAAGCAGATAGTGTGTACCTGATCGCCCAAAGCTCCAGGAAGTTGATTTGACAAGAATGTTCTTGAGTATCAGAGACCCTGGGTACTAAGCCCAGCTACATATGCTCCCCACCCCAGTGTGGATACATCTGTGGTTAGGACTATTTGAGTGGGGAGACTAAAAAACAAGATCCCTTGTTCCAGATAGGAAAGTACATGCCACCATAAATAAGTCCTGGAGAAACAGGGTGACTTGGATGCAATCCTGGAGGTTCAAATGGCCTGGCACCACTGTGACCTCAGGATCCACTGGGCTCTGTGCATGTGTGAACATGCCAAGGGAGTAACAGACAGTTGAGGTCCTATGACCCAACAGTCAATTTGTGCCAGGCTGACATCTGCTGGCTCTGTTGAATCTCTGCCACAATGGTTGCCAAGGCAACATCCTTCCGGCGAGGCAGAAAGGCCTAAGCCTGATCCGTATCTAGCCATGCTCCTTTGAAGTCCAATTGAGGTGACTGGCTGAAATGGGAGTTTGGATAGTTCAGAACAAACCCTAGTGACTGGTCAAGCACATGGACCTGATGGCCCTTGCCTGAAACGTGCTCTTGACCAGTCAACTATCCAGATATGGGAAGACATGCACTCCCAGTCTTCAGAGGTGCACCACCACCATGGCCAAGCATTTTGTGAAGACCCGTGGGATGGACGTGAGCCTGAATGGAAACACTCCGTACTGGAAATGCTTAGGTCTAGCATGGGATGGAATTCTCCTGTTTTTTTGGAATCCGAAACTGCCTAGAGTAGAACCCCTGCCCTCTTTGCCCAGGTGGTACTGGCTTGACCACTCTGACCGATAAGAGGGAGAAAAGCTCCACTAGTAGCACCTCCTGATGCACTACTGGCTGGACACCCAATAGATTCAATTGGTACCCTTGGTGGATGGAAAGAACCCACTGGTCTGCAGTTATACTGTGCCTCCAGGTCGCAAAGAACCACACCCTGCCCCCGACCGGAGAGTCAATCGTCACAGGTATGGGCAGCTGGCTTAAGCTCCCTTTGGCCCAGTCAAAACCCCATCCCCAGAGTAGACCGAGTAGCTGAATGGGGCAGCCTCTATGTTGAGGGGAGTGAGGAAAGTGAGGCTAGTATTTTCTCTGGCAAAAAAAAGGACTTCCTTGGCCCTGGTGACGGCCTCCTAGATGAGGATAGGTATGGCGTACTGGCAGAGAGTTAGAGGGTCTCATGATGGTCCCAAAGTTGGGCCACAGCATCCCTCACCCTATCTCTGAAGAGATTCTCTAGTACATGATGACGGTCGTTCCTGTACATCCAGAGATCAGAGACCTGCAGCCATGCTGTTCTGCAGATGCCAATTCCCACTGCAGAGATTCTTGATGCCATTTCAAGGACATTGGTCACACAGATTTTGTGTTTTCTGCACTGCAGACGTTTACACCAGCGACACGAGATAGTCTTGCTGCTGTTGAGGCAGCTACTCAGCCACCTCCTGTACTTGGTTCCAGATGTCCAAGTACTGGTTCATATAGTGCTGGTAGGCAGAGATGCAGGCAATAAGCATGGTGCCTTGGAACAACTTCCTTCCAAGAGCATCCACTACTCTGTAGTCCTTCTCCAGGGTGCCAAGGAATAGGTCCAAGAGCACTTGGTCCTCTTGAAGATGGATTAGACCAACTGGTGAGGCAGCTGATGCTTACTGAATCTGGCAGCCTTCTGGACAAGGTAGACCCGTCTGCCTTCTTAACAGGAGGCACTTTGAGGGGGTGTTCCCATATCCTCAGCAGCAACTGAAAGATCTTGTATATCAGGACTGCCACCCTAAGAACATAAGAACACAAGTTGCCATGCTGAGTCAGACCAAGGGTCCATCAAGCCCAGCATCCTGTTTCCAACAGAGGCCAAACCAGGCCACAAGAACCTGGCAATTACCCAAACACTAAGAAGATCCCATGCTACTGATGCAATTAATAGCAGTGGCTATTACCTAAGTAAAATTGATTAATAGCCATTAATGGACTTCTCCTCCAAGAACTTATCCAAACCTTTTTTGAACCCAGCTACACTAACTACACTAACCACATCCTCTGGCAACAAATTCCAGAGCTTTATTGTGCGTTGAGTGAAAAAGAATTTTCTCCGATTAGTCTTAAATGGGCTACTTGCTAACCTCATGGAATGCCCCCTAGTCCTTAGAAGGCTCCATAAACTGGTGGATCAAGCATTTTGTGCCTGGCATCCTCTGCCGGGCACTGGTTCCCTCCTGGAAACTGGCACCAGCTGGGTCAGTATTGCAATGAGCATGTTGAGCTTCTCCAGCAGTAGTAGGATGACTGGCAGCACTGGTTCTGGTGCCTTCAGTGCCACAAGCCCAATGCCCTGGCAGTATCTAATCCACTGCCAGCTGGATTTGATGCTCCAGCTCCTCAAACATTGCTGACGCCAACACTGACTGGGAGGAAGGAAGGAAGGGTGGCCAGATCTTTAGATCCACAAGGTGATCTAGCAACTGGCAACAGGACCAGTAGTGACCATCACAGACATTCGGCACCAATAAAGGATGGGCCCTCCTCACAGTGGTTGTCGCTTTGGGGCATTGTGGCAATTGTCTGTGCATCCCCATGCCTGGCATGTGCATCGACGGGAACCAGTGCTGATACTTAGGCTTCCCTCTATGCTCTGCCCTGTCTTTCTCCAGTGCCAGGGCCAAAGACAAACCCGGTGTCCTTGGCTCGGAGAAGATTAGTCTTAAATGCTACTGATGCTAGGGACACCAGAGACTGACCATAGTCTATCTGCCAACAGCACCAACAGTCCTGCCAATGTCGATGGCATTTATCAGTGTGGCTCCAAGGTCCATCGATTCCAATGGCTTGGACTTCAACCTGAAGAGCTGATCCATCTTTTCGAGTTGAGGCAGACATCCCTTTGGGGTCATTTGGGCACACAAGCGACAACACCGGGCATCATGTGATACCCCCAGGCAGAGGACATCTCATAAGGATCCTTAATGGGTATGATCCTCGGGCACCAGGGGCATTGACTAAAACCAGATATGGCTGTGATGGAACAAAAGAAAAAGGGCCATAGACACTAAATGGCTGTGGCTGTCAATGGCCACAGACACCGGGGTACTGCTGCCGCAGGGGAAATCTACCACAAAAGGAAACTTACTAGAAATGCTGAACACCACTCCAGTGAGGCACCAAGAGGGATGGGTCAATGGAATTAAAAAAAAAAAAAAAAAAAACAAACACAAAAACAAAAACTGAAGACAGACTTTTTCCCACTAGTCCAGAAACAGCCAAAGTGAGCTCAGACCACAAAGCTTACAGCTCTGTAGAAAGAGACTGAAGAGACCCCCCACATGGACATATGGGCATGCTCAGAATGCCTAATCAAAGCTCTAGAAACTTTGACATAAGTTTTCCGCATCGGGGCTCTGATGTCACATGTGCAAGGGCTACCATCCTGCTTGTCCCCTGAGAACTTCCCATATCAGCAAGGTCTGAGATTCACAATGCCAGCCACTCACCTGAGGCTCACCAGGTACAAATGTAAGGCAGCACTGACAGCCCTCACTTAACTCCTTAGGCACTAATGGTCGGCAGCGGAGGGCAACACGGACAGGAATCCCTTCATCCTTCATCTTCCAAGCCACCAGATCCTAGCAGGGAAATATCACCGCATATGTTAGAATCAGGTACATACCGGAAACTCACCCCTAACCTCAGGCACTAGACATGGACTAAGCATGCCGGCTCCCCTTTTCTCTCCCCACCCCCATCACAAAACCCTCCTCCCTGGCCCCACCCATCCCTCCCAAATTAGGTCTACTGGCCACTCAAAAAAAAAAATTATAGCCATGTCAATTTGTGTGTGTGTTGCCAAAGTAATCCATAGTTGAGAAGAGAAACAGCTCTTGAAACTTTCCCTTCCTATTTACCCATGTAAATTGGCCATCCTGGACACAGGCAAACTACACACAGTGTCAAGCAAGTTTGCTTGCCATAAACAGTGTTTTTCGTGGATAGTAGAATGAATTATCTACTCTGTCTGGGTCGACATTATCCAACAGCACATCACGTGTTAGATAAGTTCCTCCTCAATCTGTAATAAAGCATTAATTTAGTGAAGCTCAGGCTGTCAGGATAAAGGATCTGTCCAGGGAGGAGGGAGGGCTCACATGGCTAATTCATCCTATCTACAGAAGATACCATTTACAGTAAGCAAACTTGCTTTTTTCAGACAATAAGCAGGGCTGAATTAGCCATGCTGTCTGGGGAATCCCAAGCTTAGGGTTGTAATGGTTGATTTAGTGTAACAGCTTTATTTATAAAAAAAAAAAAAAAAAAAACACAACCCATCTTCCTGGTGGACAAATTTAATTATATTGTTAAGACTACTCGTCCCACTGCACTGTCTGAAGCAACAAGCTGGTCCAAACAGTGGGATGTGAATGTATGAATTGATGACCCCTGTGGCCACCTTGCACATGTCTTCAATGGGCACATTATGCAGGTGTGCTATTGAAGTGGCTGTAGCTCTCACTTTGTGAGCTCCAGTTGATCCATATAAGGAGGATGTAGATTGGTAGTGTCGAATGTAAGCAGAAATCCAGTTACATTGTTCTCTTTGTTACCGCTTTCCCTAGAACATTTGGATCAAAAGATATGAAAAGTTGTGAAGATTTCCTATGCTAGAGTACTGTTTTGTAATATGTAAAGCTTTTACAGTTCAGTGTATGCAAGAGCTTCTTTCATTCTTGTGTGGCTTTGGATAAAAGGTTGGAAGTGTAATGGTCTGATTCATGTGATATGCTGACATCACCTTAGATAGAAATTTAGGATGAGTACAAAGAACCACTTTCTTGGAAGAATTGAAGATAAGGTTCAAAATGTACTAAGGCCTGTAGTTCACTGATCCTCCTTGCTAAAGTGACCGCTACAAAGAACAGTACCCTTCCAGGTTAAAAATTTTAAAAGGGACTAACTGAATCAATTCATATGGATCTTTCATTAAATATGTCAAGACCTTGTTTATGTCCCACAGAATTGGAGGCTTTTGTAGTGGTGGCCTTAGAAGACCTTCATAAATCGTGGTATGAGTGGGTGAACTGCAATGGATAAGTCTGCATCCCTGTCGTGACAGGCCACAATCACACTAAGATGCATTCCAATAGAGGAAAGTTGCTAGACCTTCCCTTAATAAATCATGCAAATACATTAGCAACTGTGTTGGTGAAGCACTGAAGGGATGACTCTGCAGAGGCATTCGCTCCTGGAAAAAGAAGCCAGAGTTGGCATGAGAAATACAAACTCACTGGCAGAGGAGATCTTTGAGCCCCAGTGCGCCAATTACACCTTCACCTCTCCATCAGGAGTCGAGGGAACATCCCGTGATTCTTCCAGCTCCACAAGGGGTAAGCTTGGTGATACTGGTATTAGAGGGGACCGACAAGGAGGAAGTCTGAGGGCCTGCACTATCCTCCGTTACAGTGAACTGCATTCCTGTTGGAGAGGTTGTTGTGTGTGGTTGGCTCTCCCGGCAGGGGCCTTGATGCCGGCCCCTTTTGAGATCTTGGGGGCAGGTTTCTGTATTGGTGTCTAGGGGGATGTGGTACAGGGAACCCTGGCTGTGAAATCTTTGCTGGAAAAGCCTTCTGTTATAACACTAGAAGCGCTTCAGAATGCTCTGGTCTCTTGAGACTTCTATTTCTTCATTAACTAAAAACTTTCTTTGGACAATAAATCACCAAATTCTGGCCATGGAAAAACAAGTTCAATCTCAGTGGGGAAAATGGAAATTTTGGAATCTCGTATTGCTTCAGTAGAAAAAATTAAAAATGGCTTGGTTCAGAATGATTTACACTAAAGTTAAAATATTGAAAACTGAGCGGTCTGAACTTGAGTTTTGAATTTCCCCTTTATTAAATTGATATCACCTATAGAATTTTTTTTAAGAACTATTTATCCTCTGTGCTTAAGATACCTGCTCCTGTTATGCCTATTACAAAGGCATTTTTTTCCCACAAGTTCAAGATGCTGCCAGTGGAAATCGGTCTCAAGATTTAACTCTTGACTAATATTCTTGAATTATGCAAGAGTTAGATTACTAGAGCCACTTTGTTGGTGTCTTTCCTTTTCGGTTGATAGAAATAACGTATTTAGATATCTTCGTAACAAATTACTACATTTTATGGTCAAATTGTGGATTTATCCTGATATAACTAGGTCGACTCAAGAGCGTAGGAAAAAGTTTGACAAAACCTCTGATCTCAGACAAAGGGCACCCAGTTTATTTTACAATATCCCTGTGTTTGATTAAACATCTTAACACTAATTCTGTTTTCTTTGAACCTTCACAGCTTTGGGTTTTCTTGAACTCATACTTAGATACTCTTGCATATATCAGCTTATTGATATTTAGCACAGCTTGCTTCCTCAGTTTTCTACTCTTTTCTTGATTTCCCCTATTTCCTTTAAAATTTAGGTGTATGTATATATATATGTAATGTCTTATGTAATTGTTCATAAGCAATGTATTTACCTTATATACACCTTTTCTGTAACAAGAAATTGTGTTATATTTAGATTACATAAAAATAAAAAAAAAAGAGGGGGTGACTCACAGGAAAACTAGTCCATTTAAGGGCATAGTTGCCACGAGTTGAAGGTTTCCTTGAAGCTATTAAAACATTTTGTATTTGAGTTTGGAGATGTAATCTCCTTATACTTTTGTGCTCAGCATCCATACAATCAGATTAAGAGAAGACTGAGCAGATGAATAAGCCACCCTTTTTCCTGAAACAGAAGAAGTGGGACCTGACAGAGGGATCTGCTTGCTTATGGAATATTATACAAGATATGCATACCACAGATGCCTCAGCGACATAAATCAGACAAACTCAGTCATGAAACATTTTATGTATTGTTCAAGAGATTAGACGAATTGGAGCAGCATAGAGTCCATTGCCCATGAAATGAGGAAGGCATCTGGAGCCTCCCTGCACCAATTGGGTTAAATGGTGTAAAACTTTCATACTTTCCCGTTAAGCCCCACTCAAGATTGTCAACTGATTTACAGACCACTGTTATGGATAAAATACTCTAGGCAGTCCACCACATTTGCAAGACCCAGAAGATAGGTTGTCTGAAGGAAAATTGAGTGGACAATGGCAGACTCCCAGATCCAAACTGCTTCTCTGCACAGTATCCATGAACTGGACCCCTCCTTGCTTGTTTATGTAAAACAGCCACCTGGTTGTCCATATGGATCATTATGAATGTTTTCTGAAGGAGATGTTCAAATGCAACCAGATTGTTCCTCATCACCCAGAGCTCTAGTAAATTATATCTTTTGCAACAGGTGAGCTCCCCAACCTTGCAGAGGCATCGGTGGTCAGAATTAGCTGATGTGGAGAGACACAAAGATGCCCTTTCTGTTAAATTTTCCTGCAATCAACAAAGCGTCTTTTCATGGAGATTGTCATCATGATTCTGAATGCTAGTAGTTGCAAATACTACAATCATTGGCCCTTGAAACCCTACTGCAATCTTCTTATATTAAGACAAGTGTGGAACAAAAACATGAACGGCTGCCATGTGTCCCAACAGGGTTAACACCTGATGTGCCAAAACAGACATCTGAAGTAAAGATTGACCGCAATGTTAAATTCTTTGAATCCTGTCTTACAGTAAGAAAGCCCTCATCTGGATAGTCTATTCTTGCTCCTATGAACTGTGACTTGGGTGGGCTGGAAAATCTAGTTTTTGTAATTGATTAGATATCCAAGACCTTCCAGGCACTGAACAGTCTTCTGCAAATTGCTCCATAGGAATGCTGGAATGGGAGAAACTATCAGTCGTCCAGAAGGAAAAATTCAGATTCCATAGCAATGTAGATGAGCCACAGCCATACATTGTTAACTCTGGGGGTGGACGAGAGATCAAAAGGGGAGACCTAAATTAGTAATGCGCTGAACTCATTCTGAAACATTGGTCCTGCCAACAAGAAAGATGGATCAGAATGCAAATATGAGCATCTTCGATCCTTCGGTTGTATGAAAGGTAGAATCGACTTGAGACATTTTGAATCTCTTTTCGCAGGTGTTTGAGAGAATGGAAGTCCAATATGGGACAGACTACCTCCCCCCTCTGAACACAGAGGAAGAAACAGAAGTAGAATCCTGTAGAGATATTCTATTCTGGAATCTGACAGCTCTTTATAACAGCTTTTGAATCTCCTGCTGCAATGCTTGAGTCTGCAAATGGTGTTGCTGAAGAGTTGGGGAATAAGGGATCTCAGAGAGCATCTTAAAATCTAAGCAATATCCATAGTGGATAATGCATGGAACCCACTAATCTGTTGCAATCTCCCCCCATTCCACATAAAAATGGAACAGTTGGCCTCCGACTGGAGGGGTGGGCTGTGATGTTCCTGGCTCAAAAAGATTGTGCCAGTTTCAGTTCAGCTGGCTGTGCTGGTTTGTTGCCTACGGTCATGAGGGCGATTTCTCAGTTATGACTGCTGAGGCTGTATTCGTGGCTGTTGGTAAGACTAATCAATATGTCGGGAACTGCTCTTAATGTTTTGATAGTACTTAAAGCACTGGGGGTGATAGTGCTTGGATGTTCCAAGAACCTCTATAGAGAGGTTGACAAGGCTTGTACAGCCACATTCTGTTCCTTAATTTGTGAGACTGTCTCCCTCAGTTTGTCTCCAAATAAGTTGTCTCCCAGACAGGGACGGTTCACTAGTTTGTGAACATCTTCCCTTATACTGCTAGCCTTCAGCCAAGCCATGCAATGTGCCAAAATCGCAGTAATGTATGTTTTAGAGGACGTGTTGAAAGATTTGTATACTGCCCTAAGCAGATGACAACTCCCTCTTCAAGATCTATTAGTGGATGAAGGTTATCTGCTCTTCCACTTCTGATCTGACAAACTGCTTCAGAAACTGCAAGCACTTGTGAAGATATAAAATTGGTGCTGTTGGATCCTAGAGGTTAACATGGCACTTTGGAAGATTTTCTTCCCAAAGTAGTCTAGAATCTTGTGTTCTCTCCCTGGTGGTGTTTGAGTGTAGTTTGGACTTTTTTGCTTTATCACAGACTCAATCACTACGGACGCATATTTATTTACTTATTTATTTAAAATCTTTTCTATACCGTCGTTAAGCGGGTGCCATCACAACGGTTCACAATAAGGCACAAAAACTATGTTGAATAAAGTGTCTAGAATTCTAACTCTTAAACAGGTGCCATCAAAAATACTGTAACATATCATAATAAATACTATTTGGTGAGTGTTATAACTTATGTCTAGTTTTTCTAACTCTGCTAAAAGTTTGGTGTTATTTAACTTTAGTTTTGTTGTTTAAGATAAAGGAAGAAATTAGAATATAGGAGAGAAGACACACTAAGAAGGAAGGAGTGTGTTTGTGTGGGTGTTTGCTTGACCGCATCTAACAGTTCCCTGGGTTCTACTCTTGATTCTCTTTGTGGTATGCTTGCTTAAATGGCCATGTTTTTAAATTTTTTCTGAATGTTTTGATGTCTCTTTCCAATCTGATTTCTACCGGCATGGTGTTCCATATTATCGGTCCTGCTAGGGATAGGGCCCTGTCCCTTACTTGTGTTAATCTGGCTGTTTTGACTGACGGAATAGTTAGCAGTGCTTTGTTTGCTGCCCTTAGATTTCTGTGGGGGGTATGTAAGCAAGATCACCACTAAGTGGGAGACTTCTGAAGACAGAACTTCAAATACAATTTCCTGGATACCAGCAAAACTGAAGATAGAATCTCCCAAGACTTTAGTATATGATTGTCTAGAATCGTATGGGAAGGTAAAGCAGAAGGATCCGCAGGCACCTCGCGTATTCTTAAAATTCAGAATACTTCTGCGTGAGGATCAGGTATCTTCCTAGCCATTATTTTCAATAGGGTTGCAAACATCTCTCCAAATCTGAAGTATGAAATGTCCTCTGGGGGAGGAAGACTGCTCTAGAGGTTCCTCCAGAAGATGAGAAGATATAACTGTGGAACTGGAAGGTGAGGGAGGCCGGAACCCATTCTGTTGGTATTCCAAAGCGGGAGAGTCTGCAGGAAGAGGATCCTGTGCCATGGAGAAGCCGGCTCTTCCCTGTGTTTTGGAGTCTTAGAATGAAGTGGACTCTGACCCAGCACCTGCACATCATATGCTGGGGAGTCCCTGCCATTCACTGGAGCCACAGAGTGTGACAAAGTAGGTGATGGCACCTGAGGACAGAGAGGAAAATAGATTTTTGATGACTGATTGTTGCATAGCTTGAGCGGATTGGCTTACTGGAGACAAAGGCCTGTCAGATATTAAAGTTAACAGATCCTCATTGAGTACTGGGAGAATCAGTACAAGAAAATGGGCCTCTCATCCAAGTTTGAAGACAAATCACAATGTTAAACTGGTCTCAGAGCTTATGGAGTAAGGCTTGGATGGTGCTGACCATGGCTCCGCTGCTAAGATGTCAAGGAATGCCAATGCTCACTGTCACGCCTGCAGCAATTGGAGTCTAGCACTGGGGAGAAGAGAGCTACCAAGCCAGCAGCAGTAGTAGCATTTGGGATGCTGTGCGCAGGACGCAGGAAAAATAAGGGATGCACTTCAGCCAAGGAAAAGAGCAAACTGTCTTTGCACTGCCTCAGTAAGTGGTTTTATTAAAAAAAAAAAAAAGATAGAAGTTACAACTTACCTGATAATTTCCTTTGCTTTAAAGATAGATGGATCCAAAACCAGTGGGACACACACACTTCAGCTCTCTTTTCCTATTGGGTGTGTGCCTGATACTGGCAGGTTGATGTCACCCGCCAGTATTCTCTGCAAAAGCCAACTGTGGACAAACTAACAAAGCTTGATTAACAGACAACCATTCCAGCACTCAGCCAACAGGAAAAGATAGAGCTCAAAGTTTAACAGTAGCCTAGGTACTGGACTAACACTTACCAGTAACCCCTAGAACACACAGCAATGCAGGAAGGCAACAGCACAAGCATCTGGTAGCCAAAGGCAGGAAGGTGGATCCACCTGTCCTTAAAGAAAAGGAAATCATCAGGCAAGTAGTAACTTCTCCATCTCTTAACATATGGTCAGGTGGATCCAGAACCAGTGGGATGTACCAAAGCTACTCCCAAAACACAGCAGGAGGATACTTCTGGTCCAAACACCACCACATGTGGAAAAGGTGTGTAAGGACGATGTCACAGCTTGGCAAATGATGGGAGACAACAATCTAACCTCCGCCCATGACGCTGCTAAGTCTTAGTGAAATGAGCCCTAACCCGACTAGGCAACAACTGCTCAGCATCCACATGTAGTTGTGACAACCTCTTAATCCAGCAGGCTACTGTAGCCCACACCAGCTCTCCCTCTTTACTTCCCCTGTGGAGAACAAACAGGCAATCTCTCTTTGAGAGGTTTAGAAACCTTCAAATCTCAAGATATGCCTCTTGACTTCCAAAGAATGTAACAGGCAATATTCCTCTGCATCTTTCCTTTTCCAAAGATGGCAGCAAAATTGACTGATTCAAATGAAAATCAGAGACCACTTTTGCCAAAAAGGAAGGAATAGTACCGCCCCCAGAGTCACCCATAGAAAGGGCTCCCAACAAGAAAGAGTCTGCAGTTCGGAAACCCTACATACTGCACAAATTGTCACAAGAAACATCATTTTCAAGCTTATTAATCTCAAAGAAAGGCTATGTATCAGACAAAACATGGGGCCTGTCAAAAAAATCCAAAACTAGATTAAGACTCCACAAAAGCACCAGCATCTGAAAGAGGATGAAGATGCTTCACTCCTTTTAAGAAATAGGCCTCATCTGGATGAGCTGACAAGGGTCCGCCATTCACCTGACCTCAAAAACAGCCAAGAGCCGCCACCTGTACCTTTAACAAAATTAAGGGCCAACCTTTTACTCAATCCATCCTGCAAAAATTTAAAAATGAGCAGGATCTTAACCTAATAAGAACTCCTCGATCTTCACACCTAGCCTCAAACACTTGCCAAAACTGCACATAGGCTAAGGAAGTGGAGAACTCTCTCACTCGAAGCAAGGTAGCAATCACTACAATAGAATATCCACACTTCAGCAACTGAGCCCTCTCAAGGACCATACAGTAAGAAAACTGTTGGATCTTCATGAAGAGCCCCCTGCCAAAGCAACTTCCTGTCAGCCAGAAACTGGAAAGGAGAGAGTCCACCAGGAGCCTTTGCAGATCTGCATACCAGAGTCTTCTGGGTCTATCTGGTGCCACCAGAAGCACCACCCTCATGTGACTCAATCCTTCAAGTCATTCTGCCCAACATGGGCTACAGGTGAAGAGTATACAGTAGCTTGCCCTCCAGCAACTTCTGTACAAGGGCATTAATGCCCATGGACTTTATCTCTCCTGAGACTGAAAAAGCAAGGAACCGTCACATTGCAAGAAGCCACCAACAGATCCAGAAATAAGAGGCCCCAGTGTTCCACTATGAGCTGGAACACCTAGTTTGACAATTCCCATTCTCCTGGATCCAGACTGTCTGCTGAGAAAGTCTGCTCTTACATCATCTTTTCCCACAATGTGCAAAGCTGAGATCTGAAGATGCACTTCTATCCATTCCATCAGCTGGACTATTTCCTGTGACACTTGCTGGCTCTTGGCTCCTATCTGGTGACTGATGTAAGCTACTGTCGTATTGGCAGATATTCAACTGCTCGACCCTGCATATCGCAGAAATCGCAAGCATGACAACTGGATGGCACAGGCTTCTAGCAGTTCATACTCTAGACTCTTCTATACTCCAGCACCCTTGCGCTAACAGCTCCTTACAGTGAGCTCCCCAACCCTGGAAACTCACATCTGTCATGAATACTAGCCAGTTTGTGACCTTAGGGAAACCTCCTTTCTTAGATGACCTGCTTGAAACCACCACTGCAGGTGTCTGCAGATCGCCATCAGTAGGTGGAGCCAAATCGAGACTGGGCTCCAACAAGACAGCAGAGTGCACTGAAGAGGACACAAGAGCCCTTAAGACCACACTATTGGACGTATTGTGTTTGTCAATAGACACCTGTGCCATCAGCTTCTAATATGGCCCTCTGGCAGGAACATCCTGCCCTGCTTCATGTCAAAGCAAACAGATACTCCAGTGACTCTGATGGCTGAAGATTGCTCTTGGCCAGGTTCACCATCCGACCTAGTTTCTGCAACACTCTTGGCCCAAATCAGCCAGTGGTCCAAGCATGGGTGTACCAGGATCCCATCCTCTGAGCTCTGCTACAACCACTATCATAACCTTGGAAATAGTTCTGGGCATGCTCCCAAAAGGTAATGCTCAAGACTAATAGCACCTGTGAAAGAGTAAGCCTTCAACACCAGCCCAGCAGCCCACTAGAGGGAAGGAAGAGAAGTTGTCAACCCTGGGTAGTAATAGGTAACACCAGTTTCAGTAATATCTCAAAGGGATCCCAAGGCAGAGACAAAAGGGGTGTCTCTGTGGGGAGGGAGCCAACTAAGTGGATAAGTCCTCCCTAACAAAGTAGGATACCTTGGATTGTCCAGTGGCAAGAAAGGGGCCAGTTCCCCTGGAAGAAATTAAGGCAAGAGCCAGAAGGATCTGCCCAGGGAGGGGAGGAGCTACTAGGGTCCCAGGGAGATGAAGAGGAAGAGGTGGAATTCATTCCAGCAGGAGGAAGGAACAAACTACCCTCAGAAAGGGAAGTCAGCGACGAGGCCATGGAAACTGAATGAGCCAAGGGATTAATAAACTGGAGAAAAAAGAAACTGCATGCAGTTACAGCACACTTTCAGCAGGGAAAGATTTGTGGGAGGTTCTGGCAGGGATGACCCAAGCAAAGCATTTGTTTAGGGATAGTCATGCCTCTGTTTAAACAAATTGTAATGGAACCCATAGGGAGGGAGGGAGTTTTACTTGACCTAGTGATCATTAACGGGGATAATGTCTAATGTCCGGGTGGGTGCCCACCTCAGCACCAGTGATCAAACAGTATGGTTTCATATTGCAAATAGGATCCGGGGAAGTGTCAAAGACCCGAGTTTTATTCTTCAAAAAAACAGACTGTCGAAATTGGGAAATACCTGGAGGTAGAACGTGAAGATTGGGAGAAAATAGGAGAAGTCAAACAGTGGGTCAAACTAAAAGGAGCAATTACAAAAGAATTTTACCATAAGGTCACTATGCGACCCCACCCATCATTCCTACTAAGATAGTTACTCCATTTCATCTTAATCAAACCATTACCTTACCAATTTTCAAACCAAAGCCTCATCTCGATGACCAGGACAAGCTGCTACATTCATTGGACTGCAAAAGAGCTTTGGCTTATTACAAGCGAAGAACTCACTCTCCATCCAGGCCATGTCAGTTGTTCCTCTTTCAATCCGAACAACCCAGGTCAACCAGTTTCCAAACGAACCATAGCAAACTGGTAATGCTATTGCATCGAATTTTGTTACAAGCGCTCCACCAAAAACTTATAAGCAAACCAAAAGCGCAGCAAATTCGTGAGACAGCAACCTCAATTGCTCATCTTACGAGTACCATTCTTGGACATTTGCAAAGCAACAACTTGGTCCTCTTCATAATTTCACGTCACACTATTATATTGACAAACAGGCTGCTATAGACGCTGCTCTGGGAACTGCAGCCTTGTCAACTACTACCAAGCCTTAGGACTGTCTACTTTTACAAGGGTTGTGATCCTAATTCTTTAACTACAACCTATACGGACACAACACAGGAGCTTGGCTAATTCAGCCCTGCTATTGACGGGAAAAAGCAAGTTTGCTTAGCGTAAACAGCAGGATGAATTAGCCATATGATCCCTCCCACCTCCCTTTTTTCCTATTATACACTTTTTGGCCATACACCTCACTTGGTTACAAAGAGACCGAGGAGAGAAACTGATTCACGCAGGAAGACAACCGCGCAGAAGCACAGAGTTGAAAACTGACAATATCTGAGGGACGCTCCGCCTACTCCGGTCGCGTCGACAAACCCAGACAGCATGGCTAACTCATCCTGCTATCTACGGAAACACCGTTTACGGTAAGCAAACTTGCTTTTTTTGGTACTGTCGCCCTTGTTTCGGAATGTCTGGCCTGCTCACAGGATAGGATTTGCTGCTCTAGCTACTTTCTCAACTATTTTGATGATACCTTGTCATATAAACACCCAAGATAACTTGAATATATTCTATTAAAATGCATCAAAACAAACATACCATAATTGTCAAACAGTGGGCTAATCTAAAGCAGTGGAGAAATTACTTATCTGATAATTTTGTTTTCCTTTGTGTAGACAGATGAACTCAGGAACAATGGGTATTGTGCTCTTCTGCTAGCAGATGGGAGACAGTCAAGATTTCAAAGCTGACATAACTAGATATACCCCTGCAGTAAACTCAGCTCTTCAGTATTCTCTTCAAAAAGCCATTGTGGATATGTTTGCTTAAATAACTCGATTAAACTTGAGAAGATTTGAACTGGTTCAACTAATTTCCAAACTGGAGACCGCCAGTGCATTCAACCAATTAACGCCGACACCGGACAAGCTATGTGTGTCAAACTAGGGGTAGGCCGCAGCTTACTCGTATTTGCTTAGTCTCGAAGTTTGTTATCCAAGGTTCTCCTTTTCTGGGACAGCCGTGGGTGGGATGCTAGGTCCATCTGTCCACACTAAGGAAAACGAAGTTATCAGGTAAGTAATTTCTCCATTTCCTAGTGTGTAGCCAGATGGACTCAGGATCAATGGGATGTACAAAAGCTACTCCCGGATAGGGCTGGAGGTTGCCCATGGCCCACTTAATACTGCATCTTCCCAAGCCTGAACAACCAGGTGGTAGAACCTGGAAAAGGTGTATATGGAGGACCTCGTCTCGGCCTGAGATCTCGGCGGGCGACAGCAGCTTGGTTTCTGCCCAAGAGACTGCTTGGGCCCTCGTAGAATGAGCCTTAACTTGTAAAGGTAAGGGCTTTCCTGCCTCTTTGTAGGCTGCCAAAGTTCTCTTATGTTGCTGATCTCACAAATACATTTACCAACCCCACGTTACAGGAATACACACCTGAAAAATGCAATGAGATTGCCATGTACTTCAGTGAAAAAACTCAAGTTAGTAGAAAACATCCAATTAGACAAGTCAAACCAGATAATCCTACCATCTAACCCAGAAGCTGAATGGTCATTTGATACCATCTCCTCAATTGAAAACTAAAACATTATAAAAAATTGAATCCTGCTACACATCCCATTGATACAGTGCCTATCAAACTTCTGAAAACCATTCCCAATTTAATTGCCTGACCAATTGCTGACATTGTCAATTTATCCCTAATTCAAGGTTCTTTCCCTGATTTACTCAAATGTGCAATAGTAAAACCCATTGTGAAAATACCCCAATTGAATATTGCTGACCTGGCAAATCTAAGACCCATATCCAATCTTCCTCGTTTGTCCAAAATATTAGAAAAAGTGGTAAATAATCAACTTTCAGACTACTTAGAGACAATATTCTTTTCCCATCTCAATATGGTTTCTGTAAACATCACAGCAAGTACTGGTATCTTTACAAGATGTTGTGCTGAGAGGCACTGACAATAGTCAAAGCTATTTTCTGATCATGTTAGACATTTCATCAGCTTTTGACACTGAACCATGCAATCCTTTTGAATAGATTAAAAGAAATAGGTCTAAAAGATATTACGCTACAATGGTTTAAATCTTATTTCAACAGATCATACAAAGTCAAATTGAACAATGTAGAATCAGAACAAATTAATTTGTTACATGGTGTACCTCAGGGATCCTCACTTTCTTCCATGCTTCCTTTATGCAAACTTTTATCTGGTCTTAATCTTACATATTTTATTTATGCTGACGATGTTCAGATTAATACCTATCAAATCTTCATTACACACTACTCAAACTGTTGGACATTTATTTAGCTGCAATCAAAGTCTTGACACAGATGAGCCTCTCCCCCAAAGCAAAGAAAACCAAAATCCTCTATATATGTCCTAAATTAAGTCCGCAAAAGGAAGCTGAAATTTTGGAAGTCACCAAATAGTATCCAATTTCTTTGGCTCTTAGAGACCTTGGGATCATTCTGGATTGTGAACTAAATTTTAAAAAAAGGACAAACCGTATTAAAGACATTTTAAATTGAATATTGTAAAGAGGCTAAAACATCTTTTATACCAGAATGATTTTAGAACTTTTTTTTTTTTTTTTACCAAGCTAGACTATTGTAATGCCCTTCTTCTGGGCCTACCTGCCTATGTCACAAGAACTCTCTAATTACTTCAAAACTCTGCCGCTAGACTTCTTACAAATACAGAAAAAGCTGATATCACACCCATCTTTAAAAAAAATCTCCATTGGTTACCCATTGATTACAGAAATCAATAAGGTTCTTTCATTAATCCACAAATCACTAATGAAAAAATGGAATGGTTTACAGCATCACTACATTTTCAACCCCTTCCTAAACAACTAGATTGAATTGGGAGTAATCCAGTTTGTCAGTCAGTAAAATCTGCTCATTTGAATTCAGTCCGAGACAGAGCACTTTCAATAGCCAGACCTGAGTATGGAACCTAACATCAAAGCTTTCAAAAAAAAAAAAAAAAAAGTAAACCTGGCTGGTTCAAGCATTTTAATAATTTTAATTTTATTTCTTTTATTCTATGTTTTAATTCTCTATTTTAACTGTTTTACAATTAGTTATTTTTACAAGCTTATAATTTTAGAATTATTATGTATTTAACTTTCTTGCTTTTATAATTGAATTGCAAGTGTTTTGACTGGCATTTGTTTTTATTGTAAACTGATTTGATATGTACACATGAATACCGGTATAGAAAAAAACAAAAAAAAAAATTACTTCTTTGATCCAGCAGGTTATGGTCACCCGTGAGGCCGCTTCTCCTTGTTTCTTCCCGCTGTGAAGAACGAAGAAGCGATCCGTTTTGCGCACAGGTTCCAATCTTTCCAGGTATTGCATCAGGAGTGTGCCGACATTCAGGTGGCGAAGAAGGCACGAGTCTTCAGAGTCCTTATGTTCATCCGGAGCTGGTAGCGAAATGGTTTGGTTCAAGTGAAACTCTGAAACCACTTACGGAAGGAAGGAGGGGACAGTGTGCAGTTGTATGGTTCCAGGTGTGAACCTAAGAAATGGTTCCTGACAGGATAGAGCCTGTAGTTCAGAGATGCAACAAGCTGAACATATTGCCACCAGGAATGCTGTCTTCAATGTTAAGAGGTGTAGTAACAGACTGCAAGTTGGTCTGAAGGAAGCCCCAGCTAGGAAGTCTAATACTAGATTGAGAAGCCATAGAGGCACCAACCACTTTAGGGGTGGTCAGAGTTTAACCCCTTTCAGGAAGTGGGACAAGTCCAGATGGGTTGATAGCCGGATACCGTCCACTTCTGCCCTGAAGCAGGCCAGTGCGGGTACTTGGACCTTGAAGGAGTTTATTGATAATCCCTTCTTCATACCATCCTATAGGAACTCCAGAATCATGGGAATCTTGGCTGTCCACGGGAGAATCCCATAGTCCTCACACCAGGCTTCAAATACTCTCCAGATCTGTATGTATGACAGGGATGTGGAGAACTTGCGCGCTCGGAGCAGGGTGTCAATCACGGCCTTTGAGTAATTGCTTCTTCAGGAGAGTCCTCTCAAGGGCCAGACCATAAGAGAATCGACGGATCTTCGTGGAGCATCGGGCCCTGCCGGAGAAGGTCCCTGTGGGGAGGTAGGCACAGAGTGTTCCCTGCAAGGAGTCTCTGCATGTCTGCGTACCATGGTCATCTTGGCCAATCCGGGGCCACTAGTAGAACTAGTCCCCTTTGATGTTCTCTTGTGGATGACCCTGCCCAGTAGAAGCCATGGGGGGGTGGGGGGGGAGGCGTACAGTAAGTCTTCCACTGGCCAAGTCTGGACAAGAGCATCCATTCCTTGGAATTGCGGCTCTTGTCTGCAGCTGAAGAACCTAGGGACCTGGGTACTGAGACAGGTGGCCAGTAGGTACATGGCTAGGAGGCTCCAGCAATTTACTATCAGTTGGAAGGCTGTGGGCGAGTGTCCATTCCTCCCCTGGGTCCAGGGTCTCTGCTAAGGAAGTCTGCTGAGACATCTTTTCCTGCAATGTGGGAGGCAGAGATCCCTTGTAGGTTTATCTCCACCCATGCCATGAGAGGGTCTATCTCCAAAGACACCTGCTGGCTCTTGGATCCTCCTGGCAGTTGATGTAGGCCACAGTTGTCACACTGTCCAACATTACTCGAATTGCTTTGCCTCGGAGTCTGTGGCTGAAGTGCAGACATACTAGTCTGACTGCTCAAGCTTCCAGGCGGTTTATGTTCCATTCCGCCTCTTCCTTGTTCCATTGTCCCTGGGCTGACAGTGGGCTCCCCATGCTCGCAGGCTCACATCTGTGGTGAGCAAGATCCAGTTCAGTGGGGATAGGCTTACTCCTCTTAGGTGGTCTTCCTATAGCCACCACTGGAGCTGAGAACGTACCTCTGCTGGTAGTTGGAGGCGAATTGAGTAGTCCTGGGACAGTGGGTTTCATTGTGACAGTAAGGAGCGCTGGAGCTGTTGCATATGGGCCCTTGCCCAAGGGACGACTTCCAGGGTTGATGCCATGAGGCCGAGGAATGGAAGATAGTCCCCATACCTTGGGGTGTGCATTGGTCATCAAGCATCGTAATTGTTCCATCAGTTTCCTTCTCCTCAGGGGAGGGAGGAAGACTGTTCTGTTTAGTGTCGAAATGGGCCCCCAGGTACTCTAGCGATTGAGAGGGCTGCAGACTGCTCTTGCCCGTGTTCAAGACCCAACTGAGTTCCTGCAGTAGGCTCTTGACTCTGCTGGTGACCTGCCAGCTCTCTTCCGAAGACTTTGCCCTGATTAGTCAATCATCCAGGTAAGGGTGTACCAAGATCCCTTCTTTCCTCACTGTTGCTGCCACAACCACCATGATTTTGGTGAAGGTTCTGGGGGCGGTTGCTAGGCCAAAGGGTAGTGCTCGGAACTGGTAATGGTGACCCAGTATCGCAAAGCGCAGGAAGCACTGGTGATCCTGATGGACTGGGATGTGAAGGTAGGCTTCGAAAGGTCCAGGGAGGTTAGAAACTCTCCCAGTTGTACTGCCATTATTACGAAGCAAAGAGTTTCCATGTGGAATCGTAGAACCCACAAATGACGGTTGACATTCTTGAGATTCAAGATGGGCTGGAAAGATCCTTCCTTCTTGGGAACAATAAAATAGATGGAATAGCACCCCATATTTTGTTGGAGCATGGGAACCGAAGTTATTGCTTTCAGACTGAGTAGTCTTGTTAGAGTGGTGTCTACTACCAGTCTCTTGGAATGGGAGTGGCAGGTGACATCATAAATTTGTCTTGAGGGATGCTGCGGAACTCCAGAGAGTAACCTTCTCGAATGATGTTTAAGAACCCATTTGTCCGACATCACCTCGACCCATCTTTGGCAGAAGAGGGCAAGTCGACCCCCTATATCCTCTTCCTGTGGATGGGTCGGCCCATTCTCATTGTGGAGCATGGCTGGAGCTTGCCCCCAGGCCTGTTCCCCTCTTGGTCTGTCTGTACCAAAAGGGCTGGGACCTTCCAGAGGGACGAGGTGCCTGGAACTGCGAGTTCCTGTAGGGTCTAAAGCGCTGCAATCCTCTGCCCTTGGTTCTTCTGGGGGAGGGACGCCGAGATCTTTTACTCCTATCTTCCGGTAGCTGAGGCACTGGGGATTCGCCCCATTTGCTGGCTAACTTCTCCAGTTTGCTTCCGAACAAGAGAGATCCTTTAAAAGGCATTCTTGTGAGATTTGCTTTAGATGTATCGTCCGCAGACCAATTCCGTAGCCATAGTTGTCTTCTGGCTGCCACTAAAGAGGCAATGCCCCTGGCTGAGGTGCACACCAGGTCTGAGCTTGCGTCCGTGAGGAAGGCCACTGCAGGTTCCATCGTCTCATCAGTATACGTTCCAGAGTTATTTGCCTCTCTCGAGAGGAGCAGGCAGGAATGTGCCACCTGTGCGCAGCAGGAAGCAATCTGCAGTATCATTGCTATTGCAGTCGTCTGTCCTGAGTATACTTCAATACAGCCACTCCCTCAACAGGAATCATTGTTCGCTTTGAGATGGCAGAGACCATAGCGTCCACTTTCAGGAAACACAGGCATTCCTTGGTCGCTGGTTCTAGAGTATAGGGCTTCCAAGGCCAAACCCCTTTGAAGCTGGCCTCTGGGGCATCCCATTCCAGATCAATCAGTTCCTGGATGGCTTCCATCATTGGAAGGTAGCATGAGGCCTTATGAAGGGACACCAAGATGGGGGTGGTTCTTTGGTTCCGCCACAGGGTCCCTTCCAGGAATACCCAGCGTTCCAGGTTTACCCAGCGTCTTCAGAGTCTGGGAAACAAGGGCTGGTAATTTGTCCATGTGGAAGAAGCGAAGCATGGTTCGGTATGGTTCCATTCCTGGAGGGATTTCTCCTTCTAGGGAGTCACTCATCTGAGGTATCTGGGTCCTTGTTAGGGACGTTCTTGGTTAGGCGAGGCATGTCTTGAGGCATCTGGGCTGGGAGGATCTTGTGCTTCCGGCAGGGGTTGAGCCTGGGGCGCAGCTGGGGCTGATTGCACTTGAAGGCTTGCAGCCCTTGGAAAAATTCCAACCAGGAGAAGGTCCCTGGGTCCATGTTAACCCCAGGGGGAGTCTGAATAGGGGCCCCCTGAGATGCCCTCCTGTGGAGAAGCCATCTCGGAGATGCATAGGTCCGGGGAGCTATCGTCCGTTCTAGAACCATCTCCCAACAGTAAGAGGTCAGGTTTTGGTTCCCCCTGGGCTTCTTCGCAATGTTGACACAGGCAGGACTCCAATCCAGGCTGAGCGGCTGTTATGTGGCAGGCTGTGCAAAGAGTGCCTTCTGGCCTTCTTGGGTGCCAGTGCCATTCTCTTTGTGTTTGTGCGCGTGTAATTGTAAATGCAGCTGTGCGTGTAGATATGCGCCCGGGTGCGCTCAGTTGTGCATGCCGCTGTGTGCGCAGCTATGCGCACGTCTGTTTTGGACGCGCGCAAGTTATGCGCATCAGTCCAGCAGTACGCGCGGCCTGCCCCGCGCGTAGTGCCGATCGAGAAGGGAAGATGGCGCCACCGACTCCCACATGCAAGATGGCACCCCCCTGAGGGTTTCCACATTTGTGGACCCTTGCACCAGATTGGGGCCTAGCCCAACCAAGGCTGTTCAACCCGATCAGTGCTCCCTTCCAACCTCACCGGGGACTGATTCGGAACAGCAATCCAAGCTCTGGAGACTTGAGGCCTGAATTTAAAGATCTTTTCTTACCTGGTCTCGGCGCTTACCGATTGTGTGTCGGATGGTCTCCAGCTGCAGGGGGGAGAGGGAAATACCTTCACCGCCATGCTAGTTTCTGCATCCGCTGCCTTTCAGCCATACTGGGGGGCTAAGTCCACGCCGGGAACTAGCTACCAGACCAAGGCACACCTCTGAGGGATATCTGAGATCAACCTCAGGAATTATCGACTGGGGGAGGGAACCTTAAGTATCACTGCAAGAGAGCAGGGCTCGATCTTACTTAAGGTAAATTTTGTTTCTTCTTTACTGTTAATTCTTAATACTATTCTAGAGTGCGGGATAGTGTCTGCATCTGCTAGGAGACAAATACTGAAGAGCTAAGGACTGAGTCCGCTTTGAAATCTGACCCAGTCTCCCATCTGCTAGCAGAAGAGCACAATACCTATTGGTCCTGAGTCCGTCTGGCTACACGATAGGAAAATACAATTCTTCAGTCTGAAAAAGCTTGGCTAAATAGCCAAGTCTTGATAAACTTTTTAAAAGGTAATTCCTCAAAGCAATTCCTCTTTCCCCTAGGATTACACATTTTCCTACTCATTCTTTTGGGGGAAATCAGATTTTGCCACTTTGGAAAACTATTTTCTACACTACAAGAGGAAATTAATTGCTATTCCAATGTCTTCAGTATTGCACTGCAGAGTCTGGCATCTTGGCATTTCCTGTTCAGTTTGTCTGCACATTTCTGTTTCTAATTTATGATCCCTTATTCTGTATTTGAGGAGGATCTGTTTGTTCCACATGTGTGTCTAAGGTACAGATTCTGTGTAGAGACTGAACACAGAACAAGCTGAACTGTTAACTGTATGCACTACTCAATAGGAGGGGTAGTGGCATTCTGGAGTCTGTAATATTTGCAGTGTTGCCTTTTCATAGAAACAAACAGAAATGACGGCAGAAAAAGACCAATCGCCCATCCAGTCTGCCCAGCAAGCTCCCACACTCATATTCCCATACTTATCTGTGTCACCAACCACAAAGTTCAGGGCCCTGATTTTAATTTCCTGCCATCCCCTGCTGTTGATGAGTAATGTTGGAGTTGCATCAAAGGTAAATCATACGGCTTAGTGGTTAAGGGTAGTAACCGCCGCATCAAGCAAGTTACCCCGCTGCTTTACCCAGACTGCACAGATCAATGCCTTACTGGATGTTGTCTGAATGTAAATCCTCTTTTCCACATTTCTCCCTGCTGTTAAAGCAGAGAGCAAAGCTGTATATGCATTCAAAGTGAAGTATCAGGCTTAATTGGTTTAGGGTAGTAACCGCCTTAATAAGCAAGCTACCCCCAAGCTTATTTGTTTACCCAGACTGTGTAGTTCAGTACTTGTTGGTTGTCTGAATGCAAATCCTCTTTTCCGCATTTCCCTTGCTGTTGATACAGAGAGCAATGATGGAGTTGCATTAACCGTGTGAAGGCTTCTTGAATAAGGGTAGTAATCACCAGGTAGTAGCCATCACCATTTCAGCAAGCCACCCCTTTGGCTCTTCTTTCCATTCCCATCCTCTAGCCTTTATATGGATCCAATGTTTATTCCATGCCCCTTTGAATTCCTTCACAGTTTTAGTCATGGGTAGGTTTGTTGCAATTTATATTCTGGCTTTTGTCTTTCATTTTTACTTGTTGGGGCCATGATTTGCAGTAGGTGTTTATGGGTAGGGATAAAGTGACCAGATCTGCATACAGCCGACATTTGATTTTATTGTCTTTTAGCCTCAGTCCTGAGACTGAGGTCTCTCCAGAAGTGTTGGAAGTCTATATCAAAGAGGGTGGGACTAAAATTGCATCCCTGTCTCATGCCTGTCTGAAGCTGTCTGTCCACGGGTTGTTTCCTTATATTAAAGCTAATACATGAATACTTGGATTTAACAGAAGAGAATGTTTGGTTGGAGTTAGCAAAACAAAGTGGACAAGATCACAGAGCTAGATGAGATACATCCCAGGATACTAACAGAGCTTAGAGGAGCTAGCAGGTCTGCCAAAAGACCTGCCCAATATAGTTTTGGAGACTGTAGTGCTGCAAGAAGGATCCAAGACAACAGTTTTACCAAAGGAAGATTTCAAACAAATCAAATTGATTTTTGATTAGATGACTAGAGAATTAGATCAATCATGAGCACTTGATATGGTTTACTTGGACTTCAGCAAAGCTTTTGATTCAATGTGAAGTGCATAGTCATTCATTCGGCATACAAAAATCCAGTGGAGCTATACATGATTGGGTGGATGTGAGAGACTCAGCATAGCCCTGGAAAGAGACCTGGAAGTGATAGTGTCTGATGATAGTGAAGAAATGTGATAAGGTGGTGGCTAAGGCCAGAGGCATTCTGGGCTAAATAGAGAAGCGGGGAAAAGGAGATAATACCACTGTATAGTTTACATGCAGCCTCACCTGGAGTAATTTGTTCAGTTCTGGAGATTGTCTCTCAAAATGGATAGATAGGGTTAGAAAAGGTCTAGAGAAGGCAACCAAAATGTGAGGTCTGTATTGAAAGATATACAAGACAAGACTAAAAGACTTAAATATGTATACCATAGAGAGGAGAGACAGGGGAGATATAATACAGACCTTTAAATACTCAAAAATAATTAATGATATACAAGAACACACTTCCCATGGAAAGAAATGAAGCGAAGGGCATAAGCTCAGCAGTAACATCAGGAAATATTTTCACAGAACAGGTGGTGGATACCTGGAATGCCCTCCCAGAAGAAGTGGCAAAGGCAAGAAGGAAGTACAATAAACAGAGGATGGTAATGAAGAACTGGGTTACCTTTAGCAACTTTTGGTGAAACATTTCTGCATGGAAATAACCTACACAAGCAGTTAAAAATCAGCCAGTGGAGCATTCAAGGGATCAATCTAGCATATCTTACAGTTAATATATAGTTTAGTTACCTGCCTGCTATTGTCAATGAAGTTAGATCAAGCTCATGATGATGGTACGGTAAGGGCAGTCTGCGCTTGTGCACCTAGGGATAGAGCAAGCCCTCTATGCACAGCAAGGAAGGTTGAAGAAAAGTTAAGGAGGGTTGTCTTACAGCTAGGATGAAGGTCTCGTCTCCGCCGGATGATCTGCACAGAGAGGTAGTTCCATCCCTGAAAACCTTACTGGGTGGACTGGATGGGCCATTTTGCTTTTTACCTGCCGTCATGGACGGTTATTATAGCAGAAGTTCCCTTCCCTTCCAATTCTAGGCTGCGGCGGGTAACAAAGGCCCTAATCCACCTCGTCCCCTACAAGAGGGTGCGAGAGACCGGACCTACTTGCTAACCAGCGTCTACGCGAGAGATGCGGCCAGGGCTCCGTAGCCAACTGCTGCTACTCCTCCTTAGGATTTGTGGTACCCCTAACAAAGACACCACACGCTTTCATCGCCCCCACTCACCTCCACCGATCGCTCGTTCCCCGCTTCTCAGACCCGCAACGGGAGCGCTGCTCGCCTACCGCCACCTTTCAAATGCGCCGTCAACTACAAACCAGCCAATGAAACGCCGACGTGAACCGTGAGCGAGGACGCATGCCTCGGTCCCTGCGCTGCCAAGCACGCGCTAGAGGAGGGAGGGGCAATGGGTTTTCTCCTGGTGATGCGCCTATTTCCCCGACACGTGATCTTTAGGAAAACGTCGCTCACTGGTCATGTGACGGAAGCTATCTGCTGCTGCAGGCAATGAGAGACTGCTCCAGACAGAGGCGCTTGGAGGTGGTGAGGGCGAGATGGAAGTGGAGCTCTCTGGTGTGCGGGGCGGGTGGGGGTGAGACAATGCATGGATGGTAAATGAGTTATTTGGCCTCTTTTTTTTTTTCCCGTCCTATATATGCAGCTTTCCCTCATGCATGTTAATATAGTAGCGTGGTAGATGACAGCAGATAATGAGCAGTTGGCTCATCCAGTCTAGTTGTCTTCCTCTTGGATAGATGAATGTATAAATTCCCATACTTAAACCAATACAATCACCCTCATTCCCTATCACTAAGAAGGCTCACAATCTTGGTTTGTACCAAGCCAATGAAGGGGGAAGTGACTTGTCTAAGATCACAAGGAGTGGCACCAGAATTTTAATTCTGGATTCACTGGTTAGCTAAGCACTGAGCTACTCCTCCCCTCCATGTCTGATCCAATTGTACTGTCCTTTATCTGTCCCAAGCTTATTTAAATTTTGAGTGCTGGTCTCCACCTTCATTTGTACTATTTTGGACATTGCATTTTTCTGTTTGGTTTTTACAGGTCTCATATACTTAATACAGCACCCAATATCCTTCTCATGTTTTACCACCAAGCTTTCATTCAGGCTGATCCAATAAATCTGTGTGGAAAATGGGCGCTCAATGTTGAGCGCCCACTTTCCTAACGTGCACCCAGCCACATCTCCTGGGCGCATGATTGGATATGTAAATGACAAATGTAGGGACCCATGTGCACCCCTAGCGCCTCCTTGGCAGCAGATGCCCTAGACAGGTGGCTGTCAACGGGTTAAGAAAATGGATGCTCAATTTTACGAGCATCTGTTTTCCTAACCTGTGCACAGCCATGGATTAAGAAAAGGGACGCTCATTAATTGTGTCCCTTTTCCCGCTAGCACACCCTTTTTTTTTTTAAACATTCTTGTCCTTTTTGTACCTCTAACTTAATATCACCACAATATTAAGTCAGAGGAAATACAAAAAAGCAGTATTTTCTGCTTTTCTGTACACTTTTTGGGCTGATAAGAAATTAACACCTGCTCTGGGCAGGTGTTAATTTCTGATGGTAAAAATGTGCGTTGGCTGCACAGTTTTTTTAAATTGAGGGAGAATAGTCTCATCGACATGCAATTGCAAGTGATGAGCGCTATTAGTTTTGCAAGGGGGGGTTTGAATGCGCTAATCACCTTATAAAATAAGGTGTTGTGGATGCACATCCCAAGGCCAACCATGGGTAAAAGAATGCACTCGGCTGAGTGCGCTGAATTGCATCAGTCTGATTGTGATTATTGTGAAAACATTACTGGCTATAGGATCATTAAGCCAGGTTTAAGAACCTAGGACTTCTGACTTTTGGTTTAAACCAATTAAACCCCTCCCCCATACAAAAATATGAGCATTTATCTAATTAACACTGAAAAGGGAAAGAATGTGACCATAATGAGATATTTCAATCTACTAAATGCAAAACAATATTTATGATTCTACATAGAGCTCTAAAAAAGCTACAAAATAAACACACAAAACATGTTTATAGTGCTATACAGATAATAAAAGAGAAATGCCCTGCTCCATGGCACTTACAATTTGAGATACACAAAACAAATCATTTTCTAAAAATCCCTTATTACATTAAAGCAAAGACCCAAATAGTCCATCCAGTCTGCCAGGTAGGAAGATCCTCTGCTTTCCTCCACAGGCAGAACATCCCTGGGACTCTCAGCAGAAATGACAACAGTGGGAACACAAGGATCCCCAGGGCAAAAACTCCCAGGTACCAAGCAACCATGAGTAGGGATTCTGGTTTTAGGTGATTAAAAAGTATATATTAGTAGTATTTAGGGTGGGGTAGGAGGGTTAGTGTTTCAGCTCTTTACTACAATTAAGTGAAAATTATATTTTTAGACTGACTTTGGAAGAATTTCAGGTGAGGTGCTGTGATGCTCTAAGGTCTGAAGGGTTTCCGGAAAAGCAAGCTGTACAGGTTAGCTGATACTCATCTGCCTGACATCAGTTACATTTCTTGCTGTTGTTTCTTTAACATGTCATTTATTATTGTATTACATGCCTGATCGAAAAACATTCAAGCAGGCTTACACATGAACAATCTCCCCCCCCTCACGCACAGACCCATATTCCCTCTTTTGGCTCCACCCCCCCGGCCTTTCTACCTTTCCCCCGCTATTCCTCCGTTGCAGTTCCCCCTGCCTTGCCTCCCCCTGCTGCTACCCCCTTGACCTGATCCTCCTGTATGCTTCCTCTACTGCCACCCATAATGACCTGATCTTGATCCAGTTGTTCGCAACTTAAATCTTTATATGTATTCTTTTCTATGCAGTCATTTACCCAGCTTGCATTTACCCTGTATGTAATAATATTCTTAATTTACTTAGTTCTCTTTTTATATAAAATTTCAGTTCTTCTCCATCACGGTGCCCTGTTAGCCTTAAATTTTTCACTTCATGTTCTCTGTTTTTATCACTTCAGTTCATTGTTTTATGTAAAGCATGTTTGCTGCATTCCGTTTTCATGTAAACCGATGAGATGTTCGCAACGACCGTCGGTATATAAAATCTCTAAATAAATAAATAAATAAATAAATAAATAAGTAAGTATAAAGTATTAACTTCCTCTATAGGAAACAGGAACAATCCACACAGAATGCAGAGGATATGGTGAGCTAGCTACACATGTCCAGCTGACATGCTGACCCACAAAGTGTAAAAATACTAGCAAAAAGTGATTTGAGTTGGTTTGTTGCCAGTTAATAACATCCCCTCTTACTGGTCAAAGCTTACACGAGTGCTGTCTCAGATACACTGGCTGATGGTATTGAGTTAGAAATGCATACAGAAATCATTCTGCTATGTGTAAAGCATGGACAACAGAAAAAGAGACTCAGGAAGGCCATTTTTCAAACAAATGGTGTAGTTGTTTTAAAAGGAAACAAAATGAGAACACAATAGTAAAAAAGCAAGCAGCTTGGTGTTTTGAAAAAAAATGTGTTCTGCTGCTTTGTTTCTCCAGGAGTAGCCAAGTTGGCAGGAGTCCTAGATTAGTTCACT
Source organism: Rhinatrema bivittatum (assembly GCF_901001135.1). Taxonomy (NCBI): domain Eukaryota; kingdom Metazoa; phylum Chordata; class Amphibia; order Gymnophiona; family Rhinatrematidae; genus Rhinatrema; species Rhinatrema bivittatum. The sequence continues at coordinate 277,186,729 of NC_042620.1, forward strand.
CATCTTGCTGTCTGATGAGGCCATACAGTGTGTGGTGACGATTGACATCAGAGCTGATACAGATTAATTAGATGTACCGGTAATATGCAGGAGGAATAGGATAGTTTTATAGAAAAACAGTTTAATGAATTTCAGAATGATGACAGATTAGTAAAATGTGCTTTAAATATTTTCCCTATTCTTTGCTTTCTGGCTCAACAGGTCCCCGCCTGCTTTGTGCTTACATTACTCTGAGATACTTGGGCATTTGGAATTCTTTGGGAGGGGACAGTGGATTCTAGGATGGACAACAGAATCCCCTATGAGGACTATCCATACCCTGTTGTTTTCCTCCCTGCCTATGAAAACCCACCCACCTGGATTCCCCCTCAGGAGGTAGGTACCACAAATTTGGAAAAATGTGTGTGTCCCACAGGGGATAGGCATGAAATATTTGCATGCAAATATCTTATGTCCATTTGTGAACATCCTGAAATCTAAACTGATTGGGTGGTCCCAGAGAAGTGTAAATCCTGGAGCTTCATTATCTTTCCTGCAGCAAAACTGAATTCTTTGATCCATAAGTTTGTGAAAACCGCCTTTTAGAGCTCACTTCCAGAAAAGGCAGAGCCTAATTCAGAACTACCTGCACTTCAGGAAGCAGTCGAAAATCTGGCTGTTCTGCCAGGCCTTGACTGGGTAATGCAGTGGACTAACTTCAGTCAGAAAACCAAAGGAGCTTACCCAGTTACTGGTATATTATTTATTATATGTCCTATACATTTATACATTGGCGGTATGTTCTGCTCCTTTGATTGATGCTGTCTTGATGGATGATTAATGGTTATGAGCATTATACCATTGCAGTTGTAATTATATTACTGTTAAACTGGAAATAAGCAAAAATCATTTTTAACTTGCTATACACCATGGGTGAATCTTTTCAAAAAGGCAGTTAATAGATCAGATTAAAATAATTCTGCAAGATAAAGTTTGACGAAGAACCCATAATAAGTTTAAGTTGGGGAGGAATAAACTGAACTTTGCAGTGGTTCACCACCTCCACTGCTGTGATGAACCATCCTCTGCCCCGTGCACTGCTAAGCTGAACAACCCCTTCAGCTCCTCCTACCTCCTGCCCTGCATAATACACTGGTCTAATGGACCTGTACCCCCCCCCCTCCCTTCCCCTCCCGGTGCACTGCTATAATGAGTGGGATACCGCTCAGATGAACCATCATCCCTACCTCTTCCCTACGGCCCTGCATGATGTACTGCTATGATGAGCTATTCCCCCTCCCCCACATGTGGCACTGTTGTGGTGAACTGTCTGCTGGGATGAACCATCCTTCCCCAACCCCTGACACACAGCACTATTGGGTCATCCTCTGACCAGCACATCGATTTCTGCATCGCTATGATGAGAATTTACCTTTCCTCCCCCCCCTGCCCATTGCCAAATGTGATAGGCCAACCCTCACACTGTGCATTGATTCCTGCACCGCTGTGGTGAGCCATTTCCTGCCTGGTGCACTGCTGTGCTGAGCCATCCCTTGCACAATGCATTGATTTCCGCACTGCCATGATGGGCCATCCTTTGCAGAACACATTGATTCCTGTACAGTTGTGCCGGGCAATCCCCTGCACAATGATTTGATTCCTGCACTGCCGTGATGAGCCATCTCTTGCAGAGCGCATTGATTCCTGCACCACTGTGATGGGCCATCCTTTGTAGGGTGCATTGATTTCTGCAATGCTCTGCTGAGCTATCCCCTGCTGTGATGGGCCTTCCCTTTAAGAGCTGTCTCACAGTGATGAGTTGAGGTAGTTCTTATCATACAGCTTAGTAACTGACCCTACCCACTCTTTGTATCTTGTAGAGAGTTCATCACACAGACTACAACCACGAACTGACACAATTCCTGCCTCGGACAATCCTGCTGAAGAAGCCCCCAGGTGCTCAAGAGTGAAGCATTCTCTATTGTCAGGGCAAATGGCTGTGGGGACTGGGAGTTGCTGGTTATTGGGAGCATTTCTTAATCTATTATCCAGCCATATGGCAAGGATGGATAGTGGTAATCTCTTTTCGGTGTATGTTTCTGCAGCTGGGATTTAACATCAGAGGAGGAAAGGCTTTTTTCCCTTCCTTTCCCCTTGAGTGGAGTTTTTGCCTGACATTCAGGCCGATACAGTAAAGCGCGGCCCCGGTTACCCTGTTTCTAACCCGCTTTCTACCCACAATTTGGCTGCGTAAGTCTAACCCGCGATTCACTATCCGTTTTTACCAATCTTTACTGCTTCTTTAAATCAACGCGTATCCCTTTCCGCCCCTGGCATGTATATGATGTAAACGATCGGATTAGCTATTCCCTCCCATACAGTAACGTGCAACCCAATTATCACCTTTTTAACCAACTGTTTTGCCGCATCTTTAACCCGCTAATTTACCGCCGACCCTGGCGTTAGAGGGATGTGACAGCAATAAGCAGGCTCCGGTCAAATAAGTGGGGGGGTTGGAGTAAGCGAGTGGCCTGGTTCTCCTACGCTCGGGCATCGGGGATTGCCAGTCCTCTCTCCCCCCCTCCCGAAGCAAGGTGCAGGGCGAAAATCAACTCGACATGTTATTAAAGCATATAGAAATTGTAACAAAAGTAAACTTACTGCATGCTTCCAGCAGCCCCAGTCCTCTCTCCCCTCCTCCCAAGGCGCCCACCGCGGCTCCCCTGCCTCCCGGGGGCAGCTGGCGGCTTCCAGCAGCGCCGCCGGCGAAGATGCATGAACGCACGACCAATTTGGGCGCTCAAGCAGCGAAGGCGCATGAGCGCAAGCCGTGACCTGAGCGCCCGGATGGACGTCAGAGGTCACGGCGTGCGCTCATGTGCCTTCGCTGCTTGAACGCCCAAATTGGACGTGCGTTCATGCACCTTCGCCGGCGGGGCTGCTGGAAGCCGCTTTCGCCGCCGGCTGCCCCCGGGAGGCAGGGGAGCCGCGGTGGGTGCCTCGGGAGGAGGGGAGAGAGGACTGGGGCTGCTGGAAGCATGCAGTAAGTTTACTTTTGTTACAATTTCTATTTGCTTTAATAACATGTCGAGTCAATTTTCGCCCTGCGCCTTGCTTCGGGAGGGGGGGGAGAGAGGACTGGCAATCCCCGATGCCGAGCGTAGGAGAACCATCCACTTCCTGGTACCTGTCATTTCAAATGTCATTTGAAATGACATTTGAAATGACAGGTACCAGCGCACCCAGGATACTGTATAGGCGCTGTATAGCGCTCTATACAGTAAAATGGATTGCGCTTCATGGACGCGGCTTGCATTTGCATGCCATTTAATACTGTATCGAGCGGTATGTGATCCAAACTGTGCGCGCAGCAAATGAGCTGGCGCCCGGCCTGCCGCGCTTTTTCTTATGCGCCCTTACTGTATCGGCCTGATTGTGAGCAGCTGCAGACAAGCCTAGCACAATTTGTTCCATATAAGTCGCCAATAAATAAGTTGTCTAACCTTAGAAAAGATCATACAATGTGCAAGACTCTCGCATGTAGCCACACTGTCAGCAGCGCTTCATTCTAGCATTCTCTTTAGGAAGCTCCCATGCAGCCTGCATAGTGCGCGTTGCACTCAATTAATGCACTATTTGCCTCAATCCTTGAGAAAGTACAAACATTACTGCACAATGAATCCACCCACAGCTTTTCCTTTTCTGTTTAAAGTGGAGGTTGTAGGTTGATCCATTTAGTATTCTGAGGCCTGCAAAAGACAGGAAGGGGCTTATCAACAGGGGAGACAACCTGTGAAAGGAGCAGAATGGCAGAGGCTTCGTACCTAGCCTTCCTGCTCTATGCCTGTAACCTGTTTTGTCTCTGCTGGTAGGTGTCCCCGGCCTCTCCCTACCCGGGATTCATGTCTGGATCCATGCATGTAACCTGCACCTCCTGCCCGTAGGTGAGCCCTGACTCTCCCCCCATCTGGTGCTCGTGAATGGGTCAGTGAATGTAACCTGTATCTCCTGCCCGTAGGTGATCCCAGAATCAGATGCACCCCGGGCTGGCCTAAAGGAGGGAGGGGGACCAGGTGCTGGTTGCGAATGATGTGGATTTTCAAGACATTAAGCAAAGCGAGAGGCCCAACAGTGACACTCGCTCACTTTCCTCATGTACTTCAGACTTCTTCTACCAGGCTCTGGCCTATAACCTGGTGTTCCTTTACTGCTAGGCTATGGAGATCCTGAAAACAGCTCGAGAGATTTTAATGCGTGTGCGGTATTTCCTATGCAATAAGTAAGATTCCTTCCCCCTCTTCTGCTTATTGTACAATACTGTAACCTCATGTTGTTTCTTCCCTTTAGATTATCAGCAGCAGAAGGAGAGAACAGTTCATTAGGATTTGGTGGCACCAATGTTGCTTTGCGCTGATTCTAGGAGGGAATTACTGCTACTGTGTGCACTTTGCTGATTTAACAAAATGGCCTTTTCTACAGTGGTGGTGGTCATATTCTTCTTTATTTATCTTTTTTTTATTTTCACATTCATGGAGTGCAAAGGCAATTAGTGTTTTTTGTAGCCTAGATTGGAAGGTTTGATGCAGCTTTTTACTGACAGTTGGGCGCCATTTCCAGCCACTGGCTGTGATTGGTCCATGCAGAAGATAAGTAGGAAAAGAGGCCCTAACATGGCCTATTGAAGGGTACTCTTTCTTTCCCTTGGGACACCACTGCTGTATTTAGGGTTGGATTTCTTTGCTAGAAGACAGAACACAGCCACCCCCCCCCCCCCTTCAAGGGAGAGAGAAACCAGGCCTGTTGTGGCTTCGGGGAAAGTGCAGAGTACTAGTGCAGGTTCAGCTCCGCAGCAGTCTTTGGTCACTTGCCCTGGCAAAGTCCCCATGAAATAAGAGGTAGGTCATCACTTTAAGAGGCGTAAGAGCCAGCCCAGGCTCCAACCAGTATAAAACAGTGTTCCTGTTCATACCCAGATCAGTCTAGACAAGTGGGTTTTGCATCCCTACCAGCAGATGGAGGCAGAGAACAAAAAAGTTGATGCACTGCTACATAGTCAACAGTCCCTCAGTATTTCTCTGTCTCTAGCAGATGGTAGAGGTGCAAATCTGCAGTGTGGTTTAAAGTAGATTAAAAAAAAGGGGGGGGAGGACAGGAAGAGACAGTCTTCTGCAGGAGCTCCCTGAGGTGCTAGGTACTTTGTGACCCATCAGGTTAGTGATCCCTGAACTGCTTTTGCCTGCATCATCCCAGGGGCCTGATAGCCAGGGATCCCTCATCCCCCCCCCCCCCGGAATAGCTTCTTCCCGAGCTGGCAGTCAGCAACAGGAAAGTATTTTGTTTTACTTCTCTGTCCACTGCTAGACTGTGGCAACTTTAAAAAAAAACAAAACAAAACCAGGAGCAGTGGCTGATTGTTTCATTGTGAGTGCTGCAGCTTCGGAGCAGCAATCGCAGTAGGGAAGTGCTGAACTATCGACCCGATGATGCCAGGATTCGGCGGGGAAATTCTTCTGGGCCATTGCGGGGTTCGCCTGAGATGAGTCTGAACTGCGTTTTCCACATGAGCTAATGGCATCACAGTGCATGAAAGAGTATAAGTCCTGCGGATCGTGGTGGCAGCAGTTGAATTCTGCCACGCTTTGCTGTAAGTGTGCCTTGGGCTGAAGGAACCTTTGCGGGAGCTGTGAATGCTCAGAGGGTCACTCGCTCATCGGGGTTTGTGCCAGAGGCTCCCCAGGAGTGAACATGTGGCACCATTTCAGCAGGCATGTGGCAGAAAGCAAGCAGCAGCTGCAGGGCCCAGGGATTCCTTTTCTCCTCTTTCCCGGTGGGGCTGCCCTCAGGGGAGAAATTGAAGGCTGGGGAGGATCCAGATGTGGATGATCTCGCAGAGGCAGAAAAGTTCTCCACAGATTTTGTGTTGCTCCTCCACAGAACTTATTTGGCCAGATAGGGAGCTGGGAGAAGGGGGGGAAGCCACAGTGTCCCTTCAAGAGACCCAGGATGGCCCCGGTTGGTGGATCAGGTACCTTGCTTTGGCGCCTGGGTTTGGCAGGGGAAGGGAGATGAAGAAGATCAGAATCCGGATGACCCGTTTGTGACTGGAGGTCACTCGGCAGATTATCCAAGGGATGACCTCGCAGTGGGCAACTGGGTTGACAACCCAGGGATGAACAAGGGAAGGGGTGACCCGGATGAAGCACCAGTGCCAGAAGGAAATGACCCTAGGGTTGTCAGATTGGTCTGGAAAGAGGAGTTAAGGCCCCTCATTCCCCAGGTCTTGGATGAACTGAGGATCAAGGTCACTAGGAAGATTCGGATCATGAGATTGTGGATCCAGTGCTAGATGGCCTACTGGGACTGACAAAGGCATTTCCGTTAACCAAGAAGGTAAAGAAGCTGAGAAACCACAAGTGGGATACTCTGGAAGCTGGCTTAAAGGTCAATAGGACAATGATTAAGTTATACCCATTGACAGAAAAAACCTTGGAATTGCTGAGGCTACCTAAGGTGGATGAGGCTGAATCGTTAGTTACCAAAAAGGCCACTGTCCTAGTGGTGGGCTCAGCTATTTGAAGGATGTGCAGGACCGTAAGCTGGAAATTCAGTTGAAAAGAATGTTTGAAGTATCAGCTTTGAGTCTACAGGCGACGATTTGTGGTAGCCTGATGCAGAGGGCCTGTTTGCACTGGGTGCAGAAGGCACAAGCAAAGAAGCCTAGTTCTGAGGGCTTCAGTCAGGTGGTCCAGCTGGAGGCCAGAGTGGCCTATGTGGCAGATACACTTTATGACTTGGTCCAGATGTCAGCCAGGAATATGGTCTCCATGGTAGCAACAAGGAGACTTCTGTAGTTACGTAATTGGTCAGTGGTTGTGTGGTCCTAATCGCAGCTTTGCAATCTTCCTTTCGGGGGAAAGTTCCTATTTGGGGAAGATCTGGAACAGTTGATGAAACATCTGGGGGAAGTCCAAGGGAAACAAGTTGCCTAAAAGCAGTTAAGCAGATCTTTTCTCCACGATCCCGTTTTTGGGATGTCGGGTGTTTTCGTTCTGTCAAGAGTGCCTCAGGTTGGGGGCAGAAGCAGACATCAGGAAAAGCAGCAGCCCATTCGGGATGGCTGCAGAACCTCCAGAGATCAGGTGACCAGAGGAGGAAAGGCTTCACAATGAAGTCAGGTGGGTCCACTCTTTGGAGGAAGCGGCAGGAGGAAGGAAGGTTGTCAATTTTCTATAAAGAGTGGACCAAGATTACTTTGGACCAGTGGGTTCTAGAGGTGATAAATGGTTACACCTTAGAATTTCCTCATCTGATGAGGGAGGAATTCATGGTGTCCCATGGCATGTCCAGAAGCAAACTAGAGGCCATGCGAGAGACACTCCATTGCTTACAAAGGCTGCATGTAATTGTGCCAGTTCCTCCACTGGAAAGGGGGCAAGGAAGATATTCGATTTATTTCGTGATCCCCAAGAAGGAAGGCACTTTTTGGTCCATTTTGGATATCCAGGAGGTCAATATGGCTCTGCAGGTGCCATGTTTCAAGATGGAAACATTATGGATGGTAATCGCAGCAGTCTGAAGAGGAGAGTTTCTAGTGTCCCTTGAACTTGTTTTAGTAATTTTTTCTACATTATAAATTTGTTATAACTTGTTGCAATGTAAACCTTGTTCAATGTAAACCGCTAAATGAAGCGATAGTTTGAGTTCCTTGTAAACCGGGGTGATATGTATTCTATACAGGAACCTCCGGTCTAGAAATACTATAAATAAATAAATAAATAAATTTGACAGAGGCTTATCTGCATATAGCCATTCAGCAGAAACACCAGACGTTTTTACAGTTCAAGGTGCTGGGGCAACATTTCGGGCCCTTCCTTTCGGGTTGCCAACAGCACCATGAATGTTCATGAAAGTGGTGGTGGTGGCAGCAGCAGCGAAGTCCAAGGGGGAATGTTGTCAGACAAAGTGTCGAGTGATAGACACATTACAGTCGCTTGGATGGGTGATAAACAAACATAGCCAAGAGTAGTCTAGTACTGACCCAAGCGTTGGATTATCTGAGAGCATAGTTCGACACCCGGGCCGGCAGGGTCTTTCTCACCCCAGAGAGGTTAGTAAAGATTCAGTCACAAAGAGGGCATTTCTTACACATGCCAGTTCCCAAGGCCAGGGATTATTTATAGGTGCTGGGTTCTATGGCATCTATACTAGATTTGGTACCATGGGCATTTGCTCACCTAAGGGCTCTCCAGAGGATGCTTCTGTCCCGCTGGAGTCCATTGTTGGAGTATCAGCAGCCTTTACTGCTGCAGGGGGAATTCAGGTCCAGTCTCTCGTGGCGGCTGTCTCTTTGCAATTTAAAGAAGGGGCTGGATCTGGAGACTCCGGACTGGGTTCTGTTGACTATGGATACCAGCCTCAGTGGTTGGGGGGCAGTCTGTTAAGGGCAGAGGGCCCAAGATCAGGGGTCACCTACGGAAGCAACCTGGTCGATCAATCATTTGGAAACAAGAGCGGTTTGCAGGGCACTGACTGTTTTCTTCCTGCAGGTCCACATTCGAGTGGTGAGAGTATTCTCAGACAATTGTGGCGTACATCAAATGGCATGGCAGGATGATGAGTCGCACCATGGTTCTGGAAGCCCAGAGCGGCATCTGCAGGGGATAGTAGCTTCGCATGTGGCCCGGAGTGGACAATGTTCAGGTAGACTATCGCAGCAGGCAACAGTTGTATCTGGGAGAATGGGAGTTATCAGTGGAAGCTTTCAACCTGATTCAAGCCCATTGTGGCAACCCCCAGCTGTATCCAATGGTCTCACGAAGCAATGCCAAGATGACACGGTTCTTCAACCACAGACGAGAGGTCAGAGCCAAGGGAATAGATGCTCTGGGTCTGCTATGGCAGGCAAGGATTCTGCTGTAAGTTTTTCCCCCATGGCCGTTAATAGGTTCCGTTTTATGGCGCATTGAGAGGCAACCGGGAAGGGTCATACTGGTGGCATCGGAGTGGCCGAGACAGCCATGGTTCGCACATCTGATTCATCTCGCCGTAGATGGTCCTATCAGGTTAGGTCATCTAGAGGACCTGTTGAGACAAGGATCTATTTTCTCAAATCGAGTGGATCACTTTTGTCTCGCGGCTTGGCTTTTGAGAGGAGGCGTATAAGAGCAAAAAGGGTACTTGGAGCTTGTGATTGCTACTTTTGCTTCAGGCCAGGAGACCATCCACATCTATGGCGTATGTCAGGAGAGTGTCTGAGGCCTGGTGTATAGCCTTTTTACAGCAGGGCTGGTCCAAGGGTCTGGCATACTGCATACCTGCGTGTGCAAGTGATGGCTCTGGGGTGTCTGAGGTAGGTTGCAAGGGAGACCCTTAGCGTTGTATCCAGATGTAGTCCGGTTTTTGAAGGGAGCCACACATTTGCTACCTTCGGTTCGCAGGATGTGCCTGGCATGGAGTTTGAATTTGGTTTTTCAAGTGCTACGCAGCCTCCATTTGAACCACTATGGCGAGCATTGCTAAAGGACCTCACCTTGAAGGTGGTTTTTCTAGTGATGATTTGTTCAGCCAGGTGAATTTCAGAGCTACAGGTTTTGTCCTGTAGAGAGCTGTTTCTGAGAATTATGGATGATGGGGTACCCTCATTTTTACCCAAGATCGGTTCATCTTTCCACCTTAACTATCTGTTCGGCATATCTTTGCAAAGATCAGAAGATGGTCGGAAGGGTTGCAAGCGCACTCTACTCAGGCGCAGGCAGCCTCTTGGGCTGAATGTCAGTTGGTGTCGCCACAGGATATCGGTAGGCTAGTGACATGGTCTTCTCTGCACGCTGGTAAACCATGTTTTTCGTGAAAGTGTGTTGAAAGCGGGTCTTTCAGATGCTCATCCAATGTAGGGTCGCTTTGATATATCCCACTTGTCTGGACTTATCTGGGGTACAAACAAGAAAGGAAAATTGCTTCTTACCTGCTAATTTTTGTTCCTGAAATATCACAGATCAGTGCAGAAACACTTTGCAAAAGACTGTGCTGATGGCAGACATTAAGATCTTCAGTTGTAATATATATTCAGAGCCTATAGGATTACCAGGTTTATTTGGTTTCCTTTCAGTTGATGTGGGGCTTCAGCTCTACGTTTGTTCTCTCTGGGAAATCAGGGGATAGTTGTGATTTTCATTCTAGTGTGGCTTGAGTACAGGTCAATATTGAGGGACTGCAGGTGCCATTCTCAGTTATGTAGCAGTGCATCAAAGTTTTTGTTCTCTGCCTCCATCTGCTGGTAGGGATGCAAAACCCACTTGTCTGGACTGATCTGGGGTACTTGAAATGAAAATTACCAGGTAAGAACCAATTTTCCTATAAAACACTCACCCACCATTTTTTTTTTTAAACAAATTGCTTTTCTAGTTCCATGACTGGTACCAATAGTAGAGGTGGACTGGGCCTTGCTCTGCTGGCACAGTCCTTAGTCTCCTTCTACTTCTGCCCAGCCCCTCCGTTCTTTTCTGAACCCCCTTTTACTAAAAGAATACAGACCATGGTGAGATTTTGCTTCCTGTTAAGCCTTGGACAACTGAATTCATCATCACTTGTAGCACACAAGTACAATGCTTTTTTACATTAATGCATGACTCCTGGCTGAAGCCCGGCCAAAGTCCTGGTGAATACGCCTCCTTTTGGGCTATCACTTCTTGTCCCAGCTATCCTCATCACTATTGTCACCCTGCTCATCTGTCACCTCTGCTAGGCCGCTTTCATCAATGTTTTCTAGCGAGGCTGCATGCTGCACACTCAGCTGGGATAGGGAGATGCATGGAAGCGTATTCTGCTCTGGGTATAGCCAAGGTTTGAAGTGAGGCTTGTTCTTCTGTTTCCAAGCTGGGTATCTCATGCATGCTTTGTGCAACTTCTTGAGAATCTGCAGGAAAGAAAAGGCAAGGTGTTCATTCCAGCATGCTGCTTGCTCACTACCCTAGAACAAGGAGAGCTACTCAGACACCCTATTCAAGTAACATCTCCACCTGTTAAGCTTCCATAACCCTCTATGTTCTCCTGTATCAACCATCACCTTTGTATATGCAGGGTCTAGCACATGAGCTCTCACCTTAGGAGCCAGGAACTGTGAACACTTATTCACTACCCACTTAGGGAGGGAGCCTAAAAACATAAGAAATAAAAGTGTTACCAGAAAGAAAGCCACAATGAAAATCCACTCTGGCTGTCTCAGAGACTATTTTCCTGTATCCCTTCTCTTTCTCCATTATCTGCAGAATTCCTCGCTAGCACCCACTTATTTTTCATTGTCACCCTCTCAGGCAGGGAGCATGCCTAGTGTTGGCTAGTCTCAGAGCCCATGGATTGCAGCCTTACCTTTGGGATCAACCTGAGCCAGATAAGTAAGAACACAACTACTGGGCCCAGTTGTAGTGATAAGATAGCCAGCCAGCAGGGAGACTGCTCGTACCAAATCTTTCCTAGGAGGGTATTCCTGCAGATAAGAGAGGAACCATCACAATACATACTGGTTAGAGAAAAGTTAAGTGTAGATTACAGAAATACAGAAGATGTTGGCAGAAAAGGACCACTTAGTTCAAAACAGTCTGCCCCCCTCCACCTAAACGTCCCTTTGTGTCTGTCCCATGCATGCTTGAATTCTGACACTTTTGGTTCCTATCACCTCTGCTGGAAGTCTGTTCCAGGTATCCACCACCCTGTCACATCTTTTTGATCCCTCCTTCAGCTTCATGTGACCACCCATTGTCCTTGACCTTTCATTATATGGAATATACTTCTTTCTGGTACTTTATGGGCGCCTGCTGGATATTTTCATGTTTGTATTATATCTCCTCTGTCCATTCTAGCCAGCTCATCTTTAGCACCTTCAGTCTTTGGGTATGACTTCTTTGAATTACCTCCAACTTTACAATGTCCTTTTGTAGATGTGGTCTCTCAAATTCACAGGGTGGGTTCTCACCAGATTTAGGTAGAGAGATTAAAATAATTTCCTGTTCATACCCCAGATCAGTCCAGACAAGTGGATTCTGCATCCCTACCAGCAGATGAAGTCGGAGAACAAAAGCTTTTCTGAAACTGATACATAAGATAGAATGCCACCTGCAGACTTTCACCTCTGACTCCAGCAGATGGCAGAGGTGAAAGTCCTGCAGTCTGGAAAATTAGATTAAAAAGAAGAAACAGAACAGGATTCTCATGTGGGCTCCCTGAGGTGTTAGGCAACGTTGGGGGCCATTCCTCAGGTGGAGCAGGGGATTGGGATCCCTGGTTTAGCTCAGCCTGAAGACATCCAGGGTACTGAAAGCCAGTAGTTTTTGCTCCTCTTTCCCCTTGGACTGCTCCCGCTGGTCCTCCGGCATCTGAATCACCATCAGGAAGGTATTGCCTTTCTTTTTTCGGGGGGGGGGGGGAGGGGTATTTTCACAGGCCTGTCTTAAAAAAAAAAAAAAAAAAAAACACGAGGCACTGCAGGTGCAAATGCTGGAGGAGAAAGAGAGCGAGCGGTCAAGACCCACTGGGCACCTGGGTCGGGAAGGCTTCAGAGTTCGCAGGGTAGGTTCTCACCAAAAATAGGGAGAGGTAAAATTACTTAAACTCTCAGCAAAACTAGCAGCCTCCAACTAGAAAGGTTTTCCTCCCTCCAGTCCCAGGGACAGATACTCACAGGGTGTTTGACAGAGAAACTCAGGATCATCCGATAATTATCCAAGACAAGCCAAGACCTCAGAGTCACCACATCTCGATTCTTCAGTGGTTTGGGACATTTCCCTGACAATGAAACAGCACTAATCAGAATAAAATTATCTTCTCCATTTAGTCTTTGTAAGCAAGGAAGGCAGAAAAGGGACAGAGCAGCGATAAGAAGGTAGTTTACAGTGGTGAATGTCAGGGTGGACACTATCTAATGGACCTAATGAGGAACCCGCTGGTCCAAACTACTCTTGACTTCCCAGCTTACTGATCCATGAACTAACGACCACGAAGTGCCACTCACAGGAGTAGTAGCCCACGTCAGCATTAGCGTTCAGGCGAGCAATGTCATGGGTCTCAATCATGCCATAGTCCCATTTCTTACGATAATCCACATCATGCAGCACGTCATAGACAGTCTCCGATGATAAGTCCTGGATGGTTATTTGGCCCTGCAAAAGGAGCATGAAGTCTAGCAGTCCCCATTTTTTTGCTCGCTCTCAGGTAACAGTTCTTACTAGTCTCTGCCCTCTCTTGATCAGCCCCTGTTCCCCATCTTTGCCTTTTTTATTCCTTTATCCATATAAATGTCCAAACTTGATGATCTCTTACCATGATTCATAAATGTATTAAATCGGCTCCACGTTATTCCTCGTCATCCTCCCACTTCCCCATACATGCATCACACACACACTCCCTTTTCTGAATGGGGTGGGAAAACTAATAACAGATAACTCAGACATTTAGGAGAAACTTTTGAAGTCTTTTGGCCAACTTGCAGGTGGATCTGTAAGCTTACATTCAAAGGAAATCTTTCTGATGACTTTATAACTTGGACTGTAAGTCCTCTTGGGCAGGGAAATTTGTTTTGCCTTGAGCTTGGAGTTGGAAAAGCCGAGTAATTGAATATAAAAGTATGTGCCTTCCCTGAGCCTCAGTCCTTCTCCTATGGCTAAAAGGTCCCAGTGTGAAACAATACATGTTCATATAGTCACTGAGAACATTACTTTTGCTATACTGAGTCAGGCCAAAGGTCCATCAAGCCCAGTATCCTGTTTCCAACAGTGACCAAGCCAGATCACAACTACCTCACAGGATCCCAAGAGGATAAAGAGATTCTGTGCTGCTTATCCCAGGAATAAGAAGCAGATTTCTGCAACTCCACCTTAATGGTTTATAGACTTTTTTTCTCCAGGCACTTGTCCAAACATTTTTAAATCCAGCTACGCTAACAGCTTTCACCACATCCTCTGGCAATGAATTCCAGAGCTTAATTATGCAGAGTAAAACAATGTTTTCTATTTGTCTTAAATGTATCACTTAGTAACTTCTCTGTGTCCCCCCTAGTCTTTGTACTCTTTGAAAGAGTAAACTGATTAATGTTTACTCATTCCACTCCCCTCATTATTTTATCCACCTCTATTGTATCTTCTCTCAGCCTTCTCCAGACTGAAATCCTAACATCTTTACCCTTTCCTCATAGGGGAATTGTTCCATCTCCTTTATGATTTTGGTTACCCTTCTCTGTACCTTTTTCTAATTCTGCTATATCCTTTTTGAGATGTGACCTGAACTGCACACAATACTCAAGATGAGGTTGCACCATGGAGCGATAAGGAGGCATTATGATATTCTCTGTTTTATTTTCCATTCCTTTCCTAATGATTCCCTGCATTCTATTTGTTTTTTGGCCGCTGCCACCACACACTGCGCAGAGGATTTCAACATAATATCCACAATGATGCCTAGATCCTTTTCCTGGGTAGTGACTCCCAATGTGGAACCTTGCATTGAGTAGCTATAATTTGGGTTACTCTTCCGTACGTGTTTCACTTTGCACTTGTCCACGTTAAATGTCATCTGCCATTTGGATGCCCAGTCTCCCAGTTTCGCATGTTCCTCTTGTGATTTAACAACTTTGAATAATTTTGTATTATCAGCAAAGTTGATCGCCTTACTTGTTGTTCCCATCTGTAGGTCATTTATAAATGTTAAAAAGCAGTGGTCTTAGTACAGATCCCTGGAGCATACCACTATTCACCTTTCTCCATTGAGAAAATTGAGCATTTAGCCCTACTCTTCTTTTTTTCTCTCTTTTAACCAGTTCTCAGTCCACAATAGAACATTGCCTCCTATCCCATGACTTTTTAATTTCTTCAAGAGTCTCTCAAGAGGTACTTTTGTCTAACCTTTTCTGGAAATCCAGATACATTACATCACTTGTCTCACCTTTATCCACATGTTTATTCATGCCTTCAAAAAATGTAGCAGATTGGTGAGGCAAGACTTCCCTTGGCTAAATCCATGTTGGCTTTGTCCCATTAAACTATGCCTATCTGTACAGTATGTTCAACAGTTTTGTTCTTTAGAATAGTTTCAACCGGTTTCCCAGCACTGACATCCAGCTCTCTAGTCTGTAGTTTTCTAGATCAACCCAGAACCTTTGCTAAAAATTGGAGTTACATTGGCCATCTCCAGTCTTCAGGTACTGTAGCTGATTTTAATGCCAGTTTATAGATTACCGAGGGAAGGGTACTTTTCAGCCTAGGTAATTTACCCAGATAACTGCTTAGTTACCTGGTCAAATTCCTTTGAAAACTGTCCACCCAATGCTAGATTTTAGTCATTACAAAAATGTTAACAGTAATCCCAAACCGAAAATACTTCATATCGATGACAGAGTACTGAGGCAAGTTCAGTGTTTTCACATGGGTGGGGCCCTGATCATAATCTGTCTTTAGATACTTAAGGAATTGGCAATACATCCTGTCTGTTCATCCATCTCAGTGCACCATATTGACTCATTCTGCACAGCTAGAGAAAGGAAAATTGGTTCTTACCTGCTAATTTTCGTAAACGATAGAGATAGAACGGGCCCACAACAGGGTGGATATAACTTCTTTATATCCCTTCTTTCTTAGTCACCGCCGTTCAAAAGCCAGGCCGCTAGACAAGAGCGATCCACCTGATTGAAAAATATTGGATCCTGTTGGAGTAGGTGTGGAAGATGGCAGAGGCGAAGAGGACCGTCTGTCGCAAAGTTCACTAGATCCACGTACCTCGGTCTGCGGGGCCACTCAGGTGCCACGAGAATGATGGGTCCCCGCTCCAGTTCTATTCTTCTGAGTACTTTTCCCACCAGGGCAAAGTACGAAACACGTACAGGAGAACGTCATGAGGCCAGAGAAGAACCAGGGCATCCACTCCTTCCGAGCAGTGCTCCCTTCTGCGGCTGAAGAATCTGGGAGCTTTTGCATTGTTCAGTGTGGTCATCATTGCTCTGGACAACTCCCACTCTCCGGGGTCTAGACGCTGCCAACTGAGGAAATCGGCTTGAACGTTCTCCTTCCCCGCAATGTGAGAAGATGCCAAGCGATCCAGGTGACGCTCTACCCAGGCAAACAGCTTGCTGGCTTCCAGAGCCACCAGGCGACTTCTGGTGTCCCCCTGTCGATTGATATAGGCCACCATGGTGGCATTGTCCAAGAGAACCCGCGACTGATCAGAGGAAAAAAGACTTTGAGTGCCAGACGGACCGCTCGAGCCTCCAGGCAATTGATGTGCCAGCGGGATTGAACTGGGGACCAGTATCCCTGAGTAGACTGAGTTTGACACACACTGCTCCCCCATCGTGACAATGATCCACTGAGGTGTCTGTAGAGGCATCTCCTTCAGGAGATGCGAGAGCCACCATTGCATGTCGGTGACGGTGGAGCGTCTTAAACTGTTCTGACACCGGCTTCCAGCGGGACAGCAAAGCTTTCTGTAATGGACGCATATGCGCAAAAGTCCAAGGAACCAGATAGATAGTGGAAGCCATGGACCCCAGGACCTGAAGGTAATCCCAGGCCCTGAAGGTAATCCCAGGCAGAGGGCAGCGAGAGTGAGAGAAAATTGTGCACTTGATCCATAAGTTTGATTGCCCGAGCGTCCGGCAGGAACCCCTTGCTGACCCGGGTGTCGAAGCATGCTCCCAGGAATTCCAGAACCTGGGAGGGCTGGAGATTGGTCTTGGAGAAGTTGACTATCCACCCGAGGGAGGCGAGGAAGGCCAAGACTCTGTCGAGCGCTGACCTGCAGAGAGACTCCGACTGGGCTCGAATGAGCCAATCGTCCAGGAAAGGATGGACCAGGACACCGTCCCGGTGGAGAGCGGCCGCCACCATCCCCATGACCTTGGTAAACGTGCATGGCGCAGTGGCGAGCTCGAACGGAAGAGCCCGAAACTGGAAGTGTTGCCCCAGAATGTTGAACCGGAGATACTTCTGATGGTCGTGGCTTATCAGTATGTGCAGGTAAGCTTCCGTTAAGTCGAGCGAGGCCAGATATTCGCCTGAGCGAACCGCCACTATCACCGCCCTCAGGGTCTCCATTCGAAAATGGGGAACCTTGAGGGCCTGGTTGACTCTTTTGAGAGCCAAGATTGGACGGAAGGAACTGTCCTTTTTGGGCACGACGAAGTAGATAGAATACTAGTCGGATCCTTGTTCCTCCACCGGGACTGGGACTATGGATCCGAGCTCTTGCAACCTGACAAGAGTCTGGCAGACCTCTGGACGCTTCCACTTTCCACAGGGAGAGATTATGTGGAGGTCTGGGAGATCCTGGGCAAATTCTAAAATGTAACCTTTCTCTAGCACCTCGGGACCCACTGGTCCGACGTGATTTAGACCGATTACTCGATAAACAGGGACAGACATCCACCTAAGTTGGGAACGGAGGAATGGGCTGGCCGTATTTCATTGGGAAGAGGACTTTGCGGCAGAGTGTTGCGGGTTTCCCTCCCGGAAGGGACATCGGCCAAGAAAGAAATGAGATCAGGACTGGGATCTGGAGGAGGTACCTCTTGGAAAGGATCCCCATGCTCTGCTATTAAACCAGTGCTGACCTAAAACGAGAACGTGAAGGAAAAAAAGGACTTAGACTGTTTCGAGCGGTCCTCTGGCAACTTATGAACCTTGTTCCCTCCTAAGGATTTGATAAGCTGTTCAAGGTCCTCACCAAAAAGCAACTTGCCCTTGAAGGGAAGGGTGCCCGACTGCGACATGGAGGAGGAATCCGCAGACCAATTGCACAACCAGAGGAGATGCCTGGCCGACACTGCTGAAACCATAGCCCTGGCCTGCACTCTGAGCAAATCATATAGGGCATCAGCCCCATATGCCACTGCCACCTCCAGTCATTCTGCCTGCTCCGCCTCTGCAGACGGGAGGTCCTGGGTGCTGAGCAATTGTTGAACCCACCTAAGGCTTGCCTGCTGCATGAGACTGCTGCAGATTGTCGCCCGGACCCCTAATGCCAAGACTTCAAAGATGCATGTAAGATAAAGCTTGAGTTTGCAGTATTGAATATCTTTCAGCACTGTAGCTCCCACCACTGGGATGATGGTGTGTTTGGTGACCACGGAGACGGAAGCTTCCACCTTGGGAGCTTTAAGCATCTCTAGGTATTGATCAGGGAGGGGATAGAGCTTGTCCATCGCCCTACCCACGCGGAGCCCCGCCTCAGGAGACTCCCATTCCGAGAGGAGAAGCTGCCTGTGCATAGGATGGAAAGGGAACGTACGTGGAAGAGCTCTAAATCCCACCAGGACTGGGTCCATGTTAGCTGGTATAGAGGCCGTAGGGGAATCCTCAGATGGCACTTCAATTCCCAGCTCATCCAAAATAAAGGGAATGAGCAGATCCAGCTCTTCCCTTTGGAACAAACTGAGAACACGTGAGTCGTCACCCTCGAGTGGAGGACCTGGAAACAAGTCAGAGTCTGGATCAGGGATCGCGGCTGGGGCTCCTGGCACCACCCTGACCCTGACGGAGCCCTGCCCATCCGGCACAGGAAGAGGCTGCGGAGCAGGCACCCGAGGGATTTACCTGGGGGGGGGGAGGGGACACAACCTGGAGAGGGGTCATCCTCTTCCTGCAGGCTAGCCAGATTTGTGCATTAGAAGCACAAATTCAGTGGTAAAACGAGGCCTGGATTTCCCGGGTAAAGAGGGAGTAGGCTCTGACCTGGCTTAAATCCGGCAGAAAAATGGTTAAATCAGGCTCACTTAAGCCCTGCAGCCCAAAATCTGAAGAAAAGCCTGCCCCCAAAATGGCCGCCGTTTCCACAGTTTTTTTGGTAAGGGGGATGACCTGGCCACGCGTTTGGAAAGTCGACCACGGGCTGTCGACCTCACCGCCGCCACGGAGGAACCCTCCCCGCCAGGCAAATAATCAGAACACAGCCCATCGCGGGAGAGCCGAATCGCAGGCTCCCTGCAGGCTAGGCAGCAATTAGAACGTGGCATGATGAGAGGTAGGAACTGACGCAGAGAGAATCAGCTGAGCTGGGCTGCCCGAGCAGCGGGAGCAGGCGAACGAACCCTGCTGCGTTGCTTTCCCTGTACTAGCAGGGCTGATTTCGCTTGTCTTTGACTTCCGATATTATTTATATATTTTATTTTATTTTAAACTGGTAATTACTCGACGTATAGGACGTCTCAAGGGCAGCACAGCAAAAAGGGGAAGTGACTGGACCACCAGTATCGCCCCAAGCAGGTCACCGGGAAGGGATTCCTAGACTGAATAACAAGGGGCAAGCCCCCATAGGATCCCATAAGAGCGGGGAGACAGAGCTGTCTCCCTTAAAACAGAAGTCTTTAATTCCTTTATTTATTTTTAAATACAGAATTAAAAGTAACACTTGCTTGATCCTGCAAAAACAAGAAGAAGAAGCAGGAAAAATCTCACAGGGAGAAACAAATTGAGAAAAGGAAGGGAGCCGCAAGTTCAGCTGCCTGCATCTGCAGGAGACAGAGAAATACTGAAGCGATGCAGGGTAGGCTCTGTCCTGAGATAGGATACCCTTTCAGTTTTTCTCTGTCTCCATCTGCTGGACACGAGGCTCAACCCACTGTCTGGACTGATCCGGGTACGAACAGGGAAAGCTATGATTCAGGGCATACCTTGGAGAGAGGGACCTAGAGTTCCCACAAAGAAAGCATTTGGTCCTTCTTTGTACCCCAAAGGAAGTGCATTATTCTCCACCTTCAGATATATTAGGAAAGGTGGGCTTACAAGTAAGTGTTGACGGGTTGTTTGAATACACCTTGCCAATACTGAAAAATAAGTGAGATCCTAGAAACTGGAAATCGATAAATGTGATGGCAGACTTTTAAAAAGGAAGAGCCAGGGACCTACCTAACCTCAGTACTCAGAAACAATGGAAGACAAGTCTGTAAATACCCAACATGGATTTGTGAAGGACAAATCTTACTAAACCAAGCTAATTACCCTTGACTGACAAGCTTTGTATATGAGGGGGAAACAGATTGAAGACAGGCTTTTGACTGTTTCATACCATAAACAAGCTAAGGCTCACATTATATTGGGGCAGATTTTTAATCTTACACGTGCGGGGTACATTTGTGCGCGCTACCTGGCGCACACAAATGTACACCCGATTTTATAACGTGCACACTGCCGCGCGCATGTTATAAAATCCGGGTTCAGCGCGCAGAAGGGGGTGCACCTCGCTCATGCCGAGGCCCTAGGAGAGGCCCAATGGCTTTCCCCATTCCCTCAGAGGCCGCTCTGAAATCAGAGCGGCCTCGGAGGGAACTTTTCCTTTCGCTCCCAACCCCCTGCCCTATCTAACTCCCCCCCTACCTTTATTGCAGGCGTAACTTGCGCGCATCGGCCAGCTGCCGGTGCACCAACCCCCCCCCCCCGGGCACAGCCGCTGTGCTGGAGGACTCTGGCCTGCCGCCCTGCCCCGGGACATGCGCACGTCCCGAGGCTTGTGCGTGCCGCCGAGCCTATGCAAAATAGGCTCAACGCGCAGGGGTAGGTTTTAAAGGGTTACACGTGTAACCCTTTGAAAATCTACCCTATTGTGCACCAAGCAAGTATGAAAGATGGAGTCAGCAGTTCTGCTCGGATGTACACATCAAGAGGAAGCCTAGCACGACATTATTTTGGCCGTGAGTATCACCATAGAGAATGCACCTGAACAATTCTCAGCTGCAAACGCTATAGAGGATTAGAATTAAAAATAATTTTGACACAATGCAGATGAAATTCAACAAGGCCAAATGCAAGGGAAGCCACTAATGAGAAAAAAAACAAAACACGCATATGTAGAAATCAGCCTAACTCTAGGCAGTGGTACTGAACAAAAGAATCGGGCAAGTTGAGCACAGACAATGCGAGTCAGCACTGTAATCGTCTTATGTGAGATGAAATGATCCTTCCACTCCCTGGTAAGGCCTCGAAAGAGAGGGGCATTGAACTGAGCAGTTTGCAAGGCAGCTGGGCTTTGGCTTCTGGTATTAATAAGTGAGTAAATATCTGGGAGCATTCACGGCATTTGCACAGAAGCAGTGCCACTCATCGCTCAATAGTGACATTAAAACTAAGGAGTTCGTGTGCAAGGTTCTGGAGGGAGCTGTGCTCTGTGGCTCCTACGCAAAGACTGTCAGTGCAGCGACTGGATTAGGGAAGCTCAGAAAAATTGAACTCTCTTGGATGTTGTGAATGAAGGCTGTCATTGCCCAATGATTGCCAGTTCTGACTGAGCTGGAAACCCACCACTGGCTAAAGATTCAATAAAAAAATATAAATTTCCTTGGTGGTTTCTGGTCTCTTCCTGAGAAGGGAGTGAATTTGTATGTTTGCTATTTGAGTGGTGTAAAAATGTGGTTTCTTCCACTAAAGTTGAAATCGATTATTAAAAAGACGAATCCAGTTATTCATTTATTAGATGCCATTCCGATAAAAGTTTTAAAAACAGTTACTCATATGGTGTTTAGGCCAATCACTGAGATTGTAAATCTTTCTCTTGAAAAAGGAAAAATATCAGTCTTTAAAATGTACAATAGTCAAGCTAATTTTAAAGAATAGAAATTCTGATCATAATGTTAAGTAATTACAGAGCTCTCTCTAATCTACCATTTCTGGCAAAAACTGAGAAGGTTGTGCAAATGCAATTAGCTGAATTTTTAGAAGATAAATTATACCACCCATCACAATTTGGTTTTATAAAGGTTTTTAGGACTGAAACTCTTATTAGCCTTAACCGATAGAGGCATGGATTCTGGTCAATCATATTTATTAATTCTATTAGATATTTCAGCAGCTTTTGATACTTTGGATCACACGATTTTAATTTATAGACTCTGAGATCAGATAAGCTAGCAAGATATTGCAATGGTTTTCTTCATTTCTTCAAGATCACACGTTTGTAGTAAAGATAGGTAATTCTAGTTCTGATAAATTAAACCTAGATTTAGGAGCGCCACAGGGTTCTTCTTTATCAGCCACTCTCTTCAACATATATATGTTACCTTTGTGTAAACTGTTTTCTGGATTAGGTATCATTTATTAATGTTATGCAGATGACATTCAACTTTTAATTCCTGTAAATGATTCTGTGGAGAAGACATTAAAGTTAATGGAAATATACATGTCTACAATTCAAAGATTGTTGGCCCATATGAAATAAAATAATTTGACTTTTGATGATTTAAAACTAAACTATACATTAACTCCGAGTCTGCCCTTTGTCTACAAAGCGGGTTGTGCCAATATTAATTTAACTAGTTCTGCACGGGACCTTGGAATTATTATCGATGACAAGCTTAATATGAAAAAACATATTAATCTGATGATTAGAGATGGATACAATAAATTGCACATTAAAAAAAATTAAAGCCACTCCATTTGAATGATTTTCGGACAGTGCTTCAAACTTTAATTTTTTCAAATTTAGACTATTGCAATGCTCTTTTCCTGGGTTTACCTGCCAGTACTTTGAGACCCCTTCATCTATTGCAAAATGCATTAGCAATAATACTAAATGGGGGAAGGAAATACACTCATATTACCCCAATTTTGATTGATTTGCATTGGTTGCCAATAAAATCCAGGATAGACTATAAAGTTCTCTAATGCATTATTCTCTCATTATAGATAGATAGATTTGAGTGGCTGAATGCTTCATTGCACATTCATATGCCTCAGCGAAACTTAAGGTCAACCAACAACGGTTTGTTATCTATACCTTCTGTACGAACAGCACACCTAAGTAAAGTCAGGGAAAGAGCTATAATCTATTGCGGGACCTAATCTGTGGAATTCAATGCTGGCTGCGCTGAGACTACAGAAAGATTTATTATTATTAAAAAAAAAAAAAAAATCTAAAAACCTGACTTTTTAAGCAAGCATATATGCGGATGTGAAATAAATTTAAGACAGAGCTGATCGATGCAGACCAGCTGATATAATGTACTTGATCAGGATTATCAACAGGATTAAATGAGGCCATATATGTGTGTATATATATATATATATATATATATATATATATATATATATATGTGTGTGTGTGTATATTTTTTAGCCTGGTTTGATGTTTATTTGAAGTTTTTATCGGGGATTAATTTATTATTTGTTACTGTTTATTAAGGATTTTATTTGAATTGCTTTTGTACGTATTTTGATTTTTATGAGAATTGTTTTTAATTTGCATGTAATGTATTGTTTATATTTATATTGTGAACCGTTATGACTATACAGAAAATTGGTATATAAAATATAAATAAAGTCACTGCCCCTACCTTACTATGGGGTACATTTTAAAAAAGAGCGTGCGCATACTTTTGTTCGCTCACCAGACGCAAACAAAAGTACGCCAGATTTTATAAGATACGCGTGTAGCCGCGCGTATCTTATAAAATCTGGGGTCGTCGTGCGCAAGGGGGTGCACATTTGTGCAACTTGCGCGCGCCGAGCCCTGCGCGCGCTACCCATTCCCTCCGAGGCCGCTCCGAAATCGGAGCGGCCATGGAGGGAACTTTCCTTCCACCCCCCGCGCACCTTCCCCTCCCGGCCCTATCTAAACCCTTCCCCTACCTTTATTCCAAAAGTTACTACTGCCTCCGGGCAGTAGTAACTTATGCGCGCCGGCTGTCTTCTGGCGTGGCAGGCCCCGACACAGGCCGCTGTGTCGGGGCACTCTGCCACGCCCCCAAACCAACGCCACACCCCTGACCACCCCTTTTTGCGCGTCCCGCGGCTTGCGCACGCTGTTGAGCCTATGCAAAATAGGCTCGGCGCGCGCAGGAGTTTTTTTTGTTTTTTTTTTTTAAGGGTTACGTGCTTAACTTAAGCACGTAACCCTTTTAAAATCCGGCCCTATATGTATTTCTATAGTGCTATTAGATGTATTCAGCACTCTACAGCTGTACATAAGAGACAAGTCTCTGCTCTGTAGAAATCACAATCTAGTCAAGACGGAGGAGAGTTTAGGAATTTATTAAGAAAATGGTTAGATTAAGATTTAAAAGCAGCCTCAAGGTGAGTTTGTAGATTTGAATGGAGCCAGAGAGGGAGCATGACACACTAACTTGAGAAGTTTATTCTAGGCATTATGTCACAGCAAGACAGAAAGCTTGGCAGGAGTTGGTGGTGGAAAAGAGCACAGTTAAGAGCAATGTGCCTGATAAGCAAAGTATGTATTTGATCGGCAGTATATAAAATGTGTATTTTAAACTTAAGGGAGCAGTTGCAAAGGTTAGTGGTATATCAAATTTAAATAAAATAAACTAGCCCACCCCTAAAGTGAATAAAGCTTGGAAGAGAGCATGTTCCTTCTCAACCCTTTAGCTAGGATCCAAACAAGGGTTTGAGCTATGAGCAGAAGATGGCCTTTTGGCTAAAACTGGACCTTTAGAAGATGGGGGATTAATGCTCTGCCACTTACCTCATTGGGGATAAGGTGATGGAGCACCCATCCTTAAAACAAAAGGATTCAACCCAGGGGGGGGAAAACAGAGCTTAAACGTTTTACATCCTAATAAATCTTTTGGCTAAACATAGTTCTTACATGTTAACTACAGTAAATTGTTTTGTTTTTAATTCATACTACTGTATTAAAAGCTAAACTCTTACATAAAATAAGGGAAACCTGAGGAAAAACAGAGCAATCAAACCCTGCAAAATCCTCCTAAGTTTAATTAAGATGTTTTTTATCCAGTAGCAAACTGGGACCTACCCAGTTTAGATGATGTGCCCTGTGGGCAGGTAGCATATGCCTACAGGAGGTACATGCAGCTTGTAACCTTGAGAGCATGAGTACAGTCAATTGTGGCCAAGGTAAAGGAGTTGTAGAGGATTAAAGTAGTCCTCACTTCCAATCAAAGCTGCCCTTGTGCTGTTAAGGAAGATGGTGGTCCCGCAAGAGAACATAATTCTGGGAAGAAGGGAAACAATCCCACCAAGTGATGTCATGGAATCTCTTGCACCAAGTGAGGTCCTCCTTTTTGGGGACCCCCACCAGATCTGAACAGGCAGCTGTTAGTAGTAGGGGGGAAGGAGTTAGACTATTAGAAATAGAGAATTGATCACATTCTGCTGTCTAAAAAATACAACTCAAAATGCATTAAAGTAGGAGTTTCTTTCACTAATCTATACGGCATACTACATCATGAAAGAACAATTATAGAAATATTCCAAAAGAATTATAAAATGTCTTGATTGCTTAAGTCTTCACACCCCTTGACTCAGTACTAGGTGAGCTCCCTTTTGCAGCAATAATGCAGTCATGAGTCATTTAGGAAGGAGCAGTTTTTGGCCATTCTTCTTGGCAGAATAGCTCAAGCTCAAGTCTGCTGGAGCTTGTCCATAGGCGCTAAGCAAAGAGACAAAGAAGATTGGTGTAAAAGGAAGCCTTTATTGAAACTTGCCTTTTACACCGATCTTCTTTGTCTCTTCACTTACCAGCTATATTGGATCAGCTTCCCTTTGTTTTTTGGGCTTGTCCGTAGTCTGCAGTCTTCAAATCTTGCCATAGATTTTCTATTGAAATCAGATCTGGCCACTCAAGGACATTCACATTCTACTGGGCCACTCAATTGTTGCTTTTACTTTGTGTTTAGGATTATTGTCCTGCTGAAAAGTGAACCTTCTTCTCAATCCCAGGACTATGGTAGACTGCAACAGGATTGCCTCCAGGATCTGGCTGTACTTTGCACATCTGTCAGTCTTTCTTGTCCCCACTGCTACAAAGCATTTCCACAACATAATGCTGTCACCATCGTGCTTTACTGTATAGATGGTGGTAACAGGAAATGTGCTGTTTTTTACACCACACACATTGCTTAGCATTGACACGCCAATGTTCCACTTTGGTCTCATCTGACCACACAACCTTCTCCCACATACACGCAGTGTCCCCTAAATCAGTGGTTCCCAAACCTGTCCTGGAAGATTCCTAAGTAGTTGGGTTTTAAATATATGCACAGTGAATATGTATGAGATAAATCTACATGCACTGCCTCCATAGCATGCAAATTTTTAATACATATTCATTGTGGATATTCTGAAAACCTCTACCCTAAGTGTTTCTTTGCAAACGCTATGCTGCACATCATATGGTTTTTCTTCAGCAGTCATATTACAAAAAGACGTATTTGCCAAAAAACATTATAATCTTAAGGAACCTTCACACAAATCCCTCACTTTGATATCTTTTAGAGCCTTACGTTATGCTCTATCGATAAATCAAAGGAGTATTCCTTTAATCATTGGTGCAAGTTTTTAACAATTTTTTGGAAACATTTTCACAAAAATTTTTTTAAATATTTAAAAAATGCACTACTTCCCCATTTTGTTTTAAAAATAATTCATGCCCAACACAGTACCATGTTTCACAAACTGCTGTTTCAGGGGCTGGAATCAGTATACATTCAGTCCAAGATATTCCTTCTTTTAAGTCCCGCTTTACTCTTCTGAAAAAACAAATATATACTTCAACGTCTCACCAATATTGAGAAAACTTTCAATGGGAAAACAACTTACATTTGATGAAGGGACTAATCAGTTCTCCATGTAGTATTTTCACCCGCCAAAGTTTCTGCATCCTGAACTGTGGCGCCAAACTGGGATTTTTTTAATATTCCAACGTGATGACGTATGCGCGTTAACTCTGAGCACAAAAAAATTTAAAGGGTCTACAGCAAGTCTCTCAGGTGATGGCGTAGACATGATTCCAAACTTAGACGATTATCTGAAAGGGAACTTGCTCAAAGATGTTGTCAGCATTGACTCAGAATACGGAGATATTTCAAGGGGCTGAGAAGATTACCTAAAAGAGAACTTACTCCAAGTTATTATCAACAGAACAGTCAGTTAATCCTTTCAAAAATGGATCTCTCAATGGAACACCATCCATTCGATCTCCTTGTTAAGTCCTTGAGGAACCACAATATGGAGTTTAAAGATCCATTTCTGTTCCTGTTGATGGAGAAAAGTAGCTCTATTCCCACCTCGCCAGTCAGGGAGAACTTTCTCCAAAACTGTCCACTTGCATTCATGAATTGAATGATTAAATTGCAGAAAATGTTCAACTAAAGGTACTTCTAGTTTTTGTGTTTTTAAGCGGGATTTATG
This sequence comes from Rhinatrema bivittatum, assembly GCF_901001135.1. Classification (NCBI taxonomy): domain Eukaryota; kingdom Metazoa; phylum Chordata; class Amphibia; order Gymnophiona; family Rhinatrematidae; genus Rhinatrema; species Rhinatrema bivittatum. The sequence continues at coordinate 277,213,839 of NC_042620.1, forward strand.
TTCTGTCATCCGAACTTTAAAACTCTGTTGTGTCATTCCTATGTATAGCAGTATATTGCATTATATGCCCCTGTAAATTATGTGAGTTGTCTTACAAGTGAATTCTGAAGAGGGTACAGTTTTGTATCCTTGAAACATATAATTTTCTGAATCCAAAAGCTTACAATGACAAACTGCATTCACATGTATTTTCAAAGCCTCCGGAGGTGGATTATAATTGCTGGATCGATTGACCTGATATCTAATGTTATGGGCTCGTGAATATGTAATTCGTAATGGATACGAAAAGACCGGATGAACATCTTGTAGAGACTGCCAGTGTTTTCTAATGATTTTACTGGCAGCTGCTGCTATTGGAGAATGTCTCATAACCAGACTGCAATGATTAGAATCTTCAGATCTTGTTTTCAAAAAAATGATTATCTCGATTTATTGTATAATGCTCTACGGTATGCATTTCGAACACTCGAGGGCGGATAGCCCCTATCCAAAAAACGAGCGGCCATGTCTTTGGCTCGATCTTTAAATTCCTGTCTTTCAGTACACAGCCGCCTAAGTCGAAAAAATTATCTAACTGGCAGATTTCTTTTAAAAGGTGTTGAATGTGCACTATCGAACCGTAAGAGGTTGTTACGTTCCGAACGTTTATGGTAAATACTTGTTTTTAACAAATTCTGATGTTTAATAATCAAGATATCTAAGAAAACGATTTCTGATGCATGATAGGTGATGGTAAACTTAAGGCAAGTTGATAGAGAATTAAGTCATTGAAAAAATGAAGTAGATTTGCAACTGAGCCTTGCCATATGACGAACACGTAGTCTATATAGTGCTTCCAATACATGAGCTGAGATGACCAGGGAATATCATGCATATGTCTCCTCAAAATTGGCCACAAAAATATTAGCCACATCTGGGGCCATTGCGGCACCCATGGCTGTGCCACAAATTTGGTAAAAAAAAAAAAAAATTGACCACTATATGCAAAATAGTTTTTACTTAAAGCCAGTGTCAATAATTTCAAAACATGTTCTGTTGGAATGCGTTGTGGTGGCACTCTGTGATAGAACTTTCTCCATAGCAGACAGGGCATCGTCTTGCGGGATAACAGTATATAACGACTGTATATCTAAAGTAACTAAGATGGAATCAGGATGTACCTCCAGAGTATTAAGAAACTGAATCATGGTTGAGGAATCTTTAATGAAAGAAGGTGCCAACAGAATTAGAAGTTGTAATATTTTGTCCAGCAAAATTTATACTGGCTCCAGGACCGAATCATTTGCCGAAACGATCGGACGTCCCGGTGGATTGTCCAAAGACTTATGTATTTTAGGCATTGTATACAACACTGGTACTCGCGGATGCTTTTTAAATCAAAAAATCACATTCAGCCTTAGTTAAGAATCCCTCTTCAAATCCTTCATTAGCCAACTGTGCCACTTCTTCCATGATAAGTGGTGTCTGGTCCTGAGGAATCGGTTGATAAAATTGAACATCAGAAAGTTGACATAAGATTTCTTGTGAGTATTGGAATTCACTAAGGATGACAATTGCACAGCCCTTATCGGCTGGTTTGATTACAGTGTCTCAACGACGACCCATCTCTTGTAAGGTACAAAATTCTTCACGAGTCAGATTGAAATACATTTTATTTTTTATTTATTTAACATATTTCTATACCGGTCTTCATGAAGGGATTCATATCAGGCCGGTTTACATGGAACTTAGGGGAGTAACTAGTAAACCAAACAAGAGAGCCGAAGCAAAGTTACATATAACAAGGAGATAGAACTTGGGGGCTAGAGTAGCCAGGAAGTAGAAAGACAACAATTAACTAGAAGTAAAATACATATAAATAGTAATGGGACTAGTGCGAACGTCCCATCAGTTGGATTGAGTCTGGGTAGAACACTTTAGAAATTAGGGGAAGGCTTGGAGGAAAAGCCAAGTCTTAAGTTTTCGTCTGAAGGTAAGGCAGGTTTCCAGTCTAAGGTCAGTCGGCAATTTGTTCCAGAGGATTGGGCCTGCTGTGGAGAATGATCGCTCTTTGGTGGAAGTTAGGCGGGCGGATTTATTTGGTGGGACTAGTAAGGTTCCTTTATATGCTTTTTATTTTCCAAAACGTCCATATCCCAAAGGACTAATTTTTTTAAAGTGACTATTGCTGAATCGCCTGCAATTGGCGGACACCATGTAGATTTATTTTTCACCAATGACACCTCTTGTGATTGTTTTTGTAAGTTTTCAGGCATGCTATCAAAAAATGCTGCAGATCCATTTTTTCCGCCAAGTGCAAGGCTCAGTTGCCATTCTACTTGATTTCTTTCAATGGCTTAATTCTCTATCGCCTTAAGTTTACCATCACCTATCATGCATCAGAGATCATTTTCTTAGATATCTTGATTACTAAACATCAGAATTTGTTAAAAACAAGTATTTACCATAAACCTACGGAACGTAACAACCTCTTACGGTTCGATAGTGCACATCCAACACCTTTTTAAAAGAAATCTGCCAGTTAGTCAATTTTTTCAACTTAGGCGGCTGTGTGCTGAAAGACAGGAATTTAAAGATCGAGCCAAAGACATGGTCGCTCGTTTTTTGGATAGGGGCTATCCGCCCTCATGTGTTTGAAATGCATACCATAGAGCACTATACAATAATTGAGAATCTTTTTTTGAAAACAAGATCTGAAGATTCTAATCATCGCAGTTTGGTTATGAGACATTCTCCAATAGCAGCAGCCGCCTGTAAAATCATTAGAAAACATTGTTGGTCTCTACAAGATGTTCATCCAGTCTTTTCATATCCATTATGAATTGCATATTCACAAACCCATAACATTAGAGATCAGGTTGATCGATCCAGCAATTATAATCCACCTCCGGAGGCTTTGGAAATACATACTTGTGAATGCAGTTTATCAATGTAAGCTTTTGGATTCAGAAAATTATATGTTTCAAGGATACAAAACTGTACTCTCTTCACAATTCACTTGTAAGACAACTCACATAGTATATTGCATAATATGCTTCTGTAAATTGCTATACACAGGAATGACACAACAGAGTTTTAAAGTTCAGATGACAGTACATAAATCCTGCTTAAAAACACAACTATAGAAGCACCTTTAGTTGAACATTTTCTGCAATTTAATCATTCAATTCATGAATGCAAGTGGACAGTTTTGGAGAAAGTGCTCCCTCACTGGCGAGGTGGGAATAGAGCTACTTTTCTCCATCAACAGGAACAGAAATGGATCTTTAAACTCCATACTGTGGTTCCTCAAGGACTTAACAAGGAGATCGAATGGATGGTGTTCCGTTGAGAGATCCATTTTTGAAACAATTTATTGTTCTGTTGATAATAACTTGGAGTAAGTTCTCCTTTAGGTAATAGTCTCAGCCCCTTGAAATCTCTCCGTATTCTGAGTCAATGCTGACAACATCTTTGAGCAAATTCCCTTTCAGGTAATCGTCTAAGTTTGGAATCATGTCTACGTCATCACGTGAGAGACTTGCTATAGACCCTTTAAATTTTTTTGTGCTCAGAATTAACGCACATACGTCATCACGTTAGAATATTCAAAAAGCCCAATTTGGCGCCACAGTTCAGGACGCTGAAACTTTGGCGGGTGAAAATACTACATGGAGAATTGATTACTCCTTTCATCAAATGTAAGTTGTTTTCCCATTGAAAGTTTTCTCAATATTGGTGAGACATTGAAGTATATATTTGTTGTTTTTTCAGAAGAGTAAAGCGGGACTTAAAAGGAGGAATATCTTGGACTGAATGTATGCTGATTCCTGCCCCTGAAGCAGCAGTTTGCGAAACATGGTACCATGTTAGTCATGAATTATTTTCAAAACAAATTGGGGAAGTAGTGCACTTTTTAAATATTTAAAAGATTTTTGTGAAAATGTTTCAAAAAAATTGTTAAAAACTTGGACCAATGATTAAAGGAATACCCCTTTGATTTATCGATAGAGCATAACGTAAGGCTATAAAAGATATCAAAGTAAGGGGTTTGTATGAAGGTCCCTTAAGATTATAATTTTTTTGGTAAATACGTCTTTTTGTAATTTGATTGTTCAATCGTATTGCCTGTTAAGGCCTTTTTTTTTTATATTTTTCTTCAGCAGTGGCTTCTTTCTTGCCTTCCTTTGCTACAGGCCATTGTTTTATTTATTTTTATTTATTTATTTGATTTTATATACCGACAACCGTTTGCACATCGTGCCGGTTTACAGATAACTTATAACAAGTAATATATAGGCAAGGCCTTTACAAGGAACAGTTTGTAACATAATGCAGTAACATGGCAATTAACTAGATAAATAAGTAGGGGAGGGAAGGGTAGGGATATACGGGACAAAAGGAGGGGGGGAGGGGTGAAAAAGGAAAACTGAAGGAAAAGATATGTACAGGGGTTCAAGGGACAATTAATATATACATAGGTTATATACAAGGTTTGTTTTTTTTTTTTTTTTGTTTAGGTTTGAGGGTCCTTGGAGGGGGTGGGTGTCGGGTGTAGGTCCTGAGGGGGAGTACTGGTGAGAGGTGGTGATCCGGTTAGGGTGTTAGTGAGAGATGAAGATGATTGGGGGTAAGCTTGGAGGAAGAGCCAGGTTTTGAGTTTCTTTTTGAAAGTGGGTGTGGAGGTTTCGGTACGTAGGTCAGGAGGCATGGAGTTCCAGAGGGAAGGGCCTGCGAGGGAGAGGGCCCTATTGGTGGTGGAGATGAGTCTTGTGGATTTTATGGAAGGAGGAATGAGGGTACCACGGAGAGAGGAGCGGGTGGGTCTTGTGGAGGTACGAGGGAGGAAAGGTGGGTTTAGCCAATTGTAATGTTCGTTAGTAATACTTTTGTGGATGAGGGTAAGGGTCTTGTAAATAATTCGTGAGTGAATGGGAAGCCAATGGAGATTAATGAGGGTGGGAGTAATATGGTCTTTCTTATTGGCATTGGTTAGGATGCGTGCAGTGGCGTTTTGAAGGAGTTGTAGAGGTTTGATGTGGGTAGCAGGGAGACCAAGTAGGAGTGCATTACAGTAATCAATTTTTGAGAAAATTATAGATTGAAGTACTGTGCGGAAATCAGAGAAGTAGAGAAGAGGTTTGAGTTTTTTGAGGGTTTGTAGTTTGAAGTAACAGCTGCTAAGGATAGATTTGATGTATGGTTTGAAGGTTAGTTGGTTATCGAGAATAACCCCCAGGTTTCTTGTGTCAGAGAGAAAGTTGGGGGGGTGGAGGGTGGAGGGAAAGGGTATGGAAGCTTGTTTTGAGGAGATGAGGAGGAGTTCCGTTTTTTGCGGATTAAGGGCTAGGTGCATGTCAGTGAGGAGTTGGTTTATGGAGGTGAGAATGGTGTTCCATTTTTGAAGAGCAGTGAGTACAGAATTTGTGAAGGGTATGAGGATTTGCACATCATCGGCATAGATGAAGTGTGTAATACCAAGGTTGGAGAGGAGGTTTGTGAGGGGGAGCATGTAGATGTTAAAAAGGGTGGAAGAAAGGGAGGATCCTTGGGGAACGCCACAGTCGAGATTAACAGGGGGGGATGTAAAATTGTCGGTGAGGACTGTGTAAGTTCGGTTTTGGAGGAAGGACTTTATCCAAGAAAGAGCGGTATCTGTGATTCCTATGCTGATGAGAGTGTTGATGAGGATGTTATGATTTACTGTATCGAAAGCGGCGGAAATATCTAGCATGGCGATAAGGTAGGAGTTACCGGCATCCATACCTTTGATGATAGTGTCTGTGAGGGAGAGGAGAAGGGATTCTGTACTGAGGTGTTTTCGGAAACCATATTGTGTTGGAGGGAGTATGTTGGCTTGTTCTAGGTGGTCAGAGAGACGGGAGTTAACTAGTTTCTCCATGATTTTGGAGAGGAAGGGGAGGTTGGAAATGGGACGGAGGTTAGATAGGTTGGAGGGATCGAGGGAGGGTTTTTTTAGAATGGGTTTGACCACGGCTTGTTTCAGGGGGATAGGGACAAGGCCGTGTTCCAGGGAAGAGTTCACGATTTTGGAGAGTGAAGAGGCTATTGTTTTAGGAATAGCGAGTAGTAATTTAGTAGGGATAGTTTCTGAGGGGTGGGAAGAGGGTCTCATCTTTTTTAAAATGTTTTCTATTTCTAGGGTAGAGGAGGGTTCAAAAGAGGAGAGAGAGGTGGGAGTGTGTGGGGTGGGGGGGGTTATACTGTTGGTGTTAGAGGAATTTTTGGTGTTAGGGTTAAACTTGGCTGTGATATTTGATATTTTGTTCTTAAAGAAAAGGGCAATTTCATTGCATCGTGTCTGTGAGGGGGGGGACTTGGGGTGTAGACACGATGGGTTTAGTAAGATTTGAGACTAGGGTAAATAGGGCCTTTGGGTTGAATTGGAGGTGGTGAATTTTTTTGGCATAGTATTCTTTTTTTGTTGTTTGGATGGCATTTCTGTATGCATGCATGAGTTGATAATAGCTGGTTTTTGAGGCAGGAGTGGGATGTTTGCGCCAAAGTCTTTCTGCTGTTCTAAGCTTGGTTTTTTGGGTTTTGAGTGTCTGGGTGTACCAGGGTTTTTTGGATGATTTGGGTTGTGTGATAGTTTTTCGGATGACTGGGCATAATTTGTTAGCGATTTCTTGGGTAGTTTCAGTCCAGGAGGATATGGCACTATCTGCTGTCTCCAGGTCAATGTGATTTGGGATGTTGGAGCAAGCCGTGGCAAGGGTTTCTAGGGGACAGGTTTTACGAAATTGGAATGATTTAGGCTGAGAGGGAGAGGGTGTAGATGGGGTTTGTAGGGAGAGAGTTGTGTTGATGATGGAGTGGTCGGACCAGGGGACGGGGAGGCATGTGGGGGAGTGGATGACATTGATGAGTGAGTTGGTGAAGATAAGGTCGAGGGTGTGACCTGCTTTGTGGGTTGGGGAGTGGATAAGTTGGGTGAGGCCCATTGCGTCTAAGGAAGAGATGAAGGCTTCGCATGGTGGATTAATCTTGAAATTGTTGAATAGTCGGCATTTTCAGTCTCAGCCAGAAATCTCTAGTTCTTTTAAAATAATCTTAGGCTTCATAGTGACCTTTCGCAGGAGCTTCTTTAACCCATAACTACCAACTTTGGAGGAACAGCCTGATCAAGGCAGTAGTGCCATGCATTTACAATGATGGTTCTGACAGCATCCCAAGGGCTATTCACAGACCTTGACATTTGCCTCAGTCGGTTCCTTTGAATAACGTTATCCTAGCATTCTTTTGCCAACTCCCAGGTTGGCATGTTTTGAACTCTGCTTCATTTCATACAAAGGAACCAGCTTAATTCCTAATCCAGGAGTATTTGAATCAGCTCAACTACTGTGTTTAGACACAGGCGGGCTATTTTTAAATTATTATGGGCCTTGTTAAGGCAATTTTTTGAAATGGAGCTAATTTTGGATTTGTTGACAAAGTGTGAAGATTCATGCAAGGTGTTTGGTTTTTTTATTCGTAATTACTTTTGAAATATTTCTATAACTGTTCTTTCATGATGAAAGTGTAGAGTGCGTTCTATAGATCGGTGAAACAAAGTCCTCATTAATCCTTTGTACATGTTAGACAGCAGAATGTCAAATCTGTACAAGGATGTGAAGATTTTTACAAGGCACTGAGTGAGATAATTTTATGGCCATGGTAATTTTACATGTATATGAGAAATATATAGACACAGCAGTCTAATAGCAAGGTCATGGGCCACATGGCTGCCAGTGACAGTGAAGTGAGGAACAAAGGTTCTGAAGGCAAAATGTTAACTAATGGAAGGAATCAGAGTGTACAGGATCTCTACCTTAATTGTCTCATCATGGAGGAAGGAGGGGGTTTACATTTATTGGGGCAGGGAGCCAGGCTAGGAAGGACAAGCCCCATATTAACCAAAAGGAAATCTGACTTCCAAAGCTTCTAAATGAGTTTATTTTTTGGCAGAGCACTGTCTTCCTTCATCTTTGGGGGCAATAGCACAATGAGCATTTATTTGCAACTATCTGGAGGTCCCCTATTTTTTATCTCCCCCTTGGGGTGCCATTGCTGCAACAACAGTCAGCTGGGGCATCACAATATAGCTCGCTCTATACCTTGGCAGTTGTGAATGCTAAGTCTGACCACTAGCTGGCACCACAGAGCAATTGCAGACACTCCTTTTCTTTGGGGGCTGTGAATGTCACCTCCGCAGCATCCCCAGCCCAACCAAGAAACAAACCCAGCACTGAGCCTGGGAAAATGCAAACAGCTAGAGAAGAAGATATCATCAGAACTATTACCAAGTACAGAATATAGCCATTACAGCTTTCCCAAGTAACCTGAATCTTTTTTTTTTTTTTCCAACTCATAATTTTATGGATAAGACCATCACAAACAATGTAGCCAACACAGAAATTAGCTACAATAAACTGCCCCCATAGGAAAAAAAAACATAACACAAATCTGTGTGAAAAGCTGTACATCCTTTTCTAGCAAGACCCTCCCCCCCCCCCCCCCCCCAAGCCTCCAACAAAAAACCAGAATGGAAAAAACTAACAATGTACTATATAATTGGGCTAGACAGCATTCCAAAACATGAGGAACCTAAATCTGACAGCATATAAAGGCCACAAATCCCATCTAGCTTCCTGGTCCAGTGACACAGACCTCAGCTGATGTATGGCTTCCCCCTCACTTCCTCAAAACTAGGATCCTCTATGCTTATCCCAGGCTTTCTTGAATTTTGTTATTCATCACCCCTGAGAGGTCATTTCAAGGATCTATACCCTTCCTGTTACTCCTGAATATTCCCCCTTTGAGCTACAGCTTATGATCTCCTGTGCTAGAGCCTTCTTTCCACTAGACTAACATTATAGAAAGTGCAGTTGAATGCCTGCACATTAAAGAGGAAGGTGGTCTTGTGCAGATGTCATTTTCAGGCATCTCCTGTTGCCCTATGAACCTGGTTCAGTGTGTCTGCAGTCAGCAATGACAAGACAGCAGCCCAGTGTACGCGCAAAGTCCACCCCCAAAGCCTGCTCTTGCACAGCTGGAGAGAGATGGACAGCTGGGAATGAGGGTGGAGGGAGCCCACTTGGGGAGGTGCAGTTAAAGCTGGGAGCATTGAGACTGGGAGGTCAGAAGGTTGGAATTTGAGAAGGGAGGTGGAAGGATGTGAGATAGGGAGGTGTGTCTCACAGCCCATTGTAATATTGCAAGTAAAGTGACTGCTAATATTCAGCACACATTTTCTTTACTCATGAGCAAAAATAAAAGTTAACGCCTAATGATGTAAGCAAATGGTATGCAAATACATCAGGAGTTTAAGTAAGATGCTAAAACAAAATGCTAGCTAGAACCAGAGTTAAATGGTGTGCTAAAACCAGTCAAAGTTGAAAAGTGTACTAACTTTACTACCGTTTTTAAAACTTCAAAACATTAGTCCAGCCAGAGACTCTGTCCCGGTAACTCCCAAGTCCGTCTATCCTGGGGGACCCAAGGCAGAGGATCTATGGCCTATAAGTCCTGGACTTGAGTACCCCAGTATTTAGCCTGCTTTTATTTTGTCTTGGAAATTTTACTCCTGGGTGAGAGATGGAATAAAATTAGCTCTTGGGGCTCCCAGGTGAGGTGGTGCACTCCAGATGTGGGAGACCCAAGCCCAAGACCTGAATGCAGGAACTTCAGTCTAGGACCTCACTGGGACACAGCACCAGAGACTAACACTCATCCCCCAAATGTTTACTCCACCTCTGACCCAGGAGTTAAATTTCACAGAGTAAAAGAACCACGAGTTACACCTTTAGGGCTTTAATTGAACCTCCCTGCATTGGGGAGTAATAGCTAATGCCTTCATTTAAATGGAATTTGCATGGGGGAGCACACATTTTAAACACACATCTGTACTCATTATTTGAGAACTAAAAACTTTACATTCGGGCTGATCCAGTAAAATGCGCGAGAGAGCCGGCGCTCCGAGGCAAGCGCCCACTCTCCTGGGCGCTCGATTTTGTATTTAAATGAGGGCCCCCGGTAATAAGGAGGTGCTAGGGACACTAGCGTGTCCCTAGCACCCCCTTATTAACAGAAGTGGTGGCTGTCAGCGGGTTTGACAGCAGACGCTTAATTTTACCGGCGTTGGTTGTTTAACCCGCTGACAGCCACGGGTTCGGAAAATGGACGCCGGCAAAATAGAGCTTCCATCTTCCAACCCGCGAGTTGATTTTTTTTGGGGGGGGGGGGGGGGGGGGGGGCCTTTGACTTAATACCGCTATGATATTAAGTCGGAGGGTGTACAGAAAAGCAGTTTTTTCTGCTTTTCTGTACACTTTCCCGGTGCCGGCCGAAATTAACGCCTGCCTTTGTTTGCAAATAGTGAAGCTGATGAATGATTTTTTTCTCAGAGGCCATTAAACAAGATGCTTTCCATGTAGACTTTAACAAAGCATATATTACTATGTTGGCTAAGCCAGGGAAAAATCCACTGTACCTTCGTCTTTTAGACCTATCTCATAGCTTAACTGTGATCTAATTTAATTTATAATATAATCAGGTTTTCTTAAAGGAAGAACTGCTAGTACACATACATAGAACATAAGAAACTGCCATACTGGGTCAGACCAAGGGTCCATCAAGCCCAGCATCCTGGCCAATCCAGGCTACAAGTACCAGGCAAGTACCCAAAAACTAAGTATATCCCACACTACTGATGCTAGTAATAGTAGTGGCTATTTTCTAAGTCAACTTGATGGTAATGGACTTAGTCTAGTCTACTAAAAAATCGGTTGGTACCCAAAATGGTCCAGTTATCTTATCCAAAAATGCCATGCAATATCAATTGCTCTATCCTGGGGAATATTGATGTAGAGAGAGGCTACATCAATAGACATCATAAACAAATTTGAGATGGGCAATTCCAACTGTTCCAACATAGTGATAACATGTCTTGAATCTCAAATATAAGATGGTAGTTGGAAAACAAAATCACGTAAAAAAATATCTGCAAATATTGACAACGGTTCTAGCAATGAACCACAGGAAGACACTATAGGTCATCCAGGTGGTTTGCCTAAATGTTTATGGATCTTTGGCAAACAATAGAACACTGAACAAATGGGATGTGGTACTTTCAGAAAATCCATTTCTTTATTGGTGATCCAACCTCGATCAGCCGCATTGTCAACAATCTCACGTTTAATATTAAACGTGGGATTGCAGGACAACGGTATACATTGCAGTGTTTGCCCTTTAACTTTTAATGGCGATACCTTTAGTTTAGCAAATCATCGCCCCTTTAAATTGTTTTCGCTCATGTCCTGCAAGTCAGCGGGTGTGATTTATTTGATACGGCGTCCCTGTGAGCTCGTCTATATTGGGAAAACCAGTAGGCCCGTTAAAGTCAGTGTTGTGTCCGGTCAGAGACGACTGCGACCGCTCTGCCTTACCTCTTTTTTCTTCCCTTTTCCTCCTCTTTGGGCAAGATGGCTGCCTCCGGTGCCGAGGGCCTCGGCGTCTCCAGTCTAGCATGGGAGTTCCAGTCCGCCATGCTCACTCCCATGGCCTCCTAGGGTGCGCACCTCTCCAAGCTCAAATACACGTCACGGCAGGAACCTCGGGGGCGTCCCCACTGCAAGATGTCAATACCTCCGGGTATTTCAAGCCTCTGCTTCGCTACCACCATTGAGTTAGCAAGGACTTCAGTTAAGCTACTCGGACCGCTCTACGCTGCACGCTTAGACGCTGCTGTACACTCCCAAGGGCTTCGCTCCTTCAGAAGCTCAAGACACCCGCTCCTCGGGGGTCCCTTGCTTCCATCTCCCTTCGGGGCCTTACTAATTGAGAAAACAGCTCCTCGGGGGTCTCTCTCTCTCTTATTCTACAAGACCTCTGGACTACCAGGTACTCACTCCTCGAGGGCCTACTGTTCTAGTATCCTGTACCACGGACCTTCGGTCCCACCATCTCTACCAGGAAGATGCCTACACTCCTGTGAGTACCTTTACGATCCGGTGCTCCAACTCCATCCACCAGGCTTGGCACTGCCCGCACCGCGGGTCCCCGCCTCTCAAACATCTGGGTGAGAATCTACTTCTGAGACTGTTGAACACATTGGCACCTCGCGGACCTCAGTGCCTTATCTTCCTGCTTTATACCATCTACCTACAGCAGTACAATAAAGCCTTCCATTCTATCTGAGTCTGCTATCTGAGTTTAGCCTATTACTGTGCTCCCCACGAGGCTCCTCCCCATGTCACAGGCGGAGTCAACTTCACAGCGACCAAGGGTCCACAATGCCACAAACTCAACAGTCAGAATCCAGGAACACTTGAGTTGCCTTAGACGGGGTAGAATGGAGGCACCCTTAGATTTACAATAGAATGTACTTGGCCAGCTTATAGACGATCTGCAATTTGTAGTATTAGAGAAAAGTTACAAACATGCAATAATACAGGGGGTGATTTAGGTAAGGTACTGTTATGCAAAGAACAATTATATATTTTTAAATGGGATACTGTAGCCCCAAAGGGTTTGAATAAGGAGGTTGAGAGGGATTCCTTTTATTAATTTCAGGTGGTGTCTTTTTCTATTTCATGTCCGTAACCTAGCAGTTTTTTCATAGTTCTTACAACAGTTCAATTTCAGGTCTGTAGCTATAGATTTTCTCCATAGAGGTAGATATTCAAATGAGAAATCTCATTCGGGTAGGTCTGTCACATCCAGAGTCTAATGAAGTTCCTCCATAGGAGGGAAGCGCCTCAATCAGCGGTGTTAATATTACGTGCCCTGTCATTGGATAGGGTTCATTTAAATATTTTTGTGTTAAGTTAGGAGGAAGGATTTATTCTCCCATATTGATGTGGAGAAGTTCTTGCCGGTAACCGCGGTGAGTTACTTTTGGGGTATTAACGGGTATCTTGTGATATGTGTTCGGGGTGGGGGGTTGTTCTCATGATACGATGTTTGTATGTTTCTTCATAGAGCAAAAAAAAAAAAAATAAGAGTTCACCTGATGCAGGCAAGTTTTAGGTGCCAAAACGCTGCAGGGTTGGGAGATACTTTTTGATTGGGTGACGCTCTCATATTATTTGTAACTTGAGATCTTGAGGCACTATTTTCAGGATAATGATTTACGGAATCAGGAAGTAAATGGAGTACCATCGTTCTGAATTGAGTTCCTGACCCCAGTGCAGAGAGGGAATAAGGAAGCCATAATTCTATTCCTGTGGCTTTAAAGTGGTTTTAAGAAATAACACCCTTTGTGAAGCAGCTTTGCAGCAACTTCAAGAACACCATTTTCCAAGAAGAAAAAGTGAACAGCTTTTCATTATATGAGATCATTTATAGACCTTGAGACGGTCTCAGGATTATTTAATCTTCTTCAGCTGCAACCTTGTTTATACTTTACCACACTGACTTTCATTCAGTCCTACACAAGCTAAGTGCACCTTTTTTTTTGGTTGCCATATATATTGGGAATTTTCTTATATGACTATGATAAATTTGATAATTTAGAGTCTGTTCTGGATAATGGTGCCTTCTCAATGGTATTTATTTAAATAGGTCATTTAGCTGATGAATTTTAGGGAAGTGTGAGTGATGTGAGTTGAGCGGGTTGTGGTGAGTCCAGGATAGTACATGTGTGGAGATTTTATTAAAGGAGGTATATTTTGATACTTTAAATTTAGTTTAGAAGGTTTTGTATTCATTACTGTATAATATTATTTTGTAATTGTTTTATGTAATAAAGAAATTATTGATATAAAATCTAATTAGGTTTAACTGATATTGTAGTATTTCTCAGATTATACTGTTCTAGGTGTGTTCTTTTGAAATTAAAGCCTGGACAACAAAATAATGGGATGCCTGCCTCTTCCTATTTCTGATTCTGGGCCCAGCACCACTGTGTCTGGACAAAGCAGTCTCTCTTTTATTGCTTGAATGGTCACCTTCTTTGCTGAGGACTTGCAAAAGAATGAGACAAATGTTTCTAGTATAGGTATGCTCAGTTCAGGGCGTATCCTCTCTGATTGATTTCAAAGATCTGTTGGTCCCCTGTGATGCAGTCCACGCCTTGTAATATCATTGTAACTGACTGTAGCCCTCCTACTGGCAGCAGGGAGACGTGGCCCTTTGAACTGTCATTGTTGTCGCCTGGATCCTATAGGCCCTTGTGCCCTCCATCTCAGCCCCCCTCGTCTACTTCCCCGAAATGGTTGCTCCTTACAGAGTAATTTGCCTGGTTTGTATTGCCTGACCCCTCTCAGGTGATGTTTAAGGAAGCTTCCTGCATAGTGCCCGTGATCCTATCCTCCAGAAGCCTCTGGGGCTTCAAGTCCCCTAAATCCTTCCATCAGTTTTTCAAGCTCTTCCCCCAAAGAGTAGACGCCCTTTGAAAGGCCTTACATGACAAGTCCACTGACCAGCTTCTCAACCACAACAGAGATCTGGCCATCATCACTGTCACTACCCACTGAGATGACATTCTAACAAAATCATAGAAAAAGGTATCCTCTAAAAATACTGCCCAGACTCCAGGCAGGCTATCTTCTCGCTTATCTCCCTCTCCATCTCTGATCGAGAATGTTGGATCCAGGAAATCATCACAGGCCACACAGCCCCCCGCAAACTGCCACCTGAAGCGATAGGCTGACTAGAATGACTTATTGAGCAGGGATTCCACCTTTCTATCATGAAGGTTTTTCAGTGCTGTGCCTCCCTCAACTGGAATTGTAGCTTCTCTGTGTCTGCCGTTAACGGAGCATCCACCTTTGGTATTCTAAATACGCTTGCTTTCTCATTCTGATGGAGCAAATACAAAACTTCCATAGGCTTTTGAAACCTTAGTGCTAAGTCCAGGTTGTCCCACTCAGCCCCAATCATATCCTGGAGAGCTGGATGTATGGAAAATGTGCTAGTAGGCTTCTTTACCCCTGCCAGGATAGGTCTCCTTTAGGTGACACATCCTTTGGCTGTTCTTCAGTCAGCCTTAAAGCCTGCAAGACTCTTGCAATGAGGGCTCCCAACTCCTATATTCTAATTAACCACACGGCTGAATCATCACCTTCTGAAGACGTCAGCAACCTTCCTTTGCTTTCTAACAGGAGTCCGATTCACCTATCACTTTTTCTCCCAGGTCACTGTGGGCATCCAGGGACAATAATCCCTTATTAGAGGCTCCTGTCCTGATTCCAGTCAGGGCCTCTTCATCCACAGGGCCTGTTCCAAAGGTGGCTTCCTGAAAACATTTCCCCCTTGCCACTTTCGTCTTATAATAAATTTTGTGCCATGGAGATTTCCTGCCCCCTACTGTCCAAGGGCACCTTCGGCTCAGAGGCCTGTGCATGATCATGCTGATGCAGCTGATGAGAGCTGGAACCATGCTGTAGCCATGTTCCCGTATAACAACAACATGGGGAATATGGCTGCCATAGTCTTGTAGGGTTCCAATGCTGACTGCTGCACCACGTCTACCTCCATGGCAGTGAGTTCCAGCTCCCTTTTATGGGCATCGCTATCACAGAAGGAGCCGGCTATGCTAGGCTGCTGGTGCACACCACACTTCCTCCCCCTTTCCTTGTTTGAGAACCAGGAAGAGGAAAGGTGACCATATCTACCCTGCAGGCCTGGAGTATTTCTTACTTTATTGAGATTGCAAGGCTTCACCTTTTCTTCTTAAGGCAGGGAATCTCAGGCTCCAAAGAGATCCTGCTACCCCAGGAAGGAAGCTCAGCCTCAAAGACAGTCATCCATAGTTCCCAGACTCAGTCCCATCAACCACTAGGGAAATCAAACTGCCATAGGCTGTTGCCCCAAGAACTGCTTATCCTTCCTGCTGAACAAGATTGGAGTCCTACTATCTGCTAGAGGCAGAGAATGACTGACTTACCCTGCTATACCAGATTACATAGGGTACAAAGACATCAATGCAAAGATTTTGCTCTCTTCCCCCATCTGCTAGTAGAGGGACAAATAGTACAAATCTAGATTGGTCTGGCAGGATGATGAGGAAAGAAACCTATTACTATCCCTGGAGGAGAGTAACAGGAAATAGATCTATTTTATGGGATCTGCCAGGTACTTGCAACCTGGACTAGCCACTATAAGAAACAGGATGCTGAGCTCAACGGATCTTAGACTAACCCATCATAGTATTTATGTTCTTGGAATGTCATTGTGAGGTGTACATGCCTTATTTATTTCCTTCTAATTCTTAACAGTGAAACTAGTACCATTCAAAGTCCCCACACTGATATCTATGGAAAGCAAAGCCCCTAATTTATACAAAGAACAAGCAGAACACAAACAGCAGCAGAGCAAGCTTCCCTCACACATATCACATAGCCTTACCACCAGATCAGATAGAGCACAGGCATCACCAGTGCAAGCTCCACAGACACACATACACACAGCCCCACCAGAGAACAGGTACAGTACATGCAGAAGCAGTACAAGCTTCCCACACACTGCCCCACTGAGTATAACACAAACACACTGCCCCACCACAGAAAAGGTACAACATAGGCAACAGCAGTGCAAGCTCCAAATACAGCCCCACCATAGAACAAGTATAGTACAGGCAGCATCAGTGCAAGCTTCCCTCTCACACACCCATACCCACACATTTCCTCACCACAGATCAGGTACAGCACAGGCAGCAGCTGTTCAAGCTTCCCTCTCCACACGCACACATAGACACATACACAGCCCCACCATAGAACAAGTACAGTACAGGCAGCAGCAGTGCAAGTATCCCTCACACACACACACACCCAGCCCACCACAGAACAGGTACACACAGACAGCAGCAGCGCCCACAGACACATACACAGCCCCACCATAGAACAAGCACAGTACAGGGAGCAGCAGTGCAAGCTTCCCTCACACACACTGCCTAGCAAATGTGTGCAATGATTTCCCAGTAGCCACCCTGCAAATTTCATGCTGAGACACCTGTTGTGACTCAGCCCAGGAGGTTGCCTAATAATGCATCGAGTGCCCGCTAAACCCCCCGGCACTTGATCGCTTCCTTCAGCCACTGTGCAATTGCAGCCTTAGATGCCTTACCTCCCTTCTTTGGACCACTCCACAGTACAAAGAGGTGATCCAGTCTATGGAAATCATTAGTGACCTTTAGATACCTCAATAATGCATGCCTCCAATCTAAGAGCCTAAGCTCCCCCACGTGAGGCGTAGAGAAATCCAAATCCAGAAAAGCTGGAAGTTCCACTGTCTGGCTAAGATGGAACTCAAGGACTACCTTAGGCAGAAAAGAAGATACCATGCATAAAGATATCCCCGAATCCAAAATCTGTAAGAAGGGATCTCGACCTGACAGCGCCTGGAACTCTGAAATTCTCCTGGCTGAACAAATAGCCACCAAGAAAACCACTTTCCCTGTGTTTAAGAGTCAAGTCCTTAGATGTAGCCCTCTTTGGTGGTTCACATAATCCTCTAAGACTATATTCAGATTCCAAGACAGACAAAATGTTCTGTACCTCAGGACGCAAGTTCTTAACTCCCGGAAGGAACCGTATAACATCCAGATGTGTGGACAGAGGATACCCTTGTACCTTACCCTGGAGACAACCCAATGTCGCTACCTGGACTCTCACAAAGTTAAAGGCCAGTCCCTTGACCAGAATTTTCCTGGAGAAAAGCCAAAATATGCAACACTGTAGCCTGAACAGGCTGAGGTTGCAATCCATCAACAGCAGTCCAGGACTCAAGGACCCACCAAATTTGAATATACGCCAACAATGTAGAAGGTCGCCTATCCTGCAATAAGGAGGAAATAATTGCTTGGGAATATCCCCTCCATTTCAATCATTTTCTCTCAGAAGCGAAACCACAAGACAAAAGTGAACCACCTGACCTGATAAATATTGGGCCCTGCTGGAAAAGAGTCGACCGATGTCCAAACCTCAGCGACCTGTCTATGGCCATCTTGATCAGATCTGGAAATGATGGTCGACTTGGCCACTCTGGAGCTACCACGATCATGTTGCCCAGATGTTTCTCTATCCACAATAATCACTTGTCCACCAGAGGCCACAGAGGGAAGCCAAAGGAAAATCCCTCAAGTCCACGGCAGAACCAGAGCATCGATTCCTTCTGTAATGTTGTCTCTACGGCGGCTGTAAAACTGCGATGCATTGGTGTTCTCTTTGGTCACCATTAAGTTCATATGGGGTACCCCCATCTTCTGTGAATGAGACACATCACTGCCTCCAACTACTCCCATTCCCCTGGGTCTAACTTTCTCCAACTGAGAAAATCCGCCTGAACCTTGTCCACCCCAGCGATGTGAGACGCCACCAACCGCTCCAAGTGCTGCTTTGCCCAAATAATCAACTCCTGAGCCTCTCACCTGATTCTTGGTTCCGTCATCACATTGTCCAAAAATGACTCTTCTTTTTTATTTTTTTTTCTTCGATACTATGAAATAGATGGAATATAAGAAAATTGTTTCTCCTCCGCTTTTAAAACTTGCCTCCAGGGCATTCCACTCAAGGTCAATTCATTCTTGAATTGGATATGGGGGGGGGGGGGGGGAGAGAAGAAACAGGATGCTTAACTTAAAATTGACCTCTGGCCACACTGAGCATGTTCAGGGTGTGAGCCAACGGACTCAGGCCACGCCAAGCGTGTTTAGGGTCTGAGCCAACAAAGTCAGCAAGACATCTCTGTGAAAAAAGAAAAAGTCTGAGCAGAATCCAATATGGCTCTCAATCTGATACAATTTCTCCCTCTTATAGAGGTGAGAAAGCCAAGTCCCCATCGGAATCTTCAGATGTCTCATGATCCACATCCCTATGAACATCACCAGGGACAGTCTCCCTGTAGTGTTTGCCCACCGTGACTGACAAATGGAAGACCCAAGCAGACAATCCATACATAGTAAGTTGCTTCGTCTTCATTGGGCACCCCTGCAGAAAGGTTTGCAGGCCCTGGAAATAATCCACCCAGGAGAAATAGGATGAATCTATACCAGAGCCCATAGGCCCAATCTTGCTCTCTCTTGGAGAAGCTGATGCTATCGGGAACAAGGGAGGAGGAGAACCAATCGTTCCTCGCCTCACCTCCCACTCCCATCCCCTCCAGAAACACCATAGGTTGAGGGGATGTCCCACCATAGGTTGGGACATCCCCTCAACCTATGGTGTTTCTGGAGGGGATGGGAGTAGTAGTCAAAGTGATTTGACTACTACAGCAAAAGCTGTAGTAGTCAAATCACTTTGAGCATCTAAACAGCACTGACACAGAGAGAGAGAGAGAGAGAGGGAGGACTGAATTGCTCTCAGACTACAGATAATCCCCGACGCCTAGCTTTCCTGAACTTCAGATCTAGGTGGCCTCCTGCACGCACACCAATGCCACCCAGAAGAATGGCACTCCCATTCAGATCTGCGCAAATACGAGCTCGTCTAGGCTACGGTCATACGCACCCAAGTTTAGGTCATGTTCTTATGCGTATAAGTACCCGCGCAAATACATGCTTCAGTCTAGGTCGCAGTCTTACACACACACAAGTACCTGTGCAAATACGCACTCAAATCTAGGTCACACAAGTGCGCACTCAAATTTAGGCCGTGGCCTTATGCACACATGACCACCATGCGGGGAGAATGCGCACGGGAAAAGAATCACTGCTGCAGTCTACCATGCGGCTAAGCAAAGCCTGCCTGCACCTTCAACGCATTTAGGCCCATATCCGTTCAACCTCTGGCACTGAAAATCACCAAAGGCCTGAAGAGCTTCTGAACAACTCAGGCCTCTTGACCAGCTGAGAATCCCTGGAGACTGGTGGCGAGAGCCAGCATCTCCTGCTGCTTGTTCCTCGAAACAAGCTTTGCACATAAGCAAATTAAAACCGGCAGAAGACCTCTACTAGAACCAGAGACTCATCCTCCTCAGTGCAAGTGCCTCTCTGCACCTCCACAGGACAGGGAACCGCCAGGGATTGTTGAGGAGGGGATTCCCCTCCCTCTCCCGCAGACACTGCTAGGGAATCGAAAATGGCTGCCATTCCCTCGCTGACAGGGAAAGCCTCAGTGCTAGACCCTGTCACCTGAGAGACTCATTAGCCTTCGGTCTAGCGCTGGGCTCCCCCAAAGTGCCTTCCCAACCAGGGATGTACACAAAATACAAGCCAACTGAATCTAGGCGCAACCGCAAGTCTGTACACGAATGCCACTGTCTGCTTCATGCCATTGCCACGCAGCCTGAGTAGCGCACTGCTATCGCCACCCCGTTTCCCTGAACCTCAAGAAATCCATGGGTGACCAGTTCTGAAGCAGCGATCAAGGCCCGGAGTGACTGGCACAACAATTCTACTGCCTCTTGGTTACTCTTCCTTGTTTTTGTTTGTTTTTTTTAACTGCTTCCACTACTGTAACTAGCCCCAGAACAAAGAGGAACTGAAATTCGATACTTCCCTGCTTAGACGGCACCTGAAATGCAGAGCTAACAGTGGAACCAATGCTGCCTCATGGGGGTTGAGGAATCTGAACCACCAGATATACACCCCCACGGAATCTCAGAGTGAGCTACCATCAAGGGTCTCCAACCCCCTGCTTGTATATCTCAAACCAGGGGGGATGGCCCCACCAGGACCTAACAATCCCCTGGAAGGAACTGGAAATCTATCTTCTCTTTTTCTTTTTTAATATATTCCAGTCTGCAGGTTTTAATACCATCTACCATCTGCTGGAGACAGAGAAATACTGAGGAACTGCAGGTTCCACACTAAGTTATGCTCAGTGTCAGTGACATTTTCTCTCTTCATCTGCTGCCAGGGAAGCAAAACGAACTCTGGACTGATCTGGGTATGTACAGGGAATAAGATTTTCCCTTTAAGTGGGCTCAGAGAAGTATAAAATATTTGGGAATTCACCTTTGTAGATGCTTGAAAGAATTGTTTGACCATAATTTGATTGTTTTTATTTATTTGGCCATTTTATATACCGTCGTTCCAAGTGAAGATCACAACGGTTTACATCATGACATAATTATCATAGGTAGACAATTACATTCACTTGATGTGTTCATATATCATACCTTTTAGCGAAAGACACACACGTTGACTAAGGTGGTCAGTGGAGGAAGGATATACGTGGCTGAGGAGCAGGGATGAAGTAGCATTTTTAAACACGGTGCCGGAGGGATATAAAGTAGGGAGTAGAAAGAAGATGTAGCAAATATATATATTTGGACTGGGTTGGAAAGTAATGAGATATTGAGTTCTTTAGTTAGGTTCATGATGAATCTGTCCATGAAGGAGCAAGTACTGATTTCAGAAAAGCATAAGTTAGGTTGAGCCTAACTTAAGCTAACTTAGGTTTTTCTTCTCAGCCATAAACAATTTTCATAATCAGCGAGTAAAGCTGACCATATTAGAGTGTCACATGGGCTAACCTAAGCCAATTTTCGCCTGCACATAACCATGTTTTCCTGAAGCTCCCTGAAGAAGGAGTTTCATACTCCGAAACCCTACAGCGTCGGAGGATCAACTTCAGGACCAGATTAAAGAGATAAGTGCACATTATATATATTTTAATTGTGCACATTCTGGAACATTGTTAATCATAGCTAAGACAGCCACAGCCACGACAATGACACAGTGACCAATGATTAAACTGATCGTAGTGCTCTAAGGCTTGACTAATAAGCCAACAGCACCTAAAGATACCAAGTTCTCGGGCTCCAAAAGCTTTATCAAATAAGTCTAATAGCACCAGAGACATTATATGATGGTCACTGTAAATCTTTATTAAAGGATATGACTTGAACCTTTGTTCATAGCAGAATATATATTTTTACGTTCAGTTACATTGTAGGCATTTTGAAATAACCATATTTTAAGGTCACGTTTTAATGACACACCACTTTTAAAAACCATAAAATGGGATCTCGAGAAATGGGAGCAACTTGGATTATCATGGTTGGGGTGATTAGCTACGATAAAAATGAAGGTACTTCCCAGATTGGGTTATTCATTTCATACATTACCAATACATGTCTCAAATGATATGTTAAAATTGTGGCAACAATGATTTTTTTTTTTTTTTATTTCATTTGGAAAAGAAGACCTCCCAGAGTAGATCGTCAGGTAATGTAAAGTTGAGAGGGGGGCTTGGAACTCCTAATATTGTTTGGCACTGCATAGCCTCCCAGTTATGTGCTGTTATAGATTGGCACAGGAAGAGGGAAAGGAAACCATGTGTTAGAACAGATTTTTGTGGCTGTGATGCCATTGGAGGCTATGATTTGGCAATCCAAGAAGACTTGGAGACCTTAGAGGTAGTTCCATCTACTACTTATACTACATTGACACTCTGGGGTCAGTGGCACTCCAACATAGTTGGTTGGAAGGAATATTTTTATAATTTTACCTTATATCATAACACTTCATTTAAACCGGGCTTAGTTTTGAGACACTATAGTGGTTGGTCTAAACAGGGGTGAATCATATGGAATACCTTTGGGATGGAAGAGAGATAATAAGCTTTGAAGCTTTGTCAGACCAAAAATGATTTTCTTTAGCTCCAAATATGTCACTTTCTCAAAATGTTAAAGATAAAGGGTGATCTAATTAAAGGCAAAACCCTTTTTGAAAATTAACTTGGCTGATACATTGAAAGGGGCAATTTCAAAGCTGTATTGTCTATTAAATGGGGGAGTTACCAGATCCCCCTACACGTTTTGGCATGGGAAAAATATATAAGAAGTTTCTTCTCTGAGGAAGAGTGGGATATTTCTTTCTTATACACAGGGAACAGCTCCATATCACCATCTATTATTGAGAATAATTATAAAGACCTATTGAGGTGGTACCTCACCCTTGAAAGACTACAAATGGATGAGAAATGCTGGAGGGCTGTGGAAACATAGGAACATTCTATCAAATGTGGAGGGCTTGTCCAGTTATTGTGGAATTCTTAATAAAAGAGCATAACCCCCACCTCAAATCAATTATAGATTCAGAATTGGAGCTGTCACCTAAATATGCCCTTTTAAATATACCGGCTCTAACAAATGAGCGGTACTTAACGTCATTTTTACAACACATGTTCCAAGCTGCTAGGTGTGAGATTGCCTACCGCAGGAAGAACCCTGAGGGACCATCCCTATCAGACTTTGTCAAGTTTTTAGATCATATATATATATATATATATATATATATATATAGGTTAAGCTAGATTACTGCTTTTAGGAGACATTCTGTAACCAGATTTGAACATGTTTGCTCTTATGTATTGTGGGACATTAGGTCCCACTTAATTGGGAGTTATATGATATTTTATGCGTTTTGTTATAATGGTACATTTAGAATTAATGATCTTGTTTTTGCTATGTGAAAACTAATATCATGCCTTGTGTGTTAGTTTTGTGTTATTCGGGATGGTATCTACTGACTATTCTCGATATCCTTTTGTAAAGTATCTGATGCAACTGGGGGATGGGAGTGGAGGGGGGATTAATATGTATAAATCCTATACTGTGTTATGTGACTTCACAGTTTTGGGATTGTTTTGTTCTGTATTCATCTTTTGAATAACACAAAATTTGAATTAAAAGAACAGGTATAGTACAGCCAACAGCAATGCAAACTTCCCTCGCGCGCGCACACACATATCCACACACTTGCTGCCCCACCACAGGTATACAACACACACACACACCCCCACAAATACAGTACAGGCAGCAGCAGTGCAACCTCTCTTCACACACACACGCGCTGCCCCACCACAGAACAGTTACAGTACAGGCAGGAGAAGTTCAAGCTTCACACACACACACACTCACTCCAGACAGAGTACAAGTAAGCTTCCCTCACAACTACATAGCCTGGCCCACCATAGCCCAGGCACAGCACACAGGATCATCAATGCTTCTCATTGCACAGAAACTGCAGGGTACTGTCACCATCACCATTACATATCTTCCTCACCGGCTTACCTTAATCTTGTGCACAGCCAGGGCTTTGCTGTTTTGAGGTGGAGGTGGCTGCACCCAGATCCCAATGCCACCTTTACTGTACTTGCTGAGCCAGCCCTGCTCAGACTCGCATTGAGTTCTGAAGGAGAGGAAGGCTTTATCATCAGGCACCTGCAAAGACTCCAAAGCCATTGAGAGAGCAAAGGACACAGGCCTGGAGAAGAAGGAAGACAAAAAAGGAAGCGATAAAAGTTTGCTGCAGGAAATCAAGGGCCAAGGACATAGGAGCAAAAAGGAGCTAAGCAGGTGAGTCTTGGTAAAGGAATCTCGACAGGTGAGTCCAGGCAGCCAAACAGGTAAATTCTGTAAGAGATCTGGACAGCGAGCTGGGAGGCGGGGTGGGAGAGATCTGCCCCCCACAGGCGATTCACTCTTTGTGAAGAATTTCCTTCTCTCACTCTCCAGGATCTCTCCCCCCCCCCCCCCCCCCCCTTCCTCTCTGGAAAATCTCTCTACCTTGCTTCTCTCCCCGCCCCCCCTCCCCCCCAATGCAGAAATCTCTCTCCCTACCTCCCTTGCTGTTCTCTTCTCCAGGAAATCTATTCCTACATCCTCCTCCCCCTCTCTAGGAAATCCTTCTTTTACCCATACCTCTTGCAGCTCTCCTGGACAATCTCTCATCCCTGTCCCCCCATTCACTCTCCTCCTCCTTGCCAGGAAATGTGATTCCTTCCCCCTGCTCTTTTCTCCAGGATTCCTTCAGTCCCTCCCTTGCACTCTTCCTCTTTTCTAAGAACTCTCTTTTCTCAGTGATAAACAGGCATGAATCAGCCATAACATATGGGTAACATCATCTGATAGTACTAGCATGGCCCAGCGCTTATATATATAAATAAATAAAAGTGTTAGAGAAGCATGGGAAAGCCCAATGCTAAGAAGTCCATGATCAGCAGCTTCAAGGCCTGCATCTCTGGGTGCTGGATATCCATCAAGGATACCCCCTCTGTTATTGCTACCTGGGTCTGGACCTTGACTTCTCCAACTGCTACAGCTGTGGTCAGATGTTGCTTAAGATCTGGCAAGGAAGGTGTTGACGGGCAAAAGCCTGAAGTGTAGGCACAAGACTAAGCAGCAGAGCCAATCTTCATTCAGGAGCACAGGAAATCAAGCGAGGAATCTTTCCCCTCTCGCTCCCGTATGGGAAATCGTCCCCGCAGAAAGAGATCCCTGATCTGTCTCAGGTCAGAGGTTGAGCTTGGCGCAGAAACCTATGGTACCAGGTGCGGTGCTGAGAAGAACACTTAAACAACACACAGGACCTGTTTGAGGCCATCTCCCTCAGAGGCAGGATATAGCCTCATATCAGTGTAGGTCCCATCATCCTTCATAGCATGGAAGACCTCCATAGTACTAAGCATTTTACCCAGACCCAGGCACCATCTGTGATATGGGTGCAGAGCTCGCATTCTAGTGTGTTTTCACACACACTGCATGACATGTCAAGGTGCCCTCTATGGTGCCAGAGTGGAGCACCTTGGTGCATAGGCCCAAGAGGCCCTCTATCATCACTATGGCACAAAAGGATAATCTGCCGGTACTATTCATGGACCAAAGTGCCATTCAATGGGGCTCATTGACACAGCCAGCATGGAGCGCCTCAAAACCAGTAGTGGATATAGCTGCCATGGTGCAGAGATTCTCCTCAGCTTTACCGACAGCCCTCAGTGAGGATGAGCTTAGCTGCATCTCTGAAGAGGATGCCTCCTCTCCAACTCCAGCGCAGAGGGTCCCTCAGCCATTGGGAGACCAGCTGTTGGGGCTAGTATAGAATCTCTTTGCATCCTTAAGCCCTGAAGATCAGAGAGGGAGATTAGCACCTCTCCTGTCCAAGCTGAAGGATAATTTTCTAAATAGTGGCACTGACCAAAAAGTCCTGCACCAATGTATACCTCTCCTCAAGAGCATCCAGGGGAGTCCCATCACAAATCAGAAGGGAAAGAAGTGGAATCAGTTCATTCTGAGTTCCTACGAGCCATTTCACCCTCAGAACAGCTGAGATGACCTCCACAGTCACCCTCATTATCATCAGGGTTGTAGTTTGGTATTCTCCCATACTGGGGGAAAGAAGATTCCCTGGGGATTCCCTCAAATTCCTTAGTGGACTTGATGCAACAAACCTCTCCTCTGAATGATCTCTGCTACTCCAAGTTCTTGAATAAGCTGGCAAAGGCATTGTCCAGCAGCATTAGAAAGGAAAAGAACCGGAAGCAAACATATTTGGGCTTTTTCAGTTCCTTCCACCTCCAGGGGACTCCACAGCTATCTCAGTTTAAAAACACCCTCAAGAACCTGTAGATGAGGATGTGGCAAGCAAAGATATCTTATCTTCTGGTGGCCAGGATTTCAGCCACTTCTATTGAAGTTGAAAGGCTTGCCTGGTTAAAAAAAAAAAAAAAGAGTAGCCTCTGAAAGGTCGTGCATGATAGTCTTGCAGATATTCCCTGCACAGGAGACAACTTATTTAGCAGCAAAGTTCAAGGGATAGCTCTGATTAAGGAGCATCAATCCATCCTACAATCGTTATTAGCTGTGACAGGGTACCAGGTGTTGCCGAAGCCTTTCCCTCTGTCAACCTTGAGTGGGCAGCTGCTGTTGAAGGGTGGGAGTATGCCAAGAGCAGAATGGGGCATCTGCAGAAGAATGGATGCTTACAGGAAAAACACAGACATCAATGTTTTTCCTACAAGCATCTATTCTTCCAAAGACATCCCTTCTGCTCTTTTCAGCATCAAATTCCACCCACTCAAGGTCAACAAAAGGGAAAGGCATCAGCCAAAGGCTCAACAGCAGACAGCGTAAGCTCAAGACTAGTTGTTGATGACTTTGAGAGACTCACCTCCTCCGGGGGGGGGGAAGAGGAGGAGATTAAATCCTTCCTCCTGAAGTGGTGTTGTATCACTGGGGACTAGTGGGTCCTGAAAATTGTGTAATATGGTTACTGCTTATGCTCTCTCGCCCTCCTCCAACCCAACAGATTTCAGTCTTCACCTCTGGTCCTTCTCAATCTACCCAACAGCAGCTGGAGTTGTTGACTCAGCAGAAGGTGGTCAAACCTATCCCTTCTCAAAAGTGTAACCAGGGTTTGTTATTCCTGATATTCCCTGGTCCCCTAGAA
Organism: Rhinatrema bivittatum; assembly: GCF_901001135.1. Classification (NCBI taxonomy): domain Eukaryota; kingdom Metazoa; phylum Chordata; class Amphibia; order Gymnophiona; family Rhinatrematidae; genus Rhinatrema; species Rhinatrema bivittatum. The sequence continues at coordinate 277,240,933 of NC_042620.1, forward strand.
ATCAGGAGGATGGAAGTTTTTTCTGGACTTGCAAGACTGAACAAGTGGTTTGTCTGGAAAAGGTTCAAGATGAACTCCCACCATATAATTCTGCTTTTCATTCAAAGGATTGGATGTGTACTCTGAATCTGAAGGATACTAGGCACACAACTCCACACATACCTCCAATCACCCATCCATTGGAGGTTCCTCAGCATTGTGGTGAAGGATGCACACTACTGGCCCTAAGGATATTCACAAAATGCTTTGTGGTATTATTTATTTACAAAATTTATGGTCTGCCATCTTACCAGATATTCTGTGCATGGTAGCGGTAGCACAGCTTCACTGGCAGATAGTCTGCATATTCTATACATGGATGGATGGATGGTAACATGTCCCTCTCTGTCAGGAGTTCTGGAGTATCGCAAGAAGACCTCATGTCTCCTCCAGTCTCTGGGATTCCTCATCCACTTTACAAAGTCAAACCTGGTTCATAGGATCCTGGACAGACTCACTTCAAGAGAAAGTGTTTCTCTGTGTCAAAAGAGCCACGATGCTTATGGACCTGGTAAAGTCTCTCCTCCAACGGGACCGATCATCAGCAAGGTCAAGCCTGGTCCTTCTCATACACATGGCTGCTGCAGTGCATGTGGCTCCTCTGACTCATTTTCATATGGGGGCCTTCAATGGGGTTCCAAAGCCAATGGGATTAGCTCTATCAACCATTATCCCACCAAATCTTGGTGACCCCTGGAATGAGAGCATCCCTTCAGTGATGGATGAATCCGAAGGTTCCAAATGTGGGCCTCTCGTTATGCATTCATACAAACACGATGACAGAAAGAGACCGTATGGCCCATCCAGTATGCCTAGTCGTTAAGTTAATTAAGTATTATAATTCTCATCATTGCCTCAGAGATCCCCCTGTATTTATCCCATGCTTTCTTGAATTCAGATACTATTTTTGTTTCCGCTACCTCCACCGGGAGGCTTTTCCACACATCCACTTCCCTCTCTAAAGAAATATTTCCTAAGATTACTCCTGAGTCTACCCCCTTTCAATCTCATCACATGACTTCTCATTCTAAATCTTCCTTTCCATTGAAAGAGGCTCACCTACTATGCATGGAAACCTTTGAAATATTTGAATGTCTCTATCATATTTCCCCTTTCTTCTAGAGTATACATGTTTAGATCTTTAAGTCTATCCCCATATGATTTATAACGAAGACCACTGACCATTTTAGTAGCCTCCCTCTGGACTAACTCCATCCTGTTTACATCCTTCTGAAGGTGCAGTCTCCAGAATTTTACACAGTATTCGAAGTGAGGTTTCACCAGGGACCTTTACCAGAGCAATATCACCTCCCTTTTTCTGCTGACCACTGCAGCGAATGAAGTGACTGACGCCTTCACTGTGGGGTGGGAAGCACACGCCAATGCACCATGGACCCATGAATCATGATCTCCAGTGGAGAATCATCTACAAATCTACCGCCTGGAGCTGCGAGCCAGCCACTACGCTTTATGGGCTCTCTCACCTTTCAGGAAAGAAAATCTTGAGCTAGTCAGACAATCAAGTGGCCATGTTCTGTATAAAGAAGCAGGGAAGTATGGGTTCTTATGCCCTCTACAAGGTCACCTTCTGAATCTGATCGTAGGCAGGACATCACAATGCCCTTCTGGAGATCCAGAACATATTAGAAGAATATTGCAGCAAAGTGTTACAACTGCACTTGTAGTGCAGGAATTATGGACACTTGTTCAGTCGCTGGGGGAAGACCAGTGATCAAGCTGTTCACCTCATAAGACAACAGAAAAGTTGAGAAGTTTTGCTCCATGCATCCAAGCAACTACAGATCAGCTCCTGCCACTTTTGTGCTAGACTGGAGTGGCCATCTACTCTGTGTACCACTTATTCCTCTATTCGTTAGGGCTGTCCAGAAGGTCCTGTACTGTACTAGCCTGGCCACAGCAAGTGTGGTGTCCATCTCTCTTCTGTCTGTCAAGTCAGTCTCCAGTTCCATTGGGATCATCAATGCTCATCACATAAGAACTGCCATTCTGGGTCAGACCAAGGTCTATTAAGCCCAGCATCATCTCCAACGGTGGCTAATTCAGATTACAAGTACCTAGCAGATCTCAAAAAAGTAAATCTATTGCTTATAGCTCACTCCCATGGCTTTCCCAAGTCTACCAGGCTAATAACTATTTATGAGCTTTTTCCTCCAGGAACTTGTCCAATCCTCTCTCCATCCTTTGGTTTCAAAATTCATGAAAGGGCTGTGGCATTTTAAACCTCCAGTAAGTAAACCTTCAGTGCCTCAAACCTTAAATGTAGACCTAGTTCAACTCATGAAACCTTTCAAACCCCCTCAACTGGAAAGTGGAGTTTCTCATGGCTGTCATTTTGGCATAAGGAATAAGTGAACTCCAAGCTCCAATTTCATGCTCACCATATCGTCTGTGTTTTCACAACACGGTAGTTCTACCAGCTCATCCTAACTTCCTTCCAAAAGTGGAATCTGCGATTCACATTAATCAAGCATTGTGCTAGTTTTCCAAGACTGCATGCTTCACTCCTTGGACTTGAAGAGAATCCTAGCATATTACCTAAAGAGAACTCAATCTCACGGTCAAGCTTCCTTTGATCCCAACAGATTTTATTTTGTATGTTTTTTGTACTGTGGTGAGATTTGTGGATCAGTGGAATAGAAGTCTGTATAAATAAACAAGGGACTTGTCAAATGAACTCTATCCAATTAGCTAGCAGACTATCACATACTGTTAGGTGATGGCTGGTTTACAGATTATAGACGCTGTCAAGGCTCTAAGTGAGACACATGGCAACTTCAGTTGTTCATCTCAGGGCCACTTCTATTGAAGACATAAGCAAAGGTGCTACTTGGTTATCAGTTCACACCTCACTACTTTCTGGACAGCATGTCCTGAAGAGACAGTTGACTTTGGACAAGTAGTTCTGCGCAGCTTGTCATCCAGTAGTCCACTGTACATCTGGTGGGGCCATCCTGTCTTTAAAGAATTTGCTCTGCTTGCAACCCACCACCACACACACACACACACTATGGCTAATTCATGCCTACTTATTGACATAGAAAGCAAGTTTGCTTACTTGTAAAAAAAAGATTCTCTATGGAACAGCAGGATGAATTAGCCATACTAAATATCCACCAGCCTCCATGGAAAGTCAACTATCTCACTAAAGTTTAAGCTCTGGAAGAGAACTGAGGGTCTCAGGATGCATCACCTGAGTGAAGGAAATACCAAGCATGCTCAGTAAAGCTGTACTGAACTCTTGAAAGCTGGGTCGCTATCATCTGTCATGAAAGGAACCACCAACAGCTTTTAATGTTTAAACTGTTTATTAAAAATGAATATAAAGCAAACAATATGCAGCATGCAATGACTTACACCCCCACCACATACAATACAGAATAGAGACATTTTCTCCCAATCACCACATTTCAAACGTAACGACCAGCATGTAAAATAAGTTCAATAAGAAAGAAATTCTCCCTCCCTCTAGCTCCCCTCCTCCAGACCCTACCATTATGTCCACCAACAGCTTTTAAATCAAATCCTAGAAATTACTTTTTCACACTGCACAATCAAGCTGTTAAGGTGCTTTCCTGCTCCAAATCTCCTCCTATTCAAAAAATCTTTCTTCCAAATGTATCTTTTTTGCCTTCTACTCTACCTCCTCTCTTGCTGGTCCCTTCATATCTCCCACCTTTCCTTTCTGCCCTCCCCCTCCATCTTAATTTCATCCTGTTTCTCTTCTCCATTTCCTAACCCATCTGCCCTTATATTTTTTGCCCTCCCCCTCTCATCCCACTTCTCTATACCCATTCTATTTTCCGCTCCACTCCGCTTCTCATCCTAATAATTCTCCTCTCCTCACTTCTCTTCCTAGCCTTCTTCCCCATCTACTTCACTCAAGTTGTCTTCCTTTCCCTTCCCCTACCTTTCACTCCCCAGTTCTTCCCTCTCCTTCTTCATTCTCATCCCCTTACAGGTGGCCCCTGCCCCCAGTTGACTCTTTACCTCTCCCTTGGCTCCGGTTACTCTGTAGTGCGTGATCGTGACGTTTAGTACATAAAGCGGAAGTAACACCGGCAATAGGTGAGTCGGCCACGCAGCTATGCTTCGCCCCACGCACAGAGCGTACTACCGCCCCAGCCACGCCACTACCTGCTCCACTCCCCGAGCCCCGCCCCGCCCCGCTCGAACACCATCAAAGAATCAATCAAGCCCATGGGTGGAGCCGGGGGCGTCTGATTGGTTGAAGGCTCGGGCGCAATGGAATTTACTTGGCTCTCTCTGATTGGCGAATTAAGACCTGTGAACCTGAGGCTACGCAGCATTGACATTGACGGGAGTAGGAGCTCTGCCGGCAAGCGCAAATGGGCGTGGTGACGCTCTTAAACCGTAAGAGGTGCTCAGCTGTTCTTGGCTTAATTGGCGGCTGCCAGGCAATTAATGGAGAGAAGCGTCAGCGGGGAGTTTGTGATCTCTGCGCGCACTTTTCTTCGTTTTGTCATACTCCCAGCTATAAATGCCACAATGAAGGCAGCTTTTCTCGTGCGTAGTGGGGTATTGGGGAGCTGACACAGCGCCCGATTTTACACTAGAAATGAAAATGAGATCCTGGAGATTGCTAAAATGCAAAATCATTAATCTCAGACTTGTACATGTGGTAAGATTAAGGCCGGCTTTTTCTAGAAGCAGCCACTGCCATTGCAGGAACGGATCCCCTCTGCTCTTCCGAGCAGACTGGAGAGTTAGAAGAAAGGCTGGGGGACGTAGTGGGGTTCGCGGAGGCTGCTAAACCCGATAGACAAGTATAAGCTTTGCTTGCTGAATTGGAAATGATATGGTCCGTAGCTTGTGCCTGACCTTGCTCTTCTGTGAGCGGTGTTTATAAACTCGTCTCAAAATCAAAACATATTGTGAAATAGAGAAATTACTTACCTGATGATTTCGTTTTCCTTAGTGTAAACAGGACTCGGGACCAATGGGTATAGTGTACTCCTGCTAGCAGTTGGAGACAGAGTCAGACTTCAATCTGACATCAGTACTACATATACCCCTGCAGGAAGCTCTACTCTTCAGTATTCTCCTCGAAAAGCAATTGTGGATATATGTGTTTGATTAACTTGAACTAGTTGTCATGAATTTTAGCTGGAGACCGCCAGTGCACTCAACCGAGAAACGCCGACACCCAGTAACTATGAGTGTCCTAACTAGAGGTAAAGCGTGGCTTACCCGTGCTTGTCTTGCTCTCGGGGATTGTCACCCAAGGTTTCCGTATTCTGAGGCGGCCATGGGTGGAATACTGAGTCCATCTGTCTACACTAAGGAAAACAAAATTATCAGGTAAGTAATTTCTCCATTTCCTAGTGTGTACCAGATGGACTCAGGACCAATGGGATGAACAAAAGCTACTCCCAAACCGGGTGGGAGGCTGCCCGTAGCCCACTTAGTACTGCCCTTTCAAATGCTGTATCCTCCCAGGCCTGAACATCCAGGCAGTAGAACCTCGAGTAGGTGTGAATGGAGGTCCATGTCGCCACCCTACAGATCTCGGTGGGTGACAGCATCTTGGTTTCTGCCCGGACACTGCCTGGGCTCTGGTGGAATGGGCCTTGACTTGTATGGGTGGAGCCTTGCCTGCCTCTACGTAGGCCACCTTGATTACTTCTTTGATCCAGCGGGCTATGGTTGCCCACAAGGCCGCTTCCCCTTGTTTCTTCCCGCTGTGAAGGACGAATAGGTGGTCCGTCTTTTATACGGATTCCGATCTCTCCAGGTATCGGACTAGGAGCCTGCCGCCATTAAGATGGCGAAGGAGGCGTGAGTCTTCCACGTTCTTATGTTTGTCTGGAGATGGCAGCAAGATGGTTTGGTTTAGGTGGAAATGAGAAACCACCTTTGGAAGGAAGGAGGGGGACAGTGCCTAGCTATATGGATCCCGGTGTGAATCTGAGGAACGGTTCCCGACAGGATAGCGCTTGAAGTTCGGAGATGTGACGGGCTGAACATGTTGCCACTACAGGGACATGGTGGGGTGGAGTGAAAAGGGGGGAGAGGAATATTACAAGTCAACTTTTTCCTACTTACCTCCTTTTTCACAAAAAAAAAAAAAAAAATTTCCAAAAATGATTTAGCATAGTACTACATGCGGAAAACAGAGCTAACAAGAATTACTTAAAGTTCCTCAAACAGATCAAATCTTGTAATTTGGTTATGAAATCTGATTTAGCCTGCTGGTATTCTTCTGTCATTTTTACTGTGATTGCTATTGCTGTTGGATTTTGTTTTATTTTTTGTAGAGTATTGGAAGAGGGTGGGGATTATTTTATTAGCCATTGATTTGATTATTTTAACAGGGGGAAAGGAGAAATTACTACTTACCTGATGGATCCAAAACCAGTAGGTTTTGCACATTTACCAGTAAATGGAAATGAAGCAAGTTGGCATCCCAGCATATATACCCCTGCACTGACATCAGACTGCCAGTGTTCTCTGCAAAAGCCAACAAAACTTGATTATTAACAGATAACATTCCAGCACTTAGCCAACAGGAAAACACTGAGCTCAGACAAAGAGTGTAATAACATAGTCTAAGGACTGGATTGACACTTACCAGTAACCCCTGGAACACCACGCAGGAGGAATTTGCTCAACCACGCAGGAGGAATTTGCTCAACCATGTGGCAGCAAAAGGTGGGAAGGTGGATCTACCTGTCCTTAATAAAGAAAAGGAAATTATCAGGTAAGTAGTAATTTCTCATTTATTAGCTTACGGACAGGTAAATACAAAACCAGTGAGATGTACCAAAGCTACTCCCGAACAGGGCAGAAGGCTGCCCATGGTCTGATCAACACCACAGCTGCAAAGGTTGTGTCTTCCTAGTCCTGCACATCCAGGCAGTAATGCCTGGAAAAGGTGTGTAAGGAGGACCATGTCGCAGCTCAGCAAATGTCGACAGGAGACAGTAATCTAACCTCCACCCATGACACTGCCTGAGCCCTTGTGGAATGAGCCCCAACCTGACTAGGTAACAGCTGCTCAGCATCCATATACGCGGAGATGACTATCTCCTTAATCCAGCGGGTTATTGTAGCCTACGATGCCTGCTCGCCCTGTTTATTCCCACCATGGAGAACAAACAGGCAATCTGTCTTCCTAAGAGGTTTAGAAACCTCCAAATACCTCAAGATATGCCTCTTGATATCCAAGGGCCATAACAGGCGATATTCCTCCACATCTCTTTCCCTGTGAAAATCCGAGACCACTTTTGCCAAAAAAGAAGGAACAGTACGCAATTGATTCATTGGAGTCACCTGTAAAAACAGCTCCCAACATCAAAAGGCCTGCAGTTTGAATACTCAACACGCAGAATAAATTGCCACAAGAAACACCGTTTTCAAGGTCAGTAACCTTAAGGAAAGGCTATGCATTAGTCAAAAAGTGTGGCCCACCAAAAACTCAAAAACTAGATTAAGACTCCACAAAGGTACTGGTAACCGCAAGGGAGGAAAAAGAGCTTCACTCTCTCAAGGGCCATATCATAAGACAAAATCAAGTCAGATCTTTGTGAAGAATAGACCCCTGCCGCAGCAGATCCCTGTGACATGGAAACCAGAGGGAAGAGTCCACCAGGAGCCTTCACAAATCTACATATCATGGCCTTCTGGGCCAATCCAGTGCTACCAGAAGCACCATTCCCATGTGACTCTCAATCTTCCAAATCATTCTGCCCAACATGGGCCATGGGGGAAAGGCATATAGTAGCTTGCCCTCCAGCCACTCTTGCATGAGGGCACCAATGCCCAAGACTTTTGATCTCTCCTATGACTGAAGAAGCGAGGAACCTTCGCATTGCCAGCAGATCAAGAAACAAAGACCCCAGTGATCCACAAAAGATAGAACTCCTTGTTTAACAATTCCCATTCTCCTGGATCCAACTGTCTACTGAGAAAGTTGGCTCTTACTGCAATGTGCAAGGCTCAGATCTCCTGAAGATGCACTTCTGCCTTTTCCATAAGTTGGGTTATTTCCAGTATCACTTGCTGGCACTTGGTTCCTCCCTGCTGATTAATGTAAGCTACGTCGCTACCGCTCGATCCTGTAATCAGTCACCGAATCACAAGCATGCTTGAAATTTATTTAATGTTTGGGTATTTGCCAGGTACTTGTGATCTGGATTGGCCACTGTTGGAAACAGGATACTGGGGTTGATGGACCCTTGATCTGACCCAGTATGGCAATTCTTATATTCTTATGCCAACCGGATGGCACAGGCTTCTCGCCATTGATGCTCCAGAGAGACTCTTCTGTATTCCAGCACCCTTGCACTGTCAGCTCCTGACAGTGAGCTCTCCAATCCTGGAGGCTCACATCTGTCATGAATACTAGGCAGTCTGGTGATCTTGCGGAAACCCCCTTTCTTAGATGATCCACTTGAAACCACCATTGCAGGTATATGCAGATCTCCATTGGTAGGTGAAGCCCAATCAAATAGTCCGGAGACTGTGGGCTCCAACGAGACAGCGCTGAAGAGGATGCATATGCACCCTCGCCCACAGCACTACCTCCAGGGTCATTGCCATCAATCCAAGTACCTATAGACAAGACCACATTGTTGGACATATTGTGTTTTGTTAATAGAAGCACCTACATCACCAGCTTCTGAATACAGCCCTCCAGCAGGAACATCCTGCCCTGCTTCATGCTGAACTGAACATGGAGATACTCTAGTGACTGTGGTGGCTGAAGATTGCTCTTGGCTAGGTTCAACACCCAACCTAGCTCCTGCAACAAGAAGATCACCTTGCACGAGACCTGAAGGCTCTCTTCCAGACTCTTGGCCCGAATCAGCCAGTCATCTAAATACCAGAATTCCATCCTTTCTCAAGTCTGCTGCCAGCTCCACAACCTTGGAAAAAGTTCTGGACACTATGGCCAAACCAAAGGCAGCGCTTGAAACTGATAACAATGCTCCAAGACCACAAAACACAGAAATCGGTGATGCTTCTGCTGGATGGGAATACCAGGTATGCCTCGGACAAGTCCAGAGATGTCAGAAACTCCCCGACTGTACTGCCATTATCACTGAGCACAAGGTTTCCATGGGTAAACGAGTCATCCGCCAATGAGGGTTGACCCCCTTGAGATCTAGGATGGGGCAAAAAGAACCCTCCTTCTTGGGCACAATGAAATAAATGGAATATCGGCCCTTATTTTCTTGAGACATGGGCACTGGAACCACAGCCCTCAGGCTGAGGAGTCTTGACAACGTACACTTCACTGCCTGACTCTTCTGCGAAAATGTATCGACTGACCAATTTCTCAGCCATAACTGATGCCTGGCTATTACCTTGAAAACATCCCAAGGAACACTGTGAAACTCCAGTGTATAGCCATCTCTTTTCTCTAGAATCTACTAGTTTGACATGATCTCGACCCACCTCTGATTAAAAGAGAGATGTCTCCTGTTCCAGGGGATGGGTCAGCACACCTTCATTGGGAAGATCGGGGGGGGCTCCCTTACCCAATCTTGTGCCCTGTCTGCACTGCCTGAGATGAAAGGACTGAGACCTACCCAAAGATTGAGCCTTCTGAAAGGCTGCTCCAATGTTGAGTCAAAAACGTTTGAATCCCCTACTATTATGACCTCTTGTGCAGAAGGATTGCGGCATCTGTTTCTTATCCTCTGGCAACCAAAGAACCTGGGACTCATTCCACTTATTGGCCATTTTCTCCAGCTCACTCCCAACAAGAGCGAGCCTTAAAAGGGTAATTTTGTAATTTTCGAGGTTGTATCGGTCGACCAATTTCTCAACCATAACAGACGCCTGGCCGCTATTACTGAAGCCACTCCTCTGGCTGAAGTGTGGACCAAAAAGGTAGCTGCTGGTTCCATCATGTCCTGGAATTCACACCAGATTCATCGATCTCCTGAGAGAGAAGTAAACAAGAGCAAGCCACCAGGGAACAAGAAGATATCTGCTAATTCATTGCCAATTCTTCAAAAGCCTGCTTAAGGATGGCCTCAATTCTCCTATCTTGAACATTGTTCAAGACTACTCCCCCCTTCCACAGGGATAGTCATCCTCTTGGTAACGTCACATAAAAGTGCATCCACTTTTGGAAAGCGCAATTGCTCTCTCGCAGCTGGATTCAGGGGGTACAGTCCTTCCAAGGCTCATCTCCCTTTAAAATTAGCTTCCAGGGTACCCCACTCAAGATCAATCAATTCTTGAATAGCCTTCATAATAGGGAAGAAGCATGAGTCTTTATGCAAAGAAATAAAAATGAAATCTTTCTTTGGCTCAGACATGGATTCAGCCCCCAGTACTCCCAACATCTTCAATGTCTGGGAAATCAGTACTGGTAACTAATCTCTATGAAAGAACCATACCATAGTTCTATATGGCTCCAATTCCAGAGGAATTTCCCCATCCTCCAGGGAGAAAGGATCAGTTTCATTATCCGTGCCATCTGGGTCCCTATCGGAGAGACCCACAGCAGATCTAGGCATACTCCAATACTTACCCATAACACCAGACGAGTGGGAATCTGCCACCTATGATCCTGACCTATTAAGATTATCTGGGGCCGAGGACTGCACCAGAATAAAAGACTGCAGTCCTTGAAAAAATTCTACTCAAAGGCAGAAAGATCCATGCCAAAACCAGGGGGTATCTGTTCTGTGCCAATTGAACTACCTTCCCCTGCTGATGAACCAGTTAGGGGAGCTCCAAAATCAGGCAACACCTCTGGCAGCTCTTTTTCCATTCCTGCATCAGGTTGGGAAGAACCGGGTTTAGTAAAATCAGGCGAAGGCAATTCTCTCTGAGCCTCTAAACAGCGCTGACACAAATTAGAGGGAATGCCAGGCTGGGATGGTCGAATATGACAAGCAGCACAAAAGGTAAGGTGCTTAGGCTTCTTTGCTATAGGCGCCATAAGTCTGTCAGTACGCTCTAAGAGGTGTCTGACAAGAATGTGCCCAGCTGCATCCACACCGCATAAACTAGGTGCCCAAAATTTAGGTGCTCAATACTGTGCCTCGATAAGCGCACAAAGCTGAGCTCCCACCAGGCTGCTCAGATAGTACACACGTAAATAAGTGCATGCGTATGAACGCCCAGGTAGGTGCCCCTATGCGCCCAACCAGGTGCACAAACTGGACACACAGCCAGGTACACAAGCATGAACCAATGTAACTAAAGAGGGCAGCTTTATGTGCAGGAAAAACATGTGAAAAAACACTGCTGTGGTCTACTACACAACAAACAAGACAAGCCTGAGAGCAGGGCCTAGCCAAAAGGCTGCTGAACTCACCTGGCTGCCCATGTCCCCTAAGCTCCCCCAGAGGCGGGTACAAAGTTGAATCAGCACACCAAGCACAGAGACAGGAGAAGAATCCCTACAAAACTCCCCTTTTTTTTTTTTTTAAATTACTCTTTACCTGAGCTCAGCACTTCCCTACTGAGTACAAGGTCAGCCTCCAGCCGTGGGGGGAGAAGGGCAAGGACCTTTCACAGCCATGCTCAGCTTCCTGCACCCACTTTCATTTCAGGTGAGTTTTTTTTTACAGCTAAGTCCAAATCATCTGGGAAAAAAAAAAGGTACCAGACCAAGGCACTCATCTGAGGGAAGAAGCCAAATTCTCAACTGAGGAAGGGACCATAAGGAGAGCAGAGCAAATAAATCTCTTTTTTCTTTTCTCCTTTGAAAATTTTTAAGCAATCCCCAGCAGGGAAATGCTCATCACCATCTGCTGGAGACAGAGAATACTGGCAGGCTGATAGTGCAGGAGTATATACACTGTGATGTCAGCTTTACTCCATCTCCATCTGCTGGTAGAGATGCATAACCCACTGGTTATGGATTCACCTGTCTGTAAGCTAAGAAAGGGGGTTGATTTTTTTTTTTTTATTCTTTATTAACTTTTTCAATTTACAAAATACAATTTGCAAATCCATAATACATGGATATAAAAGAAATTGAAACAAATCTAATGAGGCAATTATACTAAATCACAAGACTCTATATCCACTTTAATCAAGTTTCCTTGTAAATGTGTTCTGAGAAAGGGGCCAGAATTATATTTTTCTCAGTTGATCAATTACGAGTTTTTCTAGAGGCTAAAAAGCTGTCTACTTCATCTCCTATAGTAGCGTGAAAGAAAAATAGAAATGCTGGAAAAATGCATTAGGGCTTTTCCTTGAAATTGATAAGGTAATTCTCTTATTTCCATAGGATCTTCTCCTCAAATATATGATTTTTGGTTAAAGTGGATATAGGGGGTTGATTTTATGATTGTTTTTGTTAAAGGGAGGCAGGGGGTGTTGAAGTAGGAGTGAGGATTGGGAGCTTTGTTGGTGATTAACTGCTTAGTGCAATGATGGCGAACTCCAGTTGAGTGCCACAAACAGGCCTGGTTTTTAGGATATCCACAATGAACATGAATGAGAGAGATTTGCATACAATGGAGGCAGTGCAAGTCTTTCTCAGGCATATTCATTGTAGATATCCTGAAATCCAGGCCTGTTTGTGGCACTCGAGGATTGGAGTTTGCCATCACTGACTTAGTGAATCCTTTGATGTAGGTGGTATATCATGTATAAAGAAAGATGTACAAGGCAATGCTATTTGTCAATATTTACACACAATTTTAAAAGTACAAATAAATTACACATAGACAATAGACTATAACATAATGTAGTACTTTGCAAGGGTGTATTATGATCAGAGTCCACAGCTATGGTTCCTGTGGACTTTGCATCACTTCAGGTATTCCAGCTGGGATTCTTCTTCCTTTGGAAATGTGTTGATTGTGCAGTGTGTACCTGTGTCTTTCTTCTTTGTACTTTTATGAGCCTCCTTTGCCTGCTGGTTTGATGATAAAGCTTTGCTCATTCTGCAGGTTCTTTGGCAGTCCTTTCTAGTTAAGGAAGATTGCACAGAATTTTCTTCTCTTTGCTTTGTTTTCATCCTTTGTCTGAAACTCTTTATGTAGTTGTTAGTTTACTGTTTTGTAAAATAAAGTGTTGCTGGGTTTTTTTTTTATTGTAATCATTTAACAGACTTTGATGGTTTCCTAAACTGCCATGGGTACCAGGATAACACCACTATATGCCAAACTTTTTATGACAGTACTGGAAGAAACTTTTTTTTTTTTTTTTTACTTAGACCCTTCATATGTTTCTGGTATATTGATGACTTTTATGAATGGGACAGAGGGAGAAGATACTTTCAATTTTACAATTCCTTTAATGGATTCCATCCTTCAATCAGATTCAAAATGGACAACTCCACAGAAAGGGTCAACTGTTTTGACTATCTACAAATATTTGTATACAGGAAATTGACAGAGATGCAGCTACCTACACAATTCCAGCTTCTACCCTTCATGTACAAAAAAAAATCCATTATTTACACTGTATATAACAAACTGTCTCTAAATCTTGCTAAGACTGATTTGTTGAGCTTACAGCATTCTACTACTGCAAACATCCCTGCTACATTATGTTATAATAATGTGCTATTACTGAGTCTGGATCTATTCCAAACTATACTTTCATGATCAAATTAAGGCAACCATTAGGACTGGCTATTTTAAGCTAAGTTTACGTTGCAGCTTAAAACCACTGCTCCGTGCCAAGGACTTTCGTTCAGTAGTCCAGGCCTTAATTCTACCCTCACTTGATTATTGTAACGTGGTTCATTTGGGTCTCCTTGCTGTGACTTTGAAAATTCTTTAGCTCCTACAGAATGCAACTGCTAGGCTGATCTCAGGTTCACACATGTGACTACATTTCAGCAGTTCTCATTGATTTGCACTGGCTTACTTTCCACTGGAGAGTAAAATATTATTTCTGTAATGGTTCATCCCTTACTCCAACTTAATTCTTTCCCATAGATTAATGCTTTGTTGAAGGTTTATATTCCTACCTATAATTTAAGATCTCAAGCAGAGAGTTGCTTGAGCTTCCATCTCAAACATGCACCACTTCATGAGCCAAGGGCAAGAACCTTCTCCATTGCTCCTCTACACAGTTCTGGAATTCCTTACCTGTAGAGCTTAGGCTAGACCCTAATACCAAGATCTTTAAAGCAGGACTTAAAACTTATTTATGTAAGTTGGATTTTGCTTGACCTCGGTATTCTCTATGAAAATTGCTTGAGCTGATTTGATGAACAGTTTTAATGTACATTTCTTCTATTTCTGTTCTTTTTTTTTTTTTTAGTTTAATTATGTATGTTTTATTGCAAATTGCCTAGTCTTGCACATTTGGTGATTAAGAATTTTTTAATAAACTAACTACATGCTCTGATCCAGAAGACAGGAAGAAACACCTCAAAGTCCTGACTGAATCCTTCAAACAAAAGGGCTACAATCCCAAAATCATTGCCATAAGATTGCTTGTTCACTTAAAAAACCCAGAAAAAACAGGTTGCAAAACCTAGAAAGAAAACCCACAAAATGAGTACCTCTTGTTACATACAAGCAGGAGTGGTTTTATAATGAGGCAGGGCGAAGCAGCCACCTAAGGTGGCAAAATTTTGGAGCAGCAAAAAAATGTTTCCCAAAACAATGTGGCAGCCACCTCACCTTGCCACCAAATTTACTGATATGCCCACGGAGTTCCCAGTTCCGGCAAACCAGAGCCTCACAGCAACACAGAAAGTGACGCACACATGAGGACATAAAAAAAAAGTCCCCATGGGCTGCCCATGCATCGCCAGTAGAGTCCAACCTGCTAGCAGCAAAGATCGGAAGAGGCCCAATGGGCCGGCAGTGGCCAAAGATTGGAGAAGGCCAGGTTGGCCACCAGAGGAGCCAAACCCACTAGCAGCAAAAAAAGGAAGGAAAGCCATCAGGTCACCAGTGGAGCCCAACCTGCCAGCAGCTGGCATATGAGGAAACTCTCCGGATTTGACCTGGACACTCCAGAATTACAAAGGAATTGCTGAGTCTCCAAGTCAAAACTCTGGGTTTGAATGTTGCTGTTGCTCAGAGCTCCTGCATAGGCCCGGATGAGGAAGTCAGCTGTACCGGCCCAGGCAGAAAGAAGGCGGAGCTTCAGGCCCACACCAGAAGGAGCAAGGAGAGCGTTGGGTGCGAGAAGGATCAGGGCAATGCATCTGTGGGTCCTCACCTGAAGAAGGAGCAGGGGACATGTCAAGACACACCGAGCTGGAAGCGGATGCATAGCAGAAAGATAGAGCAGTCCCGTAGGCCGTACAAGAGAGGTGTGAAAGTTAGTGTGTGGTTGGACATATTTGTATGAGAGTAAGTGTGTGAATAGGCATGTGTATGAGAAGTGTTGAGTGAGTTAAATGGGTTTGCGTGCGAAGAAGAGAGAAGTATGAGTGGGCAAGTGCATGAGAGCATATGTGTGTGTGTGTGTGAGAGCACATGTGTGTTAGTGTGCCCTATCTGCCCCAGTCCCCTTGGTTCCGCCTCCCTCCAATCCACAACAATCTCAGGGCAACTAAACCAAAAGCTCCCAGGTATGCTTGCAGGCTGCCAGCCAAGTCCAACCTGCCACCAGGAAAAAATGGAGGTGACCCAGCAGCTACCAGCAGCAGAAGACAATGAGGCTGCCAGCTGAGCTCATCGGCCCACAGTTGAAAGGTAAAATGTGAGGTAGAGTGTATGTGTTTTTGTGAGAGCATATGTGTATGTATGAGAGAGCATGTGTGTATGTATGTGTGAAACAGCAGGTATGTGAGAAAGTACATGCATAAGCATGTGTGTGAGAGAACGAAAAAAATAAATCAAGCAAAAACGTCAGGCAGAAGAAAGGATTGCCAAAGAGGTAAAGTAAGGTGACAAAACATTTTTCAGATATATCAGAGAAAGAAAAAAAGGTCCGAAGTGATATAGTGAAATTGAAAGGTAACAAAGATCAATGTGTGGAGAGAAACAAAGAAATGGCCAAAATATTAAACTAATATTTCAGTTCAGTGTTCACTAAAGAAGACACTGAAGAACTGTTGCTAGTTGACAAGACTATGGATGGGGATGGTGTAGATGAAAATCCATTTACAGAAGAGAAAGTATGGGCAGAGCTAGGAAAACTGAAAGTGGACAAGACCATGGGGCCAGATGACCTACATCCCAGGATACTGAGGGAGCACAGAGATGTGCTGGTGGGTCTGCTGAAGGACCTGTTCAATAGATCCCTAGAATCGGGAGTGGTGCCACAAGACTGGAGAAGAGCGGTGGTGGTCTCGCTTCACAAGAGTGGGAGCAGAGGAGGCTGGAGATTACGGGCCAGTTAGCCTTACCGCGGTGGTGGAAAAATTAATGGAGACTCTGCTGAAGGAAAGGATAGTGAACTATCTACAATCCAATGGGTTGCTTGACCCGAGGCAGCATGGATTCACCAGGGGAAGGTCCTGTCAGAAAAATCTGATTGATTTTTTTGATTGGGTAACTAGAGAATTGGATCAGGAAAGTGCACTTGATGTGATTTACTTGGATTTTAGTAAAGCTTTTGATATGGTCCCACATAGGAGACTCGTGAATAAAATGAGAAGCTTGAGAGTGGGTGCCAAGGTAATAGCGTGGATTGCAAACTAGTTGACTGACAGGAGACAGTGTGTAATGGTAAATGGAGCCTACTCTGAAGAAAGAATGGTGTTAAGTGGAGTGCCACAGGGATCAGTTTTGGGACTGATTCTGTTCAATATCTTTGTGAGCAACCTGGTGAAAGGGATAGAAGGTAAAGTTTGTCTTATTTGTGGATGATACTAAGATCTGCAACAGAGTGGACATGTCTGTAGGAGTAGAGAGAATGAAAAGTGATTTAAGAAAGCTTGAAGAGTGGTCGAAGATTTGGCAGCTGGGATTGAATGGAAAGAAGTGCAGAGTCATGCATCTGGAGTGCAACAATCCAAAAGAGCTTTATGTGATGGGCGGTGAAAGACTAATGCACACGGACTGGGAGAGGAAACTTGGTGTGATAGTGTCTGATGATCTGAAGGTGACAAAGCAAAGTGAAGAGGCGATAGCTAAAGCCAGAAGAATGCTGGGCTGCATA
The DNA here is from genome assembly GCF_901001135.1 of Rhinatrema bivittatum. Classification (NCBI taxonomy): domain Eukaryota; kingdom Metazoa; phylum Chordata; class Amphibia; order Gymnophiona; family Rhinatrematidae; genus Rhinatrema; species Rhinatrema bivittatum. The sequence goes on from NC_042620.1 coordinate 277,258,003, forward strand.
GAGGAATAACCAGTAAGAAAAAAAAGAGGTGATAATGCCCTTGTACAAGTCCTTGGTGAGGCCTCACCTGAAGTACTGCATTCAGTACTGGTGCCTCTATCTCAAAAATGGTAAAGACAAATAGGAGGTGGTCTGAAGAAGAGCAATCAAAATGGTAAGGGGTCAGCACTGGAAGACCTATGAAGAGAGGCTGAAGGATCTGAATATGTATCCCCTGGAAGAAAGGAGGTGCAGAGGAGATATGATACAGACCTTCATATATCTGAAATGTTTTAATGATGCACAATTGTCAAACTTTTTCTGTTGGAAAGAAATCAGTAGAACTAGGATGACTCAGAACCAATGTCAGGGAATATTTCTTCAAAGAGAAGGTAGTGAATGCCTGGAATGCCCTTCCAAAAAAGAGTTGGTGAAGACGAAAACAGTGAAGGAATTCAAAGGGGCATGGGATAAACACTGTGCACGGGGGTAACTTGCTGTTATGGCAGTTGCTACCCTTAACAAATAAGCTTTGGCACTGTTAATGCAACTCCATCATTGCTCTCTGCTTCAATGGCAGTGAGAAAAGGGGAATCTGATTCAGACAGCAACCGAGGGCCCCGACTTTTACGATTTGGGGAACAAATAAACATGGGGTTAACTAGCTGATGCGCACTTACTACCCTTAATCACTATGCCAGATACTTTTGATGCAACTCCAACATTGCTCTCTGCTTTCCTGGCATTGGTTAAGGGAAATTGGATTCAAAAAGTATCCAAGGGCCCTGACTTTTATGGTCTGGGAAACTGATAAGCATGGGGGTAACCTGCACAGTGCAGCAGATAATGGATGGATCATTTGGTCCCTTTTCTGCCATCATTTCTATTTTTCTATGTGTGAGCGAGCATACATATGACAACATGTAAACATGTATATTTTGTGAAAGAACATGTAAAAGCATGCGTGTGGAAGAGCATATGAAAGCATCTGTGAGAGCACGCATGTGTGTGAGAAAGCATCTGTGAAAGTATGAGAGCATCTATGAGTGCATGAAACAGCATGTGAGCATCTGTGTGCATGCAAGAGAGAATGAACATGTGTATATATGAGGGAAATCCCCTCCTTGCCCCCTCCCCCACACTAATCCATGGCAATTTCAGTATGACTGAAATAAAAAGTTCCTAGGTATGGAAAGTGGGGATTTTTAAAATCTTTTAGATTTAATTATTGAGTGTTATTTGCTATTTTTAAATATTTTACTGATGTTTGGGAAATTTTGTATAAGAACATAAGAAGATGCCATACTGGGTCAGACCAAGGGTCCATCAAGCCCAGCATCCTGTTTCCAACAGTGGCCAATCCAGGCTGTAAGTACCTGGCAAGTACCCAAAAACAAAGTCTATCCCATGCTACAGATGCTAGTAATAGCAGTGGCTATTTTCTAAGTCAACTTGATTAATAGCAGGTAATGGACTTCTCCTCCAAGAACTTATCCAAACCTTTTTTAAACCCAGCTCCACTAACTACATCCCCTGGCAACAAATTCCAGAGTTTAATTGTGTGTTGAGTGAAAAAGAACTTTTTCCAATTAGTTTTAAATGTGCCACATGCTAACTTCATGGAGTACCCCCTAGTCTTTTATTATCTGAAAGAGTAAATAACCAATTCACATTTACCCGTTCTAGACCTCATGATTTTAAATACCTCTATCATACACCCCCCCCCCCCAGCCATCTCTGTATTTAACATACAGTGCTCAGCAACATTATAAAACATCTATATTCTGTTCTTGATTTGCTATATCTTATTAAATCTTTATGTATTATATGCTTCCTGTATCCTGTTGTCTTAACTGGCTGTATCCCACTTTGTGTTCTTTTGCTGGAAAAGCAGGATATAAATGAGAATATGTTTCTCCTTTCTATAAAATGGGAGTTAAAACATTTTTCATATTGCATTAAATAAAATTAAACAAAGCTCAATTTGTAATCTTGCACGCAAAGTCCCACATTTTGTCTTTTTGTAGTTGTAGTCATAAGGTGAGGTCTTTCTACTAGTGATCTCTCTCCTTATGCTACTGCCTTTCCAAACTGTTTTGACACAGAAGTCAGAGATGGTGACCCCATCCCCCTGTTCAACTGCTGGTTCTTCACCTCCAAAAAGGTATTTGGCCTTTGGTTTTCTGCTGCTTTTTTTTTTTTTTTCTTAATAGAAGTGTAATTGCTATAGCTTTGACTGTTTTCAAAGTTTCTGAGATCATCCCTCATCTGATCTATCTCCCCTCTTATATATCTGTTCTAGACACAAACCATATGGGACCCAAGCAAAAACAAAGACAAGTCTGGTGAAATCTGTTTATTGTATCAGACTGCTGCGTTCATACATTAGATATTCACAGTAATATATTCACATTTATTTCTCTAATAGCTAAGGGGGACAGTAGAGCCAGAGACAGACACTCAATATTAGACACATCCAGAGTATTCAATGGACAGGGAAGCTTCATTTTCCTATTCTTTCCTCATTTTAAAAGCCAGTGACTTGAATGATACAACAGACTGCACTCTGGGACAGAGTGTGGAGTCTGTTCTACTGCATGTAAAGACAGCCAATGCTGAATATGTGGGAGGATGAGGAAAGAGGCTTTCAGCTGAGGACCACTCAGGTTTTGAAACTCACTTTAAGTGGGAGTGAAAATCAAACCAAACAAATACAAATCTTTTCAGGTCATTCCCTCAGAAAGCAAGGGTAAAGCAGGCCTATGCAGAGGGCATTAAAGGAAACAATGAGGTGAGCAGGTTAAAAATCTAAAGTGTTACTTACCACCCCCCACCCTCAGACGAGGTTAATAGTGTCAAAAGACTAGTCTCTTCCCATCACTGAAATCTAAGTGGGTTTCTTTCAATGGACATGAGAAACTGGCTATTTAGCATTGCTATAAGCACAACCCTTGCCAGATGGAATTGAAGAAGAAAAGGCAGCAGCTGAACAGAATGCTACACAAGAGAATACATGGCAGGAAGTAATAGGGGGACAGGTCCCTCCCTTTCTCCTCTTCTCCAAAAATAGAATGTGTGATAGAAAGGAGGCCAGGTAACAAATCTGTCCAATGGTGGGGGGAGAGGTACTTTAGTTACCCTCCCCTTACTATTACTAGAATATATCTGAGCATAGACTCACTGCCGTTTCTTTAGGGGAGGTGTGGCAACGCATCACTCTCAGAACGCTCACGTAACATTACACAGAGGATGCTTTGGAGTCAGAAAGAGTCCAGGCTAGCAGTGATATGCAGCACAGACTGGGGGGGGGGGGGAGTTACCACTAACATTCACACCATTGTTTAAAGCTATGAACGGTGATATTTTCTCCTATAACATAAATAAAGTGTTTTTCTTCACAGGGTCTTCTTGCTTTACATGTTGAATAATCAGCATCATCAGTAGAACACAAGATTACTGGAATCCAATCCTTCTCTCAAGCTGTGGCAGGACTCAAGTCAAAGTCAGTGTCCATCTTGTGTAATGGCAGCCTTGTAACCAAATCAGTAGAAAAACCTTCCAGGCCAACCCCAACTCATCATTTCTCCTGCCTTTATAGTAGGTGAGGGGATAAGAATTTGGGTGAGGGTATATTACCTTTTATGGTACATCCACAGGGAAATCAAAATAAATTGTACATTGCAGCACATATTTCCAAAGTTTGTAACAATAACAGAACAGCACAGTCTTTGCCCAAAGTGCAATAAATAAAAAATAGATAAAAATGTCATTCTGTGATCTTAGATTATACCATGCAGTCTGAAGACATGAAACCAACATGTGAGCCTGTATTTCTCCCCATAAGGAAACCCCAACTATACTGTATCCATACACTCTAAAGATAATTTCTTATAATGATTTTTTGATTGGTCATTCAGCCTACAGAAAGTAGGATTTTGCCTAGGCAATGACAGCAATGTTTAGAAGAAAGCTCTGGGCACATTAACAGGAGCAGCCACTCTCAGTTACTGGTTGTTCTGGTGGCTTCTCTAGTTTTATGTCAATCACTGATGAGACCTGGTTAAGGAAATGTACATTCAGACAGAGCAATAAGGCCATCATACCCAAGACACAAGGAGAGAAGTAAAATATAACCTGGGCAGAGGAATACCACAAGGCTGGAAGGTAGGCAGATTCCTTCATTATTGGTCTAGGACAGACATTCCTGCTCCCAAACCACCAAACACCTGAGTAGGAATATACTTTGTCTCAAGTTTGAATTTTTGTAATTATGCATGTTATGTATATATCACTTAGGGCCTAGGTATACACGATTAAGAACATTTTAATAAATACAAATACAGACAAGGATTTCAAACCCTCTCAGCTTCACTTCCTAATTCTTACATTATAAGAAAGTAGTAAGAAGCACAACAGGTGTGGCTGAAGGAAAATAGAAAACCTTCCATGCTCAAACAAACATTCTCGAGTGCCCCATGGTGATCCAGGGAAAAAAAAAAAAGCCACAGTATTAGCAGATTTTAACTTCCATTGGAAGAATTACTCCAGGCCATCAACACAGCCTCTCTCTAGCTCACCAGAAGTCTGAGTACTCACACAACCATCTCTGAACAAGTCCATGGATGTAGCCATGAGGCCTCCAACCTTCCCCTTCCATCTGAAGCAGATGAAACCTGCAGCAGACCGGGCTCCCTGGCTGCCCCTTTGTCCTGTTAGTGTGGCTGTATGAAAGGATTTATAAAGATCTAACAGGGGAAACTACTTAGCCCCAATACAACTAGAGAGACTATGAAACTATGTTTCTTGGCTCTTTTGGTTTTTTACTTTGGGTTTTACAGCATGATTTTTTTCCTTAGCTGTCTGACATTAAAGGCCCAACAGTCTATGAAAAACAAACTCCTCCCAACACAAGGATTGGCTATTTCCACTGGATCCAAACAAAAATCTGACCCCACTCTTAACTGGGTGGCAGTATGTGGCTTAAAGCTTCTCTGCTTATGTGGGTTACAGCTTGAGCCCTTGAGTTTGGGGCAAGGAAGTCCCTGGAAATATTTCTTCTGAAATTGCCAAGGTTTCAGACAAGTTGAGGGTACATATGGATCAGGTTTGGAAAATGGTCTGATTGTCTTTAATAAGGTCCACCATCTCATCCACCTCTCCAAAACGATTCTCTCAAGACATGTCTGCAAGCCTATCATGATCATTGCCTCTGTAGCTTCATGTATATATTAGATGAGTGTAACTATTTATGCCTTCAATATGCTTACATAAATATTACAAAAAACAAAATTTCACTATCGTCATTTAACCCAAATGGGGACATAATACACAATTGATAAATGAACCTTTGTTCGCACTGGCGCAAAAGACATGAAATATCACCTCCCCATGTTCCTGACAGCTGTTTGATCACAAAAAACGTAATATCTTCCACACTATGGGACGCTGTCCTCCAATGAGTTACAAGCGGGGCATTCTCCTTTATGTTCAATTATACACTGCATAATGGTTCCCCTCGTTTGACCAATGAACAAAAAAGAACACACAAAAACAAAGAGAGGGACCAATAATTTATACAAAATCCATTATAAAACTATCCTAAAATTAATTATGAAACATTACAAAGCTCTGAAGAGTGAGATGAGATCAGAAATAGTGCCCGCGATGTAATCCACTGCCTCTTGCCTGCAATGGGCCTCAGACAGTGTCAGCACTAACAGCACTTTCACTTCAATCATCTACCATCACACTCAACAATTACTAATAAAAACTCAAAAAATATATTTAAACAGACGCCTCTTACTCAATGAAGGAAAATATCCTTTAAAGAGTGCAGCACCCACGTCAATATACAAACATATTTTTGCATCTTAACCCCTGAGGAAGGCATTAGTGCCGAAACATGGTCCATGTTAGGTGGATGGTGAACACCTACAGCGTTAATGAGGGTGATGGTGAACGCTGACAAGAGCTATGTAGTTGTTATGATGGAGGAATATACAATTTGGGGGGGGGGGGGGGTTTGATATTTGTGAGGATTATAATAAAAAACTTTTTTTTTTTTTTTTAGTTTTTGTTGGGAATGGTTGAGCGTGATGGTAGATGACTGAAGTGAAAGTGCTGTTAGTGCTGATACTGTCTGAAGCCCAATGCGGGCAAGAGACCGTGGGTGAAACGAGGGTTCCTTCATCGGGGTATACTGTTAGAGAATTGTATTTGAATTAAAATTGTTTTTTTTGTATATTTTATATATATATGATGTGTGCATGAGTGAGCATGTGGTATGAATGTTGCGGTTATGGTTTTAATTGCTTTTGTATGTTGTGGCATTTTTTCCAAACTGATATATTTTATGTTTTTTGTAATACATATTATAAGCATATTGAAGGCATAAATATTTACTTATTATCTAACATGTACATTAGTTGATTGGGAGTTTGTGTTATTGGTTATTTGCTTGATGTACACAGCCAGAAGAGCTTAAAAGATATCAATAATCATGGCAAAGACTCTTGATGCCATCTCAAAAAACATCACAGGACAGACTAATTGCTTCTCGCATTCATCTCTTTTTTCCAACAGGAAAATGATCCTATTTCTCTAGGGCAGAGGTGGGCCTATAGACAAATCCAGCTCCCCACAAGCTCCATCTCCTTCTGGTCCCTGGAAAGAGCTGCACCCAAGCAGAGTGGTAGCGATGAGATTTGGGGGCCCTAGAAACAGCTGCAGCTATGGTGCACTGGTGTTGAGGATGGGGTCATTTTAAGGCTGCATGCCCAGAGCAGCATGGAGGCCAGCAGTGATGAAGTTTGAGCTGTATAGCCCTTGAATGCTGCCACAGTTCACCTATGTTGAGGGGTAGCATGTTCAGAGCAGAGCCCAAGAGACTCCAAGAAACCAGTCCAGCACAGTCTCTATTACATTCATGTTTTACTCGGGTCTTGCATTCTACAGGACAAATTTTACTTGTTGTTCCTAAGAATTTTTAAGTTGATTTGATTTGCATATAATGTAAGAAGATTGGTATATAAAAACCATAAATAAATAAATAAAGTTACAGAAAACTAGATAGACTGTTTTCATTTGTTCTTGTGGAATTAATTGTCCAATGAATTACATGGTGAAAAAGATTATCTAAAATTTAGGAAACAGTTAAAAGTCTCAGTTAGAACATAAGATATACCATACTAGGTCAGACCTAGGGTCCATCAAGCCCAGTATCCTTTAGGAACTTATCCAAACTTTTTTTTTAAGGTTTGCTTTTTTGATCGCCACAGCACACTGAGCAGATTTCGATGTATTATCCACTATGACACCTAGATCTCTTTCCTGGGTGGTAACTCCTAAGACAGAACCTAACTATGTAACTACAGCAAGGATTATTTTTCCCTATATGCATCACTTTGCACTTGTCCTCGTTAAATTTCATCTGCCATTTGGAAGCCTGATCTTCCAGTTTCATAAAATCCTCCTGCAATTCATCACAATCCACTTGAGATTTAACTACTCTGCATAATTTTGGGTCATCCACAAATTTGATCACATCACTCGTCATACCCCTTTCCAGATCATTTATAAATATATTAAAAAGCACCGGTCCAAGTATAGATTCCTGAGGCACTCCATTGTTTACCTTCTTCCACTGTGAAAACTGACCATTTAATCCTACTCTCTGTTTCCTGTCTTTTAACCATCTTGTAATCCACAAAAGGACATCACCTCCTATCCCATGACTTTTTAGTTTTCTTAGAAGCCTCTCAAGCGGGACTTTGTCAAACGCCTTTTGAAAATCCAAATACACCACATCTACCAGTTCACCTCTGTCTACATTTTTTGAAGGCATGAACAAATGTTGATTTGTGAGGTAAGACTTTCCTTGGGTAAATCTATGTTGGCTGTGTCCCAAACAATGTCTATCTAAATGTTTTGTGATTTTATTCTTTATGCATTTTCCATGATTTTTCCCGGCACTGAAGACAGGCTCACCAGTCTATGGTTTCCCGGATCACTCCTGGATCCCTTTTTATGTTTCAAATCATTTTATTGATTAATGACTTAAATAAACAATTTATATCCAAAAAATATATGTGAAGGGAGTGGTTACTCTGCATACCCCCTCACACTGGCATAACAATAATGTCATAATGAGATAAATGACTAACATCATAAACAGAACAGGTATGTAAACACATTACAGAGCTAACCCAAGCTCTGTATGAGTTTACAGGTATGTAAACTCATTACAGAGCTAACCCAAGCACAGGTGTACCTCTTTCTTAGTGGTCATTCAGGGAACCCAACGTCTAATTACAGAGTGCAGAACAACAAACAATGTGCGTCATGAAAGAGTATTCAAATAAAAGCTACAAGTTTTCAGAGGCAACATTTGTAGGTACAACTGCCATATATTTAGAAATGATTTAAGCTTAATCGTTTGATCAACCTTTTCAACATAAAATTCCATAGTATAGAGATGTAGAAGGGCAAGTTTTAATTGAATAAGGGTAGGCTCATCTGGTAGGAGCCATTGACGTAGAATTGCTTTCTTTGTGAGCATGAGAGTTTTGCATACCCAAAGTTGAACATGTGGATTAGGAAATCTGATATCATATAAGTCATCAAATAACAGTCTGAGTGTCCAAGGGGAGAGAGAGATCCTTATGATGTTCCTAATATGTTGCTAACGCTCCATAAGGTTTGTATACTAGGACAGGTCCAAAAAGAATGGCCCAGGGTGCTTCTAGTAGACTTACATTTGGGACACTGGTCTGACTGCGAGATTTTCATTTTAACTGCTCTCTCTGGAGAGATATAAGCTCGCATGAGGAATTTATATTGAATTTCGCAGAGGCCAATATTAGTAGTAATTGAGCAGGTTCTAGGCAAAAATTTAAAGTATGGGCCACTAGAAAAAAACAACTCCCAAGTTCTTGAGACCAGCCAGATAAAATATTTTCTAAGGGAACCAATGGGGTTTTTAGCAGTATTTTTGGATTAAAAAAAATAGGAGACAGAATGCCTGCTAGGGTCCTCCCATTCAAAGATTTTGGATACCTCAGACTGGAAGGCCCGAGTGAGTTCCATCAAGCCCAAAGATTATATATAGTGTCTGGCTTGGAGATATGCATAAAAGTGCTTATGATCTATATCATAAGCTTCTCACAGTTATTGAAAAGATAAAAGTATTGCCTCATCACTAAAGAGGTGTGCTAATATCTGGATTCCCTTGCTGGCCCATACCCGGTAAATTGGATTATGAATCCCTGAGGTAAACGCCGCATTGCCCTGTAAAGGAAGATAGTGTGTGATCCTCCAATTGAGTCCAAATCTAGAACAAAACCACTTCCATGTCTGCCAGATTGGAACAACAATTACACTTTCTTTTGCTTGTGGTGGAAAAAAGTCTTTAGACACATGTAACACATACCGGGGGGTCATAGGGCATTACCAATTCCCTTTCAATATTCAAAGGAGTATAAAAAAAAGGATGAATCCATCAGCCAGTCTCCCAAATGATGTATATTACATGCCATAATGTATCCATGGAGATTGGCAAGACCAAGGCCACCTTGTTTCCCTTTCCTCATCAATTTCTTTAAGGCAATTCTCATTTTTTTCCCCTCACCAAATAAATAAGCTTATCAGTTTCTATACTTTAAGTATTTCTTGTTGGGTAAGGTAAAAAAGGCAAAATTTGAAAGAAATAGAGCCATTTTGGCATTAGCATCATTTGGAATACTGAGATCCTGTCAAATAAGGTTAGGGGGAATTCCTTCCAAGTCTGTAAATTGTGTTTGGTTTGATCAAGTAATAAGCGATAGTAAATTTAAATGGGTCATGATGCAGTTGAATCCCCAAGTATTTAAAGGATTCCCTGCCCAGTACATCAGGAAATTTGGCCTGTACGCATTTATCGCTGTATCGTGCATAGGCAGGGCTTCAGATTTATCTAAATTCAATTTTAAACCCGCCAACTGACCATATGTTGTGAATTCTTGCAGAAGGGAGGGGAGGAAAGACCATGGCTCACTGATATGAACGAGTATATCATCAGCGAAAGTGACTTAAATACGGGTTCTTCCATGAAACTAGATGGGATTCCTTGAATAGATATATTGCTCCTTATCCTCTGTAATAATGGTTCCAGGGAAATGAGAAATAGAAGGGATGAGAGAGGGCAGCCTTGCCAAATGCCCCTAGTTAGGGGAAAGCTTTGGGATCGAACCCCATTGACTAGAATGGAGGCAACTGGATTGTTGTTCAATGTATGGACTGCTCGCAAAAAAATGCCCATAGATTCTCCCATCCTCCGCATCACAGCAAACATGAATGGCCAGTTCACACGGTCAAATGCCTTCTCCACATCTAGACTAAGAAGCAGAGAAGGAAACCCTCACCATTTACTAATTTCCATGAATGACACAACCACTGAGGGCCACCCTTTTATGAAACCAACTTGGTCTGAACCAATTAACCCAGCCAAGACCTTTGCTAATCTATCAGCAAAGATCTTTGCTAGAAGCTTGGTGTTGAAATTTAAGAGGGAAATGGGTTGGTATGCACTGGGAGAAGAGAGATCTTTTCCTATCTTTGGGAGCAGAATTATCAAGGCTTCATTGGGAAACTGGAAATTCACCCACAGTGATTAATGCCTTGTATGTTTCCCGTAAAGGGTGCAAAATTCTGTCACCCAGTAGTTTACAAAATTCCCCTGAAAAGCCATAAGGGCCTGGTGCCTTTAAGAGTTGGGACTGACAGATACCATTATGAATCTCTTGGATATGAAATGGGGCATTTAAAAGTTCCAACTGACTCTCTGATAGGCAAGGTAGGTTGATCCTACTCAGGTACTCCAAAATATCCACTGCATCTACAGCATCTGCAGTGCAGAGTGTCTGATAAAAAGTATGAAAAATATGTGCAATCTCTGCTGGATCATTGATCACCTTGCCCCTAGTTTCTTTCATTGTGGATATATCGTTTTACCCTTTCTGTGATTTTACTAATTGGGCTAGGAATTTACCCGATTTATTGCCAAAATGAAAAAACTTACTTTTATAGTAAGTCAAGGATTTCTTTTAGCTCTTTGGTGCAGAAGTTCATTAAGTGCAATTTGAGCCATATGAGAAGTGTTCTTATGGACTCGGGAAGGATGAAACACACAAGCAAGGTGGGCAGTTGCCACCTGTTTTTCCAAACGATATATTTCTTTGGACATAGACTTTTTTTGGGAACTCACAAAAGAAATGATCTCTCCTATTAGGATGTCTTTCGCCATCTCCCAGAATAGAATGAGGGAATCCTGATGGCCTTTATTATGTTCTAAACAATCATCCCATTTCTGTTAAAAAAAAAAAAAAAATCCCAGAAATGGAATGTGTATAAATATCTGGGAAACCGCCACAAATGTGGTTGACATGGAGGTTAGAAGAACATTCACTAAGAAGGAAGGGCCCGTCACAAGGGATACCCCGGAATCGGAAAATCGCAAAACAAAAGGTTCCCGACAGGACAGCGCGTGGATCACAGAGATGCGACGAGCAGAAGAGAGAGAGACCAGAAAGACAGTCTTAAGCGTAAGAGCTTTCAAGGTAGCGCGACGAGAGGTTCGCACAGAGGGCCCGAAGGATCAGATTAAAACTCCCTGACGGGCAAGCGGCCGAAAAGGTGGTCGTAGATGCTTGACACCCTTCAAGCACCAATCACCTCCGGGTGGCCTGCTCAGTGATGACATTCTACCCGACCCAGGAGAGAGCTGAGAGGGGAGAAGATCTTCTTGGGGAAGAGAGGACTAACGAGATCAGGGCGGAGAGCGCTGAGATACCCAACTCCGCACAAACAGCTTCAAACATGTTCCAGATACGTGCGTACGCCAGGGAAGTCGACTGTTTCCGGGCCCGCAGCAAGGTGGAGATCACCTCCTCCTAATAGTGTGGTTTTTGTTTGTGTTTACATTCTGCTTTTCAGTTGACAGGGATAAATTGGAATCTTTTAGCTCAGGTGAGTTTTTAATTATAGGTACCTGGACTACTTTTATTATTGGAACCTCTTTGTTGGGATGCCCTAACTCTAATGCTTCATTAGTATACTTCGAAGATACCTCCCTCTGAACCAAACATTTCATTAAGATGTTTTATTGGTCATTATGATGCTGCCTAACTTTGTCATCTTATTGTATGTTTATTTTTATTTGTGTATGTGACAGTGTAGTCCGCTTTGGATAAGTTTACTTGGAAATGGCTGACATAACATTTTTAAAATAAGCTAGAAGATGCTGAAGAGGTAAGGATCGGCTGGTTACTAGGCTTGTGAAGGCATCCTGTCAAAAGCTGAAGCAGGACCCACTCCATCATACAGTATCCATTACCAATGTGACCCCCCCCCCCCTGGTCAAAATGTTTGCCATTCTCTGTTCTAGAGAGAAATAGGAGTTTTGATTTTCCTCCCAAAGAGTAGGCAAGTAATCAATCCTGTAGATCAGTAGTTAGCTAAGTGGAGCACAGAATTCTGAAATGGATGCATCCCAATGAGTTCCAGATACCAGGTACTCATGCCCTATGGATATCAAGGTATATGTCTTCAAGTCATTGGACCACCTGAGAGTGAAATCTGACTACCACACACTTGAGAGCAAGATTATCAAATCTTGAAACTTCTTTAGCAGGATACTTCATGTCTTCCTTCTTACTGACAAGAAGCATAGAGACTGAGCCCACATCAGCTTCTGGGCTTCTTGTTAAAAAAAAAAAAAAAAAAAGATAGAGGGGGTACTGCTACAATTCCTTTGGTGTTTCTAGGCATTTAATGAGACCAAGCAAAGGAACCCTAACATCTCCTGCCACCTCTTAAGCCTTCCTCAGTACAAAACAAGGTAAGAAAATGTCCTCCCAGAGTGGACACAGGAGGGGAGTGATTTCCTGCCAGATTCAGCACTGGGTCAGAGGAATGTCTGGGGAATAGTCTCCTTCATCACTATTCTTATCAACTGAGTAAAGTCTGGAGCCCTCACACTCATTGGACATGGAATCCTCTATGTAAAGAGAATGGGTTGGCCAACCCAGGCACCAAAGCACAGATGATCACTGGTGCAATTCCTCATGGCAAGGCGGCTGATTTTGCTGACAAGGACCAACCAATGTCCTTGTCACTCTCTTTGAGATAGATTGTCTTGCACTAATCAGCTAGGCCTGAAGACTTTCCTGCCAGGTCTGAATTTGCAATAATTTCTTTGAACAGAAGATGCACAAGGAGATGATAGTACTTTCATCCAAACACCAGTAACATTCTCTCATGACTATCTAAATGCATGCTTATGGCAACACAGCTCAATAGAGGACACCTCCAAGTGAGCAGCAGGAAATTGCAAGGCCAAAAAAAGTAAAGTGTCTAACACAGATGCATATAAGCTTAAAGCATGCAAGAAATATCTGCTGAAACCTTAAGCCCAGCGTGCGCAAAAACCAGGGTGGCCGGGCTGTGCGCATTTTAAAAATGGCCTGGCTACATGCATATCCCCCAGTACACGCGGAAGTAACAGGTTCCTTGAAAGGGGCAGGCCGGGGGCTGACCAGGACAGCAGCCATTAGGCCCTGTCCCGGAGAAACACGTGCCGGCACCAGCCGGTGCATGTAACTTACTAGTAGGAAAAGGGGTTTTAGGGGTCAGGGAGGAGAGGGGGAAAAGGGAGGTAAGAGTAGGAAGAGAGATAGGAAAGTTCCCTCCTAGTCTGCTCCTTCATTGGATCCTAGGACGGGGGGCAAGGGAGGAGGCATTGAGTGTAAGGAAGAAAGATAAGAATTTGGAAATGCAGAGGGCAAAGGGCGATGAAATATAAATGGCAAAACACTAACAGGTAAATTTTAAAACCCGCGCACACATCCGTGTGCATGACATTCTCGGCACGTACACATGGATGTGGTGATTTTTTAACATGCACATGTCTGTGTGCGCAAGTTATAAATGATTCCTGCACGCACATGTGCGTCCGATTTTTATATCAGTGCGCGCATGGGCAAGCAGGTGGCATCTCGCGTGTGCAAGGGGGGATTTAAAAAAAATATATATATATACGCAGCAACGTAATTGGGCCTATACTAGTTCCCTACTAGTCCGCTCCAATGCCTCCTCCCTTGCTATTTTACCTTTCTCATACCTGTCCTGCCTGCTCAGTTGACAAGTGGAGTGATAAGTGGAGTGGGTTAAGTGATCTTCAAGGTAGAGAGGTAGCATGATAGTATAGACAGCAAAATGTCACCAAAGCAAGATTACACAACAAAGTTTCATAAAAGCTTGATAACTGTGCAATTTGCCCTTGCATCCCACCCTAGGATCTCCTACAGGTTGTAGATTTTTACTAAAATTTCTGACTTGAAGTGTTACAAAATATATAATATATAAGAACATAAGATTTTGCCATATTAGATCAGACCAAAGGTTTATCAAGCCCAGTATCTTGTTTCCAGTGGTCAATCCAGGTCACAAGTATCTGGCAGGATCCGAAAAGCTCAGATTCCATGCTGCTTATTCCAGTGGATTTTCCCCAAGTCCACCTTAATAATGATTTAATAGTTTTCTTCCAGGAACTTGTCCAAACCTTTTTTAAACCCACTTACACTAACAGCTTTCATCACATCCTCCAGCAAAGGAGGATGTGATGAAAAAGGAGGATGAGTGAAAAAATATTTTCTGTTTTAAATGTATCACCTAGTAACTTCACTGCATGTACTATTTGAAAGAGTAAACAATTGATTCGTGTTTACCCGTTCCACTCATTTTTTAGACCTCTATTTTATCTCCCCTCCGCTGTCTCTTCTCCAAGCCCTAACCATTTTAGACTTTCCTTATAGAGGAAAGGTTTCATCCCCTTTACCATTTTGGTTGTCCTTCTCTATACCATTTCTAATTCCACTATATCTTTTTTGAGATGCGGTGACCAGAACTATACACAATACTCAAGGTGCAGTCACACCATGGAGCGATACAGAGGCATTATGATCGCTGTTTTATTCTCCATTCCTTTCCTAATAATTCCTAGCATTCTATTTGCTTTCTTGGCTGCTGTCACACACTGAACAGATGTCAACATATTATCCATGACTAAACCTAGATCCTTTTTCTGAACAGTGACTTCTAATGTGCAAACTTGCATTATGTAGCTATAATTTAGATTGCTAGGTTCTCACATTTTGAGTCAGCAATCAGGAAAAAGATCTAGGCACCATCGTGGATACTATATTGACATCTTCTGCTTAGTATGAGGTGGCAGCCAAGAATGCAAATAGAATGCTAGGAATTATTATAAATTCTAAATAAAAAAAGAGAGGCAACATGTCAGTCACAAGACACAACATGAAGCATTCTAGAGAAGGAAAACACAAATCTGTCTTAGTAACATAGTAAATGACAGCACATAAAACTAAAATGGCCCATTCAATCTGCCCACTTTGATTAGATGTGCATACAAATTCTCACATGGAACCCAACAGCCACTTCTCCTTCCTCGTTTATCTTTCAAGGTTGTAACTGGTGCTCCATGCAGGTTACCCCCCCACCCCCACACTTTCACTGTCAGCCAAGGATACTGTCATCTTTGCTCTTCTCTGGTGTACTGTCCATCCCAGGTAAGGCAGCAGCTACACGTCTGAACAGCTGGAATGGCAAGAAAGAGCAGTGAGGGAGCAGCAGCATCATCATCATCTGTGTTTGCCGAGACTGACTGCACTCTATGTCGGTGCTCCCCCTTTATCAGGCTATACTTAGATCATACTGGCAGTATCATATTCTTTCCACACATATACCCAATTCTCACCTTTCAGGAAAAGGGAAGGGATCGCAAGAAAACTGATTTTAGAATTACTCAAGTGCTCTGGGTCAGTTTTCATTCATCTGTTCATTCCTCAGAGTAAGAACATTCACCCCTTTTCAGAGTCCTTCTACCAAAGCCAACATTGCTTGGAAGGTACGCATGGGGTTTCTTTCATGGGCTTTGACAGTGAAGAAAGAGGATGTTGCTGCACCACCAGCGATGGCTTTAAGGAAACTCTAAAGAATAAGGAACTACTAAGAAAGTTTGTAGGAAGAGTTCTGCATATCCTAAATCATTTTCTCTGGCGCTTCCAGCTCATTTGGAACTGTACCAAATCTAATACTGTATTCACATAGTTTTCACAGAAAAGCATAATTATCCAATTATTACTACCGTTACTTGCTGGTACTCTGGCACGGTCACATTAATGAAAGACAGAGGTGCTCTGGGCCTGTTTTAACCCCCTTCAGGTTCAAGCTTTCCTGTATCATCTAGCCATATCTGCTACCCTTCTTGGCAGAATGCTGCCTCCAAAACACTCAATCCAACTGGCATTCCAGTCTTAAAAGTCAGACCTATAGGAGTAGATTATCAAAGTTACTTTTTAGCAAGCCTGAACTCACAAAAAGATAGGTCCTCTAAATCCATAAGCTGAGAAAGGCTGGGGGGAAAAACCTGTAAACATGTGTATGTAATATTTTGTGCCAACCGTTGTCCTCCTGTGAGCAGTTCCCCAAAACCCTAGACACAAGTTGATATATTACAATCAGCTCAGAACTCCTCTTCATGAAGCAGCGCTACAGAAGTGCAGCATTCTTAGAGCACTCATATGTTGAATAGGGTTATAAAACACCACATACAGAATGGAACATGTATGGTTTCAGATAAAAAATTGAAAGTTTGCCTTGACTAAAAGTAAATAACTCAGTAAGGCAAAGCAAATGGTCAGGATTTAGTTGAGGAATTAATAACTGAGTTGGAGCCAGAACATGGCCTGCACACCCAGGTACAAAATCCTGGTTATTGATCACTGGCACTCAGTCTGTATTCTGCAGCACAGCTGCAATCCAGAGCTGTAGCCTCTGGGTAAGGAACTTGGTAGCAAGTGTTCTACAGCAGAGAGCGCTGTGGCAGGTGACTAGATAGCAGGTAGCCAAGACTCAAGGCATGGAACTAGTAACCAGAAGCTCAGCAAGCTGGTAACAAGAAGCTGAAAAATAGAAACAGAAGAAAGCCTGGAGACAAAAGATTTTCTTAGCTAGAGAACCTGGCAGCCATCTGACTACTCGAAACAACTTTGTTCTCAGCAACCCCTTAAACCTGAGTCTCAGCCAATCAAAGTTCCCAGTATGCTTGCAAGGGCTAATTATTGTAGTCCTTTCCCCAACTGATCCGCTCTCCCATTTTGCTGGCAACATTCAGGGGCCTGAAGCCAGGCTTGTAGTGGATATTATCTATTAAAGGCCAATAGCTTTGCTAGGGGCAAAAAAGTTTCCTATGCATTCCCAGAATGACTCTGGGATTGCAGCCCTTCCACCAGGCATATTAGTTTATTCTATGTTCTTTAGGAATTCAAGATGACTCTTACTAGGTACTCTTTATGTCCTTAAGATCTGGTTTGAAAGTAGGAGAGAAAGACATGGGTGCAGGTCTTGTCAAGGAACCTGCTGCTAAGATAACATGGAATGGACCTGGATAGGAGCTAAAATAAAGTCTCCTCCATCCAATTAAAGGCACACTGCACCTCCAGGGTCCACTGAAACTTCACAGATTTTCCTAGCTTGGATGTCAGAGGGGATATAATTGCTGAAAAGTTTGGTATGAGTCTGCAATATTCTCAAACCTGATGAAGCATTAGAAACCACAGATGTTCTTTAGGGTTCCCCACCTTTACCTTCTGGAGACACATCTGCACCCCCCTCTTCCCCTGGTTGGAAGATAATCAGGCTGATGCAATATTGGTGTGCGGAAAACGGGCGCTCATGATTGAGCGCCTGCTCTCCTAATGCACACTGATAGACTTCTCTGGGGCGCCCAATGCAAAAGCAAGTTTGCTTACCGTAAACGATGTTTCTGAAGATAGCAGGATGAATTAGCCATGCTGTCTGGGACGTCCTCCGGCGGCCTCTAGGTGGAGCTTCTCTCAGCGATTACAGAGCTTTGGCTCTGTGCAGCTGTGCGTGCATCTTTCCACACAAAATCACCAACTTCTTCTCAGTCTGTAATATAGCACATCCAGCGAAGCGGTGTTTCCGGAGACTATCTAGGGAGGCGGGTGGGTCAGCATGGCTAACTCATCCTATCTATGGAAACACCATTTACGGTAAGCAAACTTGCTTTTTCCTGTCAACAGCAGGGCTGAATTAGCCATGTTGTCTAGGAGTCCCCAGCTACGGGTTGTGTCCACTATTGCATGCATCTCGAAGTCTTGAGTGCACAACCCGCCTCTGAAGGTAGACAGCCTCATGGCTTCACAGAAGCAGACAACACTGATGAACCCAGAGCTGCATCTGAAGCTGTTTGTTGGACCAGACAGTAGTGGGACGTGAAGGTATGCAAAGACAACCATGTTGCTGTTTTACAAATGTCCAGCAATGGCACCATACAAAGATTAGCCAGTGAAGCAGCGACTGCTTAAACTGATGCACTTAGGCTCTGCTGGAAGAGTCACTGATCGCTTTGTGTAGCAAAAATTAATGTACTGTAATATCTAGTTTAAAATAGTTCTCTTTGCCACTGGTAGGCCAGGGGCATTTGGATTGAACGTCACAATTTGCTGAGAAGTTCTGTTAGAAGAATGTGTCCTTTGCTTGTAGTATGCTAAAGCTCTTTTACAGTCCAGAGTGTGGAGGAGATGCTATCATTGCTGTGCAGCTTTGAGAAGAACTTTGGCAATGTGATGGTCTGGGTGAGGTGGAAAGGTGATACCACCTTAGGTAAAAAGGAAAGATGGGTATGCAAGGTAAAAACTAAGTATGGCGGGTAGTGAACCAGAGCTTAAAGTTCATTGACCTGTCTGGTGGAAGTCACCGTGATCAGAATACTACTTTCCAGGTGAGGTATTTCACATGACTACTGTTCATCGGTTCAAAGGGTGGCAAGCATTAGTTGTTCCAACACTAGGTTAAGATCCCAAGGGATCGCTGGCTTGGTCACAGGTGGTCGTAGTCACAAGATCCCCTTCATGAAATGGGAAATCAGGGGGTGGTTTGATATTGGAAGCCCATTGTACGGGTGATGAAATGCCACAATAGCACCGACATGAACCTAGACTGAGGGTGTTGCCAAGCCGGATTGGTAGAGAGCATGAAGGTACTCTAGCAAAGTTTCTGGTAAACAGTAAAATGGATTTAGGTATTTCGCTTGGCACCAAGTGGAGTATCGGCACCATTTCCCCTGATAGTTCTTCCTGATAGAAGACTTCCTAGACGATATGAGGATGTCCTCTACCCCTGATGATAAACGCAGATGGTTCAGTACTGCCCTTTCAATCTCCACGCTGTGAGATGAAGTGAGGAATGCATGCAGGTGCAGTAACATCCCCCCTTCCTGTGTTAGCAGACTTGGACTGGTTCCCAATGAAATAGAAGCTGCGATGGACAATCGAACTAGATAGGTGTACCAAGGTTGTCTCGGCCATGCCGGAGCAATGAGGATTAGATCTGCGATATCCTTGATGTATTTCTATATATGTCCGGGAGATGAAAGAATTGGAGGGTAAGCATATAGAAGACCCCTTCATCCATGGGATGAGGAATGCGTCTTGCGCAAAATGCTCTTGGCTGGGATAAACCGAGCAGAACACTTGGACTTTTCGGTTGCATACCATGACAAAGAGATCCATGTGGGGGAGACCGTATCTCTCGAAGTCGTCTGCCACACTTTGGTTTAGAGCTCATTGGTGTGGGTGGAATACCCTGCTTAGGCGGTCTGTTGTGATGTTGTCTATTCCCGGAAGGTAGGTCGCTTGCAGGGAGACAGCGGGCATCTCCGCCCATCTGAAAATCTGAATCGCTTCCCTGAAAGAGGCCAAGAACCTGACCCTCCTTCTTTGTTTATGTAGAACTTAACTACTTGGTTATCCATGTGAATCATGATAGGTTTTCCTTTGATCTGGTTTGAAAACTTTAGAAGGGCATTCCGGATTGCTGAGTTCCAACAGATTTGACAACGGGACTCTGACGGGAACCACAGCCCCTGTGTCTTTAGCCTGCCCAAATGCACCCCCTAGCCCTTCGTTGAAGCATCTGTGGTTAGAACTAGCTGATGCGTCAGACTGCGGAAGAGTGCTCCCATGGAAAGATTGGACGGAAATAGCCACCATGCCACATCTCTGGACATGCCGGTTATTAACACCACCTTGCTGTGCAATGGCTGAGCGAACAGAGTCCACTGTGACTTTAATCCCCATTGTAAGTGCCGCATTTGGAGACTGGTGTGCGGTACATATACTGACGTCGCCATGTGGCCCAGGAGGATCAAAATCTGGCATGCAGAGGGGTGGGACGTATTCTGCAGCGCCAGGGACTGAATGGTGTTCGCTCTGGAAGATAAGCTCTTCCTGTGACTGTCAATTCTGGCTCTGATGAATTGCAGATGCTGTGTCTTCTTGTAGTTTATTAGAAAACCCAGCTCCTCTAGACACTGGATCGTCTGTTGCAAGTAAGCATGTAGGGAATTTGCTTCTGAGGCTACCAGAAACCAGTCATCTAGATAGGGGAATAGCTGGATTCCTGGTCTGAGATGGGCCACTACTACTGCCAAGCACTTGGTAAAGACTCTCCAGGCAGACGATAGACCAAAAGGGAGCACCTTGTAATGTTAGTGCCGTCCTTTGACCTGGAAACAAAGGCAACACCAGGAGGAACGGTGCATCGGAATGTAAGAGTATGCATCCTTGAGATCTATCGAGCACATTCAGTTGTTGGGTTGAAGAATGGGTTGGTTGGATGGGTTGGTTGGACTTCAGGGAGGTCCTCTTCAATTTTCCCTTTGCAATGAACTTGTTGAGGGCTCTCAAATCCAGGACTGGGCAGAGACTCCCGGATTTCTGATATGAGGCAGCATTGGGAGTAGAACCCCTGGTTGCGTTTGCGATCGGGCACCATTTGGATGACGTGCTGCAGTAGAAGGGAGGATACTTCGTCCTGTAGAAGTGGTGCCTGGGCGCAGTTCCACAGGAAACATATAAGGCGCAAAAGTGGTGGGGGTCTTCTTGAAGTTTAGCCGATAGCCCTCATGAATGATGTTTAAAACCCAACAGTTCAACGTGATCGCCCTCCAAGCATCGTAAAAATGGGCATTCCAATCTCCTACATACAGCTGTAGCAGAGGCTTGGCCATTCTCAAAAACCCTGAGTTGGCTTCTGGGACGTAATCGCCGGCTATCTCTGTTGGCGCTGTGGTCTAGATCTATTCCAGGGGAGCGCTGGCTATGCCTTTGGTTTGGGCTGTGAAAAGGTCGGAATCCGGTAAGGAGTAAATTGTCGATATGGATGTTTGTGGTAGCCCAGCTTTCTGCAACTGGGATAATACCTCCTGGAAGTGAACTGTTATTCTAAGGGAGATGCCAGGGGATAAAACTGCCACATTCTGCTCTTTCAGCAGTGAGACTGTGTCCCCAGCTTGTCCCCAAAGAGGCTGTCCCCCTTGCACAGATGATCAGCCAACTTTTCCTGAACGGCTCTTGCTCTCAAGTCAAGCCATCCTGCAGGCCCCTATAGTCACTGCCAACTTACGAGCCAATGTTTTGAATGCTTCATATACCGTCCAAAGGTGGTGATGTAACCCCTCCCCCATATCCAAGAAGGATTGAGGTAGAGTTCTATCCTCCAAATCACTCCAGCAACAGGATCTGAGTGATTGCAAACACTCAGATACTGAGTGATATAGAACTGGTGTTGCTGGATCTTTGCATGTAACATGGCCGCTTGGAAGGACTTTCATCCAAACACATACAGGTAACTTATCCTTTCCCGGTAGTACGTTAGAATGAAGCCTGGATATTTTTGCTTTCATGTCTGATTCAACCACAACAAAGGCATGCGGTAATTGCACAGCACTGAAGTATGGCGACTTCCTCATCCAGAACTTCAGGTCTGTTTTCCTGGAAGTTGGAAGTGCAGAAAAGCGTGACTCCCAGGTTTTCTCCATGACCGCAAGGGACGGAAGTGCCGTAGGTTCGGACGGAGCTTAAAAAATCTTCAGGATGCCCAGGACCTCTGTTCTAGGGTCTGGTATCTTTTTTGTCTCCACCTTTAGCAAAGATTCCACCTTCTCTATGAATTTAGAGTAAGAAAGGTCCTCGGGTGGCGAGGAGGGCTTTGGGGGTTCCTCGGGCTGGTCGGATGGAAGGGCTGCGGAAGATCCCGGGAAAGAGGGCAGGGACTCAGGCGGTTCAGAGCTTTGCTGTGCAAATGACTGTGGGCAAGATCCCCCTTCATCTTGTGAGCTAAGCGATCAAAGTGGGGAATCCTCTCGTAGGCACAACTCCCCTGGCAAGGACTTGGAGGTGGACGCTTTGCAGCTCCTGATTCCAGAGATGTGAAGAAATTACCAAGAATCTCCAAGATCTGGGACATTGCCTGGGAGGCTAAGCCACTCTGTACGGTGGTATGTCGTTGCCTTGCCGCAGTTGTGGTAATAAGTTGCAGATGCCTACCTGGGTTAACGGAGTTTTCTTGGCTCCTACTGGCACCACAGCCAAGAGATTATCCAATGCTGCCCCTCATTTATGCTGAGTTGCTGGCTCCATCACCTTAGACGGCTTGTGCATCTTTAATAGAGGTTCTTGAAGCTGGGGTGAATATCGCTTCTTCTGGGAAACAGAAGACAAGTCGGAGTAGACCCTCTGTGAAGTCTCGGAGGAGCTTCCTGACAACCCCATGTCCCATAGCTCCTGCAATGTAAACACACACTGAGGATCTGGTCTCTGTTCCTGCAGTGACTTAGACTTTGAACTTTTGCTTCATCCGGAGTTATCCCGCATCAACTGATTTGACGCATGTGCTGTGTTGAGTGCATCGTGGTCTCTAAGGATGCGTCGCGTGGTCATGTCGATTCCTGGTCAGTTGGCTGGTGTGTCGTTTGCTTTGACGCATTGGAGCATTGTGCATCGGAATTGGTTGACCAATGCCTGCTCCAATTCCTTATACTGAGCTGTCTTGGACATGTTTCATTGTGATGCGTTCTTCAATGCATCCGCGCCAGAATCTCAGCCACTTGATAGCGCTGGCTTTGGTGAACTGCCGGGCAGCGCCTCTCCCAATGCCTGGTGTCTTTGCAGGTCATAGAGGGGCATAAAGTGCCAGGGGCGTCACCCCCATTTGGCCTTGCTTACTCTGAGGCCCCGGAGAAAAAGCCCTCTTCTCTGCCAGCCTATCCAGTTTTTGTCTCAGGGAAGAGTAGAACGAACAGTGCTCCAATGCTGGAGCATAAGATCGGAATTCTTTGTCTCGCAGGCATACGATCTTTTGAGCGCACTGCCTCTGGGCCCTGGGTGACATGCGACCCCAGTCCAGGCAGTTGGACTGGTCGTGGTTGGGCCCCAGGCAAATGTAGCATTAGTTATGTCTACCAGTGATGGACATAACTTTACCACACTGGCAGTATTTGAAGTCAAGCGGTTTAGGGTGCAATATTGGCACTGAAAAGTACTTTTCTTTCTTTTTTTAAATCAGAGGAGAGAGATATCTCCGTATACAACTGGCAGTGCAGAAAAAACGGACAGAAGATGGCGATTCATGAGAGAAGATGCACGCACAGCTGCACAGAGCCAAAACTCTGTAATCACTGAGAGAATTTCCGCCTAGAAGCCACCGGATGTCCCAAATAGTATGGCTAATTCAGCCTTGTTATCAACAGGAAATATGCAAATGGGCTTCCACAGTAAAAAGGAGGCACTAGGGGAAATTATGCACCCCTAGCACCTCCTCAGCAGTGGGCACCAAGGAGAGGTGGGTGCAGGCAGGTTAGGACATAAGAAATTGCCATGCTGGGTCAGACCAAGGGTCCATCAAGCCCAGCATCCTGTTTCCAACAGAGGCCAAACCAGGCCACAAGAACCTGTCAATTACCCAACACTAAAAAGATCCCATGCTACTGATGCAATTAATAGTAGTAGCTATTCCCTAAGTCAACTTGATTAATAGCCATTAATGGACTTCTCCTCCAAGAACTTATCCAAACCTTTTTTGAACCCAGCTACACTAACTGCACTAACCACATCCTCTAGCAACAAATTCCAGAGCTTTATTGGGCGTTGAGTGAAAAAGAATTTTCTCCGATTAGTCTTAAATGTGCTACTTGCTAACTTCATGGAATGCCCCCTAGTCCTTCTATTATTCGAAAGTGTAAATAACAGATTCACATCTACTCGTTCAAGACCTCTCAAGATCTTAAACACCTCTATCATATCCCCCCCTCAGCCTTCTCTTCTCCAAGCTGAACAGCCCTAACCTCTTCAGCCTTTCCTCATAGGGGAGTTGTTCCATCCCCTTTATCATTTTGGTTGCCCTTCTCTGTACCTTCTCCATCGCAACTATATCTTTTTTTAGATGCGACCAGAATTGTACACAATTCTGGTCGCGGTCTCACCATGGAGCGATATAGAGGCATTATGTCATGTTCCGTTTTATTAACCATTCCGTTTCTAATAATTCCTATCATTATGTTTGCTTTTTTGCTGCTGCAGCACACTGAGCAGACGATTTTAAAGTATTATTTACTATGATGCCTAGATCTTTTTCCTGGGTGGTAGCTCCTTATATGGAACCTAACATCATGTAACTACAGCAAGGGTTATTTTTCCCTATATGCAACACCTTGCACTTGTCCACATTAAATTTCATCTACCATTTTGTTACAAGCCCCGTCCGCGGCCATCCCGCGCAAGGGCCTGCTCACCTTCACGGTTCCATGGCAGGTCCCAGGTCGGCCTCCTTAGTGGTGGTTGCCAGCTCCCTGCACCCCCCAGATATAATAGAGATCCACGCTCCTGTCATGGTTTCCTTAATCAGTGCTTTATGCAATTGGTACTGCAACCCTCGATGTTTTTGAAGGAGATTACGAAGGTAACCTTTATTCTGTCTCATTTGGAAGGGAAAGCTCTGGCATGGGCTTCTCCCTTATGGGAACGATCTGATCCCATCCTTTCCAAGTTATCCGATTTCATTGCTCTCTTCAAGCAGACCTTAGGAGACCCAGGTCATCTGACTATCGCCAGTCATAGTCTACTCCATCTCCGTCAAGGGTCAAGGACCCTCTCCAAATATACAGTGGAGTTTCGGACCTTGGCCACAATTTGGGTAGCAAGAAGATTGTCTGCAAGTCATCTTCCTAGATGGACTCTCTTGTGCTGTGAAAGATGAGCTCTCCGTCGTGAGTCTCCCACGTCGCTAGAAGACCTGATCTCTCTTGCCGGTAGGATCGATCATCGCCTCCAGCAGAGACACCTAGAAGTAAAGGTTCCACACCCTCCTTCAGCATGTACCTCAAGCGTACCCAGCAACCCAGTGAAGAACTCTCCACCACCTCCTTCCACGGTGGAACCCATGGAGGTGAATCATGGGCGCTTGTCTCCGACTGAGCATCTGCGTCGACGGAAGGAGGGTTTCTGCCTTTACTGTGGCATTTCTGGACAACACTTGCAGTTCTGTCCCGTCTGGCCGGGAAACTGTAAAGCCTGAGCCTGGCAGGGGTCCCAAGCTTGGGCACAACTGTTTCTGGCCCTCAATTGTTGCTTCCAGTTTCTTTGGGCATCAAGGCCTACACCTTTGCTACGACTGCGCTCGTTGACACCAGAGCGAGTGGCAGCTTCATTATGGATGACATCGTCAAACTCTTGAATACACCTCTCCGACCACTGGAAGTGAGCCTTCGTATCGCCTCCATCCAGGGAGACCATGTCCCCGGGCTCATCACTCACCAGTGCCCATCCTTATCACCATGGGTACCCCTCCACGAAGAGATGTTTTTCTACATCTTGAAGCATTCAACCCATCCTGTTATCCTGGGGCTGCCCTGGCTCCAGACCCTGGGGCTCTAAATGCTAAATGTCTTGTCTGCATTCCGTTTCTCCTGTAATGCCTGTTCTCAAATCCGTTACCTTACCTGGTTTGCCTCCGCAGTATTATGACTTCAGTGATGTTTTCTCTAAGCAGAAAGCGGATACCCTGCCTCCGTTATGCAAGTTCAACTGTCCTATTGAACTCTTGCTGGGCCCCACGCCTCCCAAAGGCAGAACCTACCCATTGTCTCAGCCTGAGACCCAGGCTATGTCTGAATACATTAAAGAGAATTTACAGAAAGGCTTCATCCATCCATCTGACTCCCCTGCTGGTGTGGGGTGGTTCTTCGTGGAAAAAAAAAAAAAAAAAAAAAAGGATGGTGGGCTACGTCCCTGTATTGATTACAGGGGTCTCAATGCTATAACTCGCAAGGATTGATATCCACTACTCCATATCAGCGAACTGTTCGATCGCCTAGAAGGGGGCATGAATCTTCTCCAAGTTGGACCTGAGGGGTGCAATCTGGTACACATACAACCTGATGATATTTGGAAGACAGCATTTAATACAAGAGACGGTCACTACGAATACGTAGTGATGCCCTTTGGATTTTATAACGTTCCAGCCGTCTTTCAGCGACTTATGAATGAAATCTTCCGAGATCTTCTGTATAACTTTATAGTTGTATATCTGGACAACATCCTGATATTCTCTAAGGACTTAGAGTCCCAACGTGAACATGTGTGTATCGTCCTTCAACGTCAGAGAAAACCACTTGTACACCAAGCTGGAAAAATGCCTGTTTGAGCGTAATCGCTTACCCTTTCTAGGATACATCATCTCTGACCGTGGATTTTCAATGGACCCAGAGAAAGTCCAAAGTATTCGTGACTGGCCCCAGCCAGTAGGCCTTGCAATCTTTTCTTGGTTTCACCAAGCTTCATTGCTAATTACTCATCCATAGTTGCCCCACTTACCGCTATGATGAGGAAAGGGGTCAACACCCGGCTATGGTCACCCAAAGCACTTGCAGCCTTCCAGACAATTAAGGAGGCCTTCAGTTCCAGCCCTTGTCTCCACCACCCGGAAAACAGATGCTCAAATTTTACAAGCGTCCTTTTTCCTGACCTGACTGCCAGCACACTTTAAAAAAAAAAAAAGGTTTTTTTTTTTGGACAGTTCTAATTTTTCAATTCCTCTGACTTAACATCACCACAATATTAAGTCGGAGAAGTACACTTTTTGAGTTCCTCAAAAATTAATGCCTGCTCTGGGGCAGACAATTTTGGAGAGTAAAAATGTGCACGTCAGGCATACTTTTTTTTGCATCAGGGGGAAATAGCTAATAACCTCATCAACATGAATTTACATGTGATGAGCGCTATTAGCTGAGTGCGCAATTAGACGCACATTTTGGATGAGCTACCCCCTGTTTTGCATCGGTGGTTATGTACGTGCATCCAATCGCGCTTTGAGCTATGCACTGCCCATAGCACATGATATTGCATCAGCTCGAATATGTATCCCAATAAATCTATGGATTCCTGCTCAAATGAGTATTTCCCAGCTTTGGTGTAGTCTGTGTTCTTGGAGTCTCATTTACACCAGGGACACATGCTAGTTACAAAGGACAAGAGTTTCGGATTAGATAAGGTATGTCAGCTCCCGACACTTCTGTAATACACTGGAACAGTGGTTCTCAACAGGTGTATCGGGATCCACTGGTGTGTTGCGAGGTCCTGGGAGGTGTGTCGCAGGGCCAGCAGATGGCTACCTCCTTATCAGTCTGAGTGGGAGCTGGTTGACCTCTTTTACATTGGGCCTGATGGGATGCTGCTTCCTCCTTCACCCAAATCAGAGCGAGACATTGCCAGCTCCTGTTCTTCTGGTCCTGATAAGTGTGTGTCCTATCTTCCCCTGCTGAGACTGGGAGTGATGCTGCTTATGATCTCTTCACCCTATGGAGGGTGGGGGAAAGGAATTTGGGTATGCTGGTAAGATGAAGGTGGAACAGAGGGAGTGTGCGGGCTGCTGAGCAGGCAGGCAGATGGGATGAAGGGAGTAGAGAGAGCCAAGCAGGAGGAAGAGGGATCACAGGGAAGAGGATGAGCAGGGGGGGGGGGATGTGAATGTGAGCAGATGATTGAAAGGGAGTAACTGGGAAAAGTGAAGAATAATGGGAGGTATGGATGGGGAGTGACAGGGTGCAAGAGCTATAATATGCCAGTTTTGGGAATGTGCATTTCTTCTCTCTGTACTTTGCTTAGTGTAGGAGGATATGTATTTCTGTTGCTAGCTCTCCAGTTTTGCACTGCATGCAGAATAGCTTTCTGAAGTTTCCATTCCAGTTTTTGTCTACACATTTGTAATCTGTGGTCTTTTATTTTGGTTTGGTGAAGGTCAGATCTGTATGTGTGACTAAGGTGAGGTATTTTATTAGCAGGTAGGGATTTGTATCAATCTTTGTTGCGTTTTCTCATTCTCAATAGGACATGCATTGGTGCTGCACTGCTGCCTTTTCATAGGAAGAGCTATTGCTGTTTGAGTTCTTGGAATAGTGTTGAATGGCATGGAAGGTTTGCTACACGTGCTGTTTTTATTTTGCAGGTTTTGTATTTTACAATGCGCCTGGTAGTAAGAGTTTGTGTTTCTGTTACTGAGATAGCACCAGAATCAGAATGTTTTTATATAGCAAGTGCAAGCTCCTGTGGCTGCAGAGTATATATTTACATTTAGCCCCATGATGGTCAAGTGTTCAGTGTGTCATGCCTGTGAGCATTATCTGCCAGGTGTGTCCGAATAGAAAAAAGGTTGAGAATCGCTGGACTGGAGCATCAATCTACTCTGTGTGTACGCACTGAATTCTCTCATGGCCAGGAGAATATGAGGATAACCCTCATAGTACCAGCCTGGCCACAGCAAGTGTGGTATCCATATCTCAACTGTCTGTCACGTCATTCTCCGATTCTGCTGGCACCATCTCCTATCACATAGGAGGAAGGCAGGCTTTGCCATATGAACCTGCCAGTACTGGTCTTCACGATATGGAACATGAGGTAGTCTCCTCCTTGCTTCTTCCCAAAGAAGTGCAGCATAACTATTTCCACTAAAAAACCTTAAACCAGAAGATCCTATGGCTTCAAATTAAAGGTTTCTGACTTGGTGTAGGGCTAGCAAGCTGGACCCCTTCTCATATGGCCTGAGAGATTTACTTCAGTCTTTATTCTTCCTTTTGGCCTCAGACCTTAGCACCTCTTCAGTCAAAGTTAATCTCCATGTCATTGCAGCATATCATCAGCGGGGGGAAGGTGCTCCAATCTCTCCTCACCCGCTAGCATCAAGATTTGTGAAAGAACTGATGCATTTCAAGCTTCCGATCAGTAAACCTCCACTGCCTTGGGACCTCAATATAGTCCTAGATAAATTCATGAAACCTTTCAAACCACTCGAGTCAATGGGCTTGAAGTTTCTCACCTAGAAAGTGCTTCTCATTGCCATCACCCTCAGGACAGAGTGCAAGTAAACTACATACTCACCATGACGGTAACTTTAAAACATCCACCTGGGCATACATGAACCTGCATATGCTGGCTCACGCTTATGGATGCGGCCATTTTATAACACACATACCTTATAAAATCGGCTGGACGCATGTAAATGTGCGCATGATTTTATATGGATGCTTCTACCGCGTAAATGAAGGGATTTTAATATACGTGTGCCAACGCAATTAGCAGATAAACCAGTTCGTTCCCACTTTGCCCAGTTACAGGATAGGACTTCCTACCCCCCTAGCTAACTTCACTTTTACCCTACCTACCCCAACTCCACTGACTAGCCTAGGTTTTTTTGTTTTTTTTTAATAACTTACATGCTTCTATAACAGAAGTAAAGTTACACAATAGGAGACCCCGAAGTGCGCTTGTGCGCATGAATGCTTACCCGCTGGTTTCCGTTTAAATTCCTGGAACACTCATGCCCTGCCCGGGCCATGCCCCAGCCCTTTTTTTGGACTTTCTTTTGTGCACGTACCAGGAGATACGCGCATCCAGGGATGTTTCTTAAAATATCTCCCTGATTTGGTGTGTGTAGGGCTTTTAAAATCTACCCCTAAACCTGCAGAGTTTTTCACAATAGGATGGTTGTACGAACCCTTCAGAAAGTGATGTCTTCATATCATATTAATCAAGCCATTCTGCTTCTTACATTCTTTCCAAAATCACAAGTGCACAAAGGAGAATGGGCTTGGACTGTAAAACAGCACTGGCTTATTACCTAAAGAAACCTCATCAAACTTCTCAACTGTTCATGTCCTTTGATCCCAACAGACTGGGAACCGTAGTTGCCAAATGAACTTTGTCCAATTGATTAGCAGACTGTATAGCATATAGTTATGTGCTGGATGGCTTACAGATTTTAGACTGTCAAGGCTCATCAAGTGAGAGCCATGATGACTTCAGTGGCTCATCTATTAAAGAAATTTGCAAAGCAGCTACTTGGTCATCTGTTCATACCTTCAAATCCCACTAATGTCGATCACATGTCCAGAGCCTGTTTTCCTAGCAGTCTGCTCTCCATTTAATAGGCCTAAGTTGTCTTTAGGTTAGTGCTTCCACTATGCAACCCTCAGCATAGTTCTCCCCATAAGTAATGGCTAATTCATGCCTACTCATCCACTGAAAAAGCAGAGTTGCTTACCTGTAAACAGGTGTGCTCCTAGGACAGCAGGATGTTAGTCTTCACACAGGCACAGAAAAGATATCAAAGTTTATAGAACTTTGACTAGGCATACCGAGTATGCCCTATACCACGCGTCCACACTGGGTCCCTCTTCAGTCTTGTAACAAAGAATTATGAAACTCAAAATAGGAGAAACCCAACTCTGGGGTGGCGGGTGGGTTTTGTGAGGACTAAAATTCTGCTGTCCTAGAAGAACACCTGTTACAGGTAAGCAACTCTGCTTTCTCCTAGAACAAGCAGAATGGTAGTCTTCACATGAGTGAATCCCTAGCTACAAGCTGCTCCCCAACACAAAAGGGGGACCAACAAGCACAGCAACTACAGGGGGCGATAGCCTAAAATCCAAACAATGGGCTTTGGCAGGGAGAGCTGGGTTCTACACCTCAAAGAGATTCCAGAGGACAGACTAGCTGAGTCTACTGTCATGGTCATCCCTATCCAGACTGTAGTGAGATGCAAATGTGTAGAGAGAACAACTCGTCGCAGTTTTGCAGATCTCCTCTACAGGAACTGCTCGCGAGTGAGCCATCAACATTACCATGGCTCTGACAGAATGAGCCTTGACATGACCCTCAGGATGCAGTCGTGTCTGGGTATAACAGAAGGAGATGCAATCTGCTAGCCAACTGGATAGTGTCTGTTTGGCAATAGCAACTCCCAATCTATTCCAGTCAGCAGAAATAAAAATTTGGATGGATTATCTATGGGCTTTTGTCTGCTCCAGATAGAAGGCTAAGGTTCTCTTGCAATCCAAACTGTGCAGTGCTCATTCGCCGAGGTGCAAATGGCGCTTGGGAAAAAATGTTGACAGAACGATTGACAGGTTAAGATGGAAATCTGTCACTACCTTAGGCAGGAACTTAGGGAGCATACATAAGACCATAAAGTTTACAGCTTGCTGACCCTGGGTGTTGAAGTGACTGCCACCAAAAATATGACTTTCCAGGTCAGGTACTTTAGGTCACAGGTGGAAGTGGCTCAAAAGGAGCTTTCATCAGGTGAGTTAGCACCACATTGAGGTCCCAAGACACAGCAGGAGGCCTTAGGTGAATGAATGAATTAGGTCCCGCATGAACTGTACAACTATAGGCAGTACAGAGGTGGGCGTACCATCTACACCATGGTGGCATGCACCAATAGCACTAAGATGAATTGAAAGAGCTGGTTTTGAGGCCAGCCTCCGAAAGGTACAGAACATAATCAAGCAGTATTTGAGTGGGGCAGGAGAAAGGATCTAGGACCTTTTGCTCACACCACACAGAAAACGTCCTCCACTTCAGTTCATAGGACTTTCTAGAAGCCACTAGGATCTGAGACACACATTCAGAAAGATCAAGCGGTTGAATCAGCGTCTCAACATCTTGGCTGTGAGCGACAGGGCCTGGAGGTTGGGATGCCGCAGTCTGCCCTGTTCTTGAGTGATGAGATCTAAGTCAGTCCCCAGACTGATCAGTTTCTGGACAGACAACTCCTGAAGGTGTGGAAACCAGCCTTGTTTCAGTTAATGAGGGACTTTGAGGATCATAGTTCCCCGATCCTCTCGAAGCTTCAGGAGAGTCTTCGTAACCAGAGGAATTGGAGAATACGCGTAAGAAAACCCCTGCCCCATTGGGGGGCAAAGGCATCAGAGGCTGGTTTGCAGTCCAACCTGTAAAGGGAGCAGAACTGAGTCACCTTCTATTGCAGGGGGATGCGACCAAATCCACGTCTGGGCTTCCCCAGAGACAGAAGATCCGATTCGCCACCCCCTGGGTTCAGGGACCACTCGTGGAGCCTGAAGGCTCGACTTAGTCTGTCCACTATCACATACTCTGTTCCAGCCAGATACATGGCCTAGAGCACCATCCAATGGTACAGAGCCCATGACCAGATCTGGACTGCTTCCTGTGCCTCCCTGCTTGACATACCACATAGCTACTTGGTTGTTTGTCTGGACCAGGACAATTTTGTTGGACAACAGATTTCTGAAAACCCATAAAGCATACCTGATTGCCCAAGAGCTCCAGGAAGATGATTTGATATTGTGCTTCCTGGGTGGACCACAGGCCCCGTGTGTGGAGCCCATCGACATGAGTCCCCCACCCCCACTCAAGAACAGGTTGGACACATCCATGGTGAGGACAATTTGGATAGGGGGAGTTTGGAAAGATATTCCCTGCTCCAGATTCAAGAGAATTCGCCACCAGGACAAGGAGTCCTGGAGAGACAGAGTGATGTGGATGTGAGCCTGGAGGTCCTGGGTGGCCTGACACCACGGCGACCTCAAGGTCCAATGGGCTCTGCGCATGTGTAAGCATGCCAAGGGAGTAACATGGACAGTTGCAGCCATATGGGGCAACAGCCTCAACACGTGGTGTGCCAATACCTGCTGCCTCTGTTGAATCACCTCCGCTATGGATTCCAAAGTGTGTGCCTTGGAGCATGGCAGAAAGGCTTTCGCCTGAGCTGTTTCCAGCAAGGCTCCTTTGACATCCAATCGAGGTGATGGGCTGAGATGGGACTTTGGGTTGTTGATGACGAACCCTAGTGACTCCAACACCCAAATGGTCAAACACAAGGACCGATCTGCTCCTGCCTGAGAGGTGCTCTTGACCAGCCAATCGTCCAGATAGGGGAAAACATGCATTCCCAGTCTGCGGAGGTGTGATCCCACCACGGCCAGGCACTTTGTAAAGACATGTGGGCCCACATTCTGTACTGGAAGTGCTATTTTCCCACCACAAATCTGAGATACTTTCTGTGACCTTGAAAGATCTCGATGTAAGTGTACGCATCCTTTAAATCGAGGGTGCACATCCAGTCTTTTTGCAGAAGGTGAATCAGGGCACCCAGGCAAACCATCTTGAACTTTTCCTTTTTCAGAAACTTTTTCAAGGCCCTCAGGTCTAGGATGGGATGGAGTCCCCCCGTTCCTTTTGGAATTAGGAAGTTACATGAGTAGAATCCCTACCCCCTTTGCCATGGTGAGACATGCTTGACTACTCTGGCCATTAAGAGGGTGGAGAGCTCCCTTAGCAGTACCTCCTGATGCACTAACAGCCCCCAAAATAGGCATGGAGGAGAATTTGGGCAGCTGGCTCATGCTCCCTATGATCCAGTCAAAACCCCGTCCTGCGATTTGACTGGGTTACCAGTTGGGGTTTGGGAGTTTGCTGCTGTCTGGGACAGCCACAAGAGCTCACCCTCTGCAAATGGGAGTGAGAGACCAGAGGATAGTACTTTCTCTGTCAGTAGAAAGATCTCCTGTGACCAGCCTTGAAAACCTTATGGCTAAGGAGGGCAGGTCTGAAGTGCTGGCGGAGAAATGCTGGAAGGTCTCATGATATTCCCACAACTGGGCCACCGCGTCCCTCACCTTATCTCCAAAGAGATTCTCTCCTGTGTACAGCAAGTCTTTCCTGTACCTCCAGTCGGAAATCCAAGGTCTGCAGCCATGCCATTCTGTGGGTGCCTATTCCTGCTGCCGTCTCAAATACTGTGGGTGTAGCGCACTTCGTGTTTTTCACACTCCAAGCCCTGTCGCACCAGCAACAAAAAGGAATCTGCTGCTATTGAGGCAGCTGCTCAGCCGCCTCCTGCACCTGCTTCCAGAGGTTGCGAGAATATTGGCTCATATAGAGCTAGTAGGAGGCAATACTGGCAATGAGCATAGCCCCCTGAAAGACCTTCCTCCCAAGGGCCTCTAGCGCTCTGTGATCCCTCCCCAGGGCACAGTGGCATGGGTCAGAGTGCGCTTGGCCTTCTTGAGAGCGGATTCAACCACTAACGATTGGCGTGCTGACGCTTTTCAAATCTGGTAGCTTGGTGGATGAAGTAAATCCCATCTGCCTTCCTATTCACAGGTGGTACTGTGAGTGGGTGCTCCAAATCCTGAACAGCAACTCCTTAAAGATCTTGTGTATCAGGACCGCCACTATCTATTTAGGAGTTTTCATAAACTGGAGGATTTCCAGCATCTTGTGCCTGGTGTCCTCAGTCAACTGAAATAGAATGGCCTCCGCCATCACCCTTATAAAGTCTGTGAAGGTCAGGTCCTCAGGTGGAGACAGTTCTGAGGGGAGACTCTCCGAGGATTCTGCAGTGTCATCCTCCCAGGGGTTATAAGGGGTCTCATCCTTGCTGTAATCCACAGGGGATGGGGCCCTGGGTGCTCGGCCTTCATCTAGAGGCCTAGGTACTGGTACCAGCCCCAGCAAAGCTGGATGGGGGGCTGCAGACCTTGGTGACACCGCTGGCCCCGACAGGGCTGCCTCCTCACTGCATCGGTTGGGGGAAGCATTCATGCCCTGTCGGGCATTGATGACATCCAAGAATTGGCGCTGGCTGGGTTGAACAACACCAATGAAAATACTGAGATGCTCCAGTAGCGGTTCCAGCAGGGAGAGTACAGGCACCAACACCGTTTGTGCAACCAGCTCGATCCTCTGCAGCACCCAATCAACCGCCAGCTGGACTCTACACTCCAACTCCTCCTTGAAAGTTGCCCATGCCAAAATGGACTGGGAGGCAGGCGGGGTGGCCAGATCTTCGTTGGATCCTCGAGGTGGATCGGCTACAGACACCAGGACTGGAGGAGACCACTGCAGACCCCTGGCATCGATTGAGAATGGGAACTCCTCACTAGGGCGTTGCTTCAGGGGTATCATGGCAAGGGCCAGTACCAACCTGGGCCCGGCACTGTGCATCAAAGGTGACCGGTGCAGATGCTTCCTCGGCTTCTCTCGGTACTCGGTCAGTCTTACCTTGCTGCCGAGGTCAAAGACGAACTTGATGTCCTTGACCTGGAAGAGACCGACAGGGGCCAATCAGCACCCCTATCTGCCAGAGGCATTGGAGCAGATAACCCGTCGGCATCGATGACCTGGTGTCCATCAGTGTGGTTCCATAGTCCTTTGGCGTCGATGCTACAGATGCTGATGTCAATGACTCGGACTTTCTTGCCCCAAAGAGCTTCTCCATCTTGTCGAGGCAAACACAACATCCCTTCAAGGTCATTTGGTCTCACAGGCGGCACTCCTGAACATCATGCGATGCCCAGAGGATACACACACCATGTGGGTATGTAATGGACAAAGTCCTCAGGCACAGAGGGCATTGACGAAAAACCAAGGAGACCATGATGATACGAACTGAAAGGGGTGAAAACGACAACGGAAGCAGCGGGCAACTGCCACCATGGGGGAACGGAAGCGAAAGAAAACTGCCGAACAGCCGAAAAACCTGCCTAAGAACAAGAGGGAACTGGCAAGTGACCTGCACAAGAAAAACACAAGAAAAAACCCAAAAACATTGTTAAAAAATTTTCCAATAACTTTAACAAAAAGAGCATGAACTTGGTAAACACAAGGTGAAAGCTCCACGGAAAAAAAGACTGAAGAGGGACATGCTCAGTATGCCTAGTCAAAGTTACATAAACTTTGACATAAGTTTTCTGTGCCGGGCTCCATCCGATGATGTCACCCATGTGTGAGGATTACCATCCTGTTTGTCCTAGGAGAAAGCAAGTTTGCTTATCCATAAGCAAGGTTAGACAGCAGGATTAATTAGCTACACTAAATACTTACCAGTCTCCCTAGAGAGTTGACTACCTCTGAAGCGACCAAGAGGTTCATGAGAGAGTACACATGGGAATTCCTATACATGTTCAGTAAAGATTTTACCGAGCTCTGAGAGCTGGGTCCATAAAGCTGGATAACATCACCCATGTGAAATGGTTAATTGAGCCTGCTGTTTACAGAGAACCCTGTTTACAGGTAAGCAGACTCCCTGTGTGATGGCAGGTGGCTGGGTAGCAGAGACCCAGGACTTGGGACCTGCAGCTGGTGACCAGAAGCTCAGCAGTGGGTAGCTTAATAGCAAGCAGTTAACTTGTAGGAAGCTGGCAACAAGAAGCTAAAACAGGACGGTTCAACAGCAGGAAGCTTGGAACATGGAATTCATTTACCATGAAGGTTTGGCAGCCTTCCAAATGCTGGGAACAACTTCTTGGTTCCAACCTCCACTTTTAATTGCATTCCAGCCAATCCAGGTTTCTGGGAGTATGGCCATAAGAGCTATTCATCAAAATCCTTTCCCCAATGGACCCCCCCCCCCAACCCACCAAGTTGGCTTAATGGTTAGGATTTTGATTCTGCTCCCCATGTCTCCACTTCACACCTTTTCAGCACCTCATCATCACAAACTACGGAATCTAAATTCTAACACACCACCAGCATGGGTTTGGAAACGCAAAATGCAAATCCAAAACGAAAACTCTAAAGTTTTGTTTCATGTACAATGGGGCCTCTAGGAATTACAACAAAGGACAAACACATATTTAGAAATCCTCTAGTGTTGACAAGAACTCAGTCTAGAGCACAGATTTTCAACCAGAGTGTTGCCAAGCACTGGCAGGTGTGTCATGGCTCCTGGTGTCCCACTGCCCCAGTTGTGCTTCCCTTCGCCCCAGGGAAGGATTGGCCTATTAGGAAATCGATCATCCCCCTGTGGGCCAATGCAGTTGGTAGCAGAGTGACGCTGCGTACTGCCACCGGAGGCCAGGCCAGCAGGGGCTGAAGAGCAGAGGCCAGGCTTATTGGGCCAAACAATAAGAGGCTCCACATGAGAGAGGAAACTTGCTTGTGTGCGATTCAGACAGAGGCTGGTCAGGGAGGTGACTGGTGTGTGTGTGTGTGATTCAGACAGAGGCTGGTCAGGGAGGTGACGTGTGTGTGTGTGTGTGTGTGATTCAGACAGAGGCTGGTCAGGGAGGTGACTGGAGTGTGCGTGATTGAGAGACAGAGGCTGGTCAGGGAGGTGACTGGTGTGTGCTTGTGTGTGATTGAGAGACAGAGGCTGGTCAGGGAGGTGACTGGTGTGTGCGTGTGTGTGTTTGTATGAGACTGAGACAGAGGCTAGTCAGGGAGGTGACTGGTGTGTGTGTGTGTGTGTGTGAGAGAGACACACACAGAGGCTGGTCAGGGTCTTGACTGGTGTGTGTGTCTGTATGTGTGAGGAAGAGAGACTGGTTAGGGAGGTTACTGGTGTGTGCGAGAGACTGTGAGTGACTGGTTGTGGGCCCTAAGGAAGAGGGACTGTGAGGACACAGTTTCAGCAGCCATTGCTGCTTCTGATGTTTGCTATTGGCCTGCAAGGGAAAAGAATAGGAGAGTTGCTGGAGAGGATAAGTAAAGGTGGCTTTTTAAGTTTTTCTTGTTTGACTGCCATTTTAATTATTGGGTATTATTTGATGTGTCTGCTGTTTTGAAATATTTTATTGATATTTGGACAATTTTTAATAATTTATGTGTTTTTAATTGTTGGTTTCAGGCACTGTCCCAGGTATGAAGGGGATTTCAATATCAGATGTATCAGAAGATAAAACAAAAGTTATTTACCTGTCACAGTTGATCTCTGAAGACAGGGATATCGGTGACACTGATGAGCGACATCACCAATCCTGCCAATTATAGAGCACTTTTCCAGAGCATTCTAAGAGCCAGCGGTCCTTTCTCAGCCATATGCAGCAGTTCCGGTGTCCTTGCAGAATGCCCCAGTACTACTATTAAGCTAATGAGCTCAACTCCAGAAGGGATGTGGGAGAGTATGCATGACCAGAATGCATGTTACAGGTAAGCAACTTTACTTTCTCTGAAGACAAGGTGAAGCACCAATCACACTGATGAGACCCTAGCTAAGGGTCACCTTCCAACCAAACTAGGGGAAACAGCAGCAACAAGAGACCACCAATGAGGTGGTACAACACAAAATCATCATAAGAGGCCCTGGGGGGGACTGGAGTTGGATTCTAACCTTCAAAGAAACCCTAAACAGACTGCTCAAACCTGCTGTTGCATTGAGAGGCAGAAACCAAAGAAAAGAAGAATCACAAAGGCTACAAATCTTCCCCAGTGAGAAGAGAAGAGAAGAGGCTCTACCTGTTTGACATTATATCCAGTCTTTGCACTGGTCTCAATGAACATCACATTCAGCTCTTTGGCTCTCTGCTCACCTTCCTCCGTAGTAATTTGCCTAGATGAACCAGGTGGGAGTAGGGAGAAGAAAGACAGCACAGGAGGGAAAGACAGACAAGGCAGGAGTTAGAAATCCAGGACTGCTGCAACTGGCCATGGAAGGGGGACACGTGGGCTCTGTACAAATAAACTAAAGGTCGCATTTTAGTTTGATCATTTTCCTTGTTTTGTGGAGAGGGGAGGGGAATTGATTTCTCACAGTATAGATGCTTTTCGAAAATGGGCAACAAAATAAAAATACTTTTCCAGGTTGCACTGCATTCTGTTCCACTTCCGAAAAGCCTAAGGTTCTGCATGTGCTATCACAACAAACCTGTGACATCAGAAGCCCACTGAGGACCCTCCTACCTGCTAGCATCCCAGTGAGCTAGTGTGGGTGTGGCAATTCATACCCCCATAAAGAAGGCTGGCTCATGGGGTCCAGAGCAGAGCTCAGCCCAGCCTGTGCCACATACGTACCTGCTTCACATTATATCCTGCTTTAGCACTGGTCTCAATATACATCACATTCAGCTCCCGGGCCTTTCTCTCACCCTCCTCTATAGAAACTTGTCTACAGCAATGAGAACAAATCAAAAAAAGAAACAAAAAGACAAACGTAAAAAAAGACAAAACCAAAAAGCCAAATACAAAAAAAAAAAAAAAAAAATCAATAAAATATCCCTGGAGCCACCAATCAATACTATCTTCTTAGAAATAAAATAAAATTGATGAGAAAAAGTACAA
The DNA here is from genome assembly GCF_901001135.1 of Rhinatrema bivittatum. Classification (NCBI taxonomy): domain Eukaryota; kingdom Metazoa; phylum Chordata; class Amphibia; order Gymnophiona; family Rhinatrematidae; genus Rhinatrema; species Rhinatrema bivittatum. The sequence goes on from NC_042620.1 coordinate 277,297,272, forward strand.
AAGTAACAAATTAAAAAAATTTGTCAGATCTGGTTAGCCTACAGCAGTGTGAGAAATCAAAATGTCTGTGCAGATTAAAATTCAGATATTAATCAGCAGAAAGTCCATTAGCAGGTTATGAGGTTGCAGATGTGCACATTTCCCTTCCTTCCCCACACAGCCTGTAAGCTCTTCTGCACATAGACTTATCTACTGTAGCTATGAGTTGTGGTTTTCATTTATCAGATCCCTGTACTAACAGATCTGGTTAGAGCAGCAGGCTGAGAACCAGGGATGCCAGAGTTCAAATCCCACTCTCCCACTGCTGCTCCTTGTGACCTTGGGCAATTCACTTCACCCTCCATTGCCTCTGGTACAAAACTTCAATTGGGAGCTCTCTGGGGCAGGGAAATACCTGCAGTTCCTGAATGTCACGTGACGAGCTCATATTTGCAAAGATGAGTAATTATATTCTAATATACTGCCAGTGCTGTATAAAAGTATTCTCAACTCCACATTTCTTGGGCTGGATCTATCCCAGGACACCTACACTAAGCCATGGACCCTACATATTACCATGGCAACAATACCATTTCCTTGATTTGTCTCATCTACCACAGGGAGGGTCCTCAGGGACAGCCGGCACATATGTGCAAGACTTTGCAACAAGGGTCTAGTTGGTTATGGATGGCCAACATAAAAAGTAAGTTACCAATTGTTTTTAGGTCCAAATGTGAATCTTGAGATACCTCAAAGGGGCTGCCCACCTCCAACAACGAAAGAACTTCTATCCCTCTCCCCAATGGGCCCACACTAACTTCAGGCTTGGTCAATCTTAAGAGCTCCAAGAGGTCACTGAATATCTACAGTCTCTAAAGTTATGCTGACAAAGGCAAAGGCCTCTATGTACATTACTAGTATGGTCCAATGCCTCTTAAATGTGTTCAAATGTTTCCTTTCTGTGCTTAAGGGTAGATGCCTCCCCACAGCAGCTTGTCCTGCTTTGATGACACCACTGGCACCCCCTTCATTACCTCTTATCTGCTAGGTCAGTTTTATTCCCCACCAGCATGATGATGACATCACTTCCTCTCTCTGTTCTTACATCATCAATCCACTTGGATGTTTGCTGGAAGGAATTCAAGTCTGTTCAAGAGGAAAAAAAAAAAGGTAAAAAAACCAACCAACCAGGGGCTACGAGACTCATGTGAGATATCACACAAGATTGGACAGGAATATTCTTGTGAAGTCGGTTTCCAGAACTGGAAAGAATTTCAAAGCATTCACTGTATCTGTACACACAGAGCATCACTGTAACTGAAAATTAAGTCTTTATTATGGTGTCACTTTCTTCTATTTAACGATTATGGAACAGCAAAATACATGTTGCATGCATGCACATAGCCAACTATTAGACACACACACTGCTCTTTCTAGAGACTTACAACTTCAGTCTAAAGACTGGTGAACCAGAGCATTCACAGAAAATAAGCCAGAGGGTTATTTTTGGAATCCTTTAAGCAGCTTCCCTGCAAGCAGATAGGCCAAAATGTCTCAAAACGACAGCACAGACCCAGCTCCGTGGATGATTTTAACCAGTTTTGTAGTCCTGGCTCCTTAGCTCCCATCCAAATACTTTGGGATACCAATCACACATGTTGGTTGATTCGTTTCAATTGCTTCAGTGGTATGCGCCTGTCTTATGAATGGATAGTAGGCGCACAAAACTGATGATATGCGTGTATGTGGGTGGTCGCCTACATACGCGCATACCATTTGTTTTGCACGTCTACTATCCATTCGTGAAATACGTGCGTATCGCCGAAACATATTGACCAATGAATGCACATCCTTATACATTTCACTTAGAAGAAATCAGAAAGGAAAATTGGTTCTTACCTGCTAAATTTTGGTCCTGTAATACCCACAGATCGATCCAGACTCCTGGGTTTTGCATATCTGTCAGCAGATGGAGACAGAGAAAGTTTCACTGACATTGTACATAACCTAGTGTGCCACCTGCAGTCCCTTAGTATTGTCCTGTACCCAAGCCAAAATGAAAGCAACACTTAAATGCAAACTACACCCCCCCCCCCGCCCCTCCCAATCTCAACGAGCAGAAGGAAGGTAAGGTTGCCACAAAATAGAAAATTGTTTCCCAAAATTAACTTAAGTGAACAGCATTGAAAACCTCCTACAACTCTGCACTATATATAAACCATCAGAACAAGAGGCAGACTCTCCCCCACTTAATGGGCTGGTCTCTGGACTGATCTGTGGAATTACAGGAACGAAAATTAGCAAGTAAGAACCAATTTTTCCTTTCCTGTTCATACCCAGATCAGTCCAGACTCCTGGGATGTATCTAAGCTCCCTTAAACAGGATGGGACCTGGAGAGTCCTGCTCGTAGAACACTCAAAGCACATGGAAGACGGAGCCCCAACATCCAAACGATAATGCCTAGCAAAAGTGTGCAACGACTTCCAAGTAGCCACCCTGCAAATTTCCTGCAGAGACACCTGTTAAGACTCAGCCCAAGAAGTCTCCTGAGAACACACTGAGGAGCCATCAAACCCTCAGGCACAGGACAACCTTTAGAAATATGTTTATCCAATTGCCTCCTTCAGCCACCACGCAATTGTAGCCTTAGATGCTTTACCTCCTTTCTTTGGACGACTCCACAGTATAAAGAGGTGATCCGATCTACGAAAATCATTAGTAATCTTCAGATACCTCAACAATGAACACCTTATATCCAAGAGCCTAAGCTTCTTCGTACGAGGCGAAGAGGAATCCAAATCTGGAAAAGCTGGAAGTTCCATCATATGACTAAGATGGAATGCTGAAACCACCTTTAGTAGAAAAGAAAGCACCATGCATGATACCCTCCCAAAACAGAAATCTATAGAAAGGGATCTTGGCAGGACAAAGCCTGGAGCCCTGAGATTTTCCTGGCTGAACAATTAGCCTCCAAAACAAACACTTTAAGAGGAGTCCTTTAACGTTGCCCTCCTTAGTGGTTCAAACAGAGCCTCACACTCCTCTATGCACCAGATTAAGATTTTTCAAGACTGACAGATCTTCCACACCGAAGGATACAAATTCTTAGCTCCCCAAAGGAACCGTATGAAATCTGGATGTGCAGAGGATACCCCTCTGCACCTTACCCTAGAGACAGCCCAAGACCTCTACCTGAACTCAGACTTAAAGGCCAAATCCTTGATCAGACTCTCCTGTAGAAAAGCCAAAATTTGCAACATCGTAGCCTGAATAGGTTGTACTCTGTTAACAGCATTCCAGGACTCAGACACTCCAAATTCACACATACACCAAGGATGTAGAAAGTCACCTGGCCTGCAATAAGGTTGTAATAACTGGCTCAGAATATCTCCCCTGTCTCAGTCGACTCCTCTCAAAAGCCAGGCTGTGAGGCAAAAGTGAGCTGCTTAATCAAAAGATATTGGGCCCTGGCGGAGAAGATTCAACAGATGGCTGAACCTTAGTGACCCGTCTACAGCCATGAAACCAGAAATCATGTTGTCCAGATGTTTCTATATCCACCATAACATCTTGTCCACCAGTGGCCATGGAGGGAAGACAAAGAATACCTCGAGACCATGGCAGAACCAGAGCATCGATTCCTTCTGCACCATGTTCTCTTCTGTGGCTGTAAAACAGATGCCTTGGCGTTCTGTCTGCTTGCTATTAAGTCCATATGGGGATACCCCCATTTCCTGTGAATGAAATGCATTGCCGTATCTGACAGCTCCCACTCCCCAGGGTCTAATTTTCTCCGAATGAGAAAGTTTGCCTGAACATTGTCTAACCCGGCGATGTGAGTTGCTGCCAGGTGCTCCAAGTGCTGCTCTGCCCAGAGAATCAACTCCTGGGTCTCTCGAGCCACCACCTGTCTCTTTGTTCCGCCCTCATGGTTAATGTAGGCCTCCCCATCATTGCACTGTCCAATAGAACCTGCACCAGACCATCATGCAATCATTGTAGAAAAGCAAGTAATGTGAAATGCACCACTCTCGTCTCTAACCAACTGATAGACCATGAGGCTTCCTGCTTCAACCACTGGCCCTGCGCTGACTGATCCTGACACATCAACCCCCAACTGGAGAGAGACTGGCATCGGTGGTGACTATCTTCCAATTTGGAACTTCCAATTCCACACCATGCTTGAGATTGGCACGAATAAGCCACCATGAAAGACTGTCCCTGCCCTCCCCCTCTAGCAGAAGAGGAAGATAAAACTCCTCCAATATCAGATTCCAGCAGGAGAGAAGAGCCCCCCTGAAAAAGCTGCATATGCGTAAACGCCCAATGCACTAGTTCCAATGTTGATGCCATAAGGCCCACAGATGGTCCCAGACCTTGGGCACTGGGAGCCCTAGCAGATTTCTAACATGACCCTACAATTTCAGCAACCTCTGTTTCTCATGGAAGACTCTCCCCGCCAGCATGTCAAACCATGCTCCCAAATACACCAGAGACAGAGAGGACTAGATGACTCTTTGCCAGATTCACCACCCATCCTAGACACTTCAAACGCATCAATACCTTCTGCAACGACTGCTGACAGAGGTCCTTTGATTTTTCATGAATGACCCAGTAGTCCAGATACAGATGCACCAACACACCCTCCCTTCATAATGCGGCCGCCGCCACCACCATCATTTTGTTGAAGGTACGTGGAGCTGTCACCAAGCCAAAGGGAAGGGCCCGAAATTCAAAGTGTTCCCCTAGCATCATGAACCTCAGAAATCTCTGGTGCTCCGGCCTGATGGCTATGTACAGATATGCCTCCCTTAAGTCGAGATGCCAAAAACTCCCCTTTGGGTACTGCCGCTGTGATTGACCTCAGACTCTCTATGCGGAAATGAGAAACATTGAGAACAAAATTTACCTTCATTAAATCCAAAATTGGCCTAAGTGTCCCTTCCGTTTTTGGAACTACGAAATAGATGGAATATGTTTCTGTTCTTTGCTCCTCCTGAGGAACAGGCACTATAGCCCTTAGATGCCATAAGTGGTCCACTGTCCTTTGAACCACCACCTGCTTGGCATGAGGAGCACAAAGGGAAACCATAAAAGCATCTTGAACCAGACAAGCAAATTCCAATGTGACAGTCTTTTAATCACACTTAGGACCCACTGGACCATTGTAATTTTGGCCCACTGCTCGGAAAAGTGTCAAGCGTCCTCCAAGGGCTGGAACTGAAGAGTGGACCGTCCTCGCTTCATTGTGAGGACTTTGCACCTTGTCTTGGGATGGCTTCCGACCACCCCAAAAAAGCTGACCCCAGGGCTGAAGTCTGACTATGGTTTGCCTCAGACGACCAAAGAACCTTTAGCTTGGCAGAATCTATCATCCTGAAACTATGCTCGGCAAGGAAAATATCATCCGCCCCTAGGCTTGTCTCCAGGTAACTTGCGAACTTTGGACTCTTCCAGATACTTCGTTATCTGTTCCAATTCCTCTCCAAACAAGAGTTTTCCCTTGAAAGGGAGAACTGCCAGCTGAGATTTGGACCAAACATCTGCTGACCAATTCCATAACTAAAATAAATAACATAAATAAATAAACTGTTACCTTGAGACTGTGTAAAAATCACTTTTCTGATTTGATGTCTATTCTGGATTATGCAGACATCATAGACACAGTTGCTCCTGTGATCACGTCATGGTAGACTGGAGAATCTGCAATTCTTGTGTAAGATGGATGTTGAACTTTGAGAACTTCAGCAGCACTGATGGATGGATAAATTATAATAATCATGGATATAACTCGGGGGGGGGAAAAAAAGGGCCATATCTTCTAGCACTGCTGAAGCCAGAAAAACTCAATGCATTCCCAGCGGTTCTTCAGATAGGGCAGCAACCAGTTTCTAGGCCCAAGAGAATCAGAATGCAATCAATCAAATAAAGGTCTTCATACACCAATGTGTTGCTCCAATCAATAAAGAAATGTTTACCGACACAAAAAGGTAAAGTGGTAAAAATTAAGAAAAATCCTCTTCCAGAATTATAGTCTCAAAAATAAACAGTCCAGTAAAAATACACAGTAAAGATCAGCAGGGCAAGTTCCAGGTGTCCATTTTGCCCCTAGACTTTACCCAGAATCAGTGTGTGCTTCAGTCTTACTACATATTCTCCCTTGTACCTATACTGTTGCAGCCTTCTCAGGAATGACACCATTCTCCTCTTCTTGAGGTTGCACTAACAAATTTCTCCATCACAAAAATAGAACACAGCTACACAGTTGTAGATTTCTAGTGCACAGCTAAAATGTTTGCAGTGGGTTGAATTTCTTTAGTTGGTAAGAAAAAAGGGATGGAAAAATACAGGACTGAGTCCACTTTATCTGTATGGAAAGTCACGTAGCCTTCTCACTGGAAATAACAAAACTGGTGAACACCTCCAATCAGAAGGTCAGCATTACGCTGCCCTTCCATCTTTGAGAACAACTGCTTCTAAGAAGGCCGCTCCAAAAAAAATTCCCCCCATGCTCCTTTCTTATAGCCTTAAGAATTCTCCTCTCAGATGGAGAATGACCTTTAGAAACCCAATAGACAATTTGGGACGGATTTTAAAAAGGTTGCACGCTTCTTTTAAAATCTACCCCTTTATACCTACCATCACTGTTGGAAAGGACCTTGAGTGGGAACTACCCATACCTTTATTTTATCTCCCATTTTTATCACTTTTTTTTTTTTGCTTAATTCATCCTGATTGACAAGTTCTGAGATACAAGTAATCAGATTTCAGATTTTCGAGTGCATATCCACATTTGCCATCTGTTATCAATATTTTACTCAAGGACGATGAATTTGTATTAATAACTGTACTAATGAACTAATAAATAATGCTTACTAAGCATTAAAACTGAACCTGAGTATTCTGTCTGACCATATCATTATTGTTACACAAAATACCCTTGTTTCCCTTTCCAGTGACCATAAGAATGAAGGACGTGCCATGCTGGCTCATTGATCCCAGAATCCTGTCACTGGCAGTGGCCAGTCCAGGTCACAAGTAATCAGCAGATCCCAGAAGGTAGATCTGTTTCTTGTTACTCACTTCCAGGAGCAAGCAATGGCTTTCCCAAGTCTACTGTACTATTAATTGCTTATGGACTTTTCCTCCAGGAACTTATCCAAATATTTCCAGAACCTTGCTGTACTGGTCGCCTTGACCTCATCCTCTGGCAATAGAGTCCCACAACTTGATAGTCCTCTGAGTGAAAAAGTACTTTTTCTAATTTGATTTAAATTTGCTAGTTGTTTCATGGAGCACCCCCTTGTTTTGGTATTATTTGGAACAGTAAATAACCATCCTCTATGCATTCCACCATACATAAATCTCTGCATTATCCTTGTATAATAGTTTATTTTAACACCATGTTACAAAAAGTTTTTTACATATTCCTCGTTCTATGTAATGCTCTCAAGCATTTTAAGTTGTTCCATGTTCAATGTTCTTTGTTCCATGTAATGCTCTTAAGCAAATTCTAATGTTTTACTTTAAACCGGTTTGATTTGCATCCAATGTAAGAAGATCGGTATTTAAAAAACCAAAAACCAAAAATAAACTACAGTAATCTTCTAGCCAACACTGCATACATCATAATCCTGGAAGATATCCAGATCACAGCATCTGCCCTGTACGCCACAGCTGTCTCTAGGCATTAAGCTTGCTGCGCTGCCGGTCCTGCACCTCCTGCAACTACTGAACCCATCACAGAGAACCCCTCTGCATGAAACTGCTGCAAATCGCAGCCCGAATGCCCAGAACTGACATCTCAAAAATGCTCTTGAGGTGAAGCTACAACTTCCAATCTTACACATCCCTCAGAGTAGTCGATCCTGCTACCGGAATGTTGGTCTTAGAGACTTCCGACATGGACGCATCGACCTTAGGAAGTGCTAAAAGTTCAATTTTTTCTGGCAATGGATCAAGCTTTGACTTCACTTGTGAACCTTTAAGCTGACTCCGGAGTGTCCCACTCCCGAATTACCAACTTCTTCTCTGACTTATAAAGGGAAAGGCTTTTGCTGGTCCACGCAAACCATCCAACATGGGATCCACTCCTTCCAGATCAGATTCCTCCTGAGAAACCTTGATCCCCAGCTCCTGAAGCACACGCAGATCAAAGGCCAGAGTTCCTCTCTTTGGAAAAGGCGTACCACCCTAGAATCAATGATATGTGTGTGCCTGAAGTCTGAAATCAACACAGAGATTCTGGCTTAGGCCAAGCTGCAAAGGAGTCTGGGTAACAAACTCTGGCCATAAGAACCTCAGATTGACCCTAGCTTGGATAGACTCTGGGAGACATCTGGATTGCATTTGGAGCTATTCAAATATGATGAAGGGTCATGAGGTCACAAAGAGTACATGGACGAGGTTACATTCTCACATGATACTGTCTCGACTTCAGGGGTCCCAGTGAAATCAGAGAGTCCTGGAGATCCCCCTGAGAATGAAAGACTGACAGGACAAAGAACTAACAGAAGATTGATAGTGAGCGGCAGGCACATGGGTCTCAACTGGGCCTCAAGGTGGGAGGCGGGACAGGGCAACTTAGATTCAATTTATCTTGTTTTAACACAAGACACGTGGTTTGTGATCCCCCCATAGAGTCAAGCACTTCGGGGATTGAGACAGTCTTTTTTTTTTTTTTTTTTTATAGATAAGAGGACTTTACCAATGTACGGGAAGATATACAGGATCAGTTTCGTAAAGATGAAACTGCTACTCTGTTTCTCCCAGAGGTACCAAGATTGCCTTTTGATATGCAATAAACTTAAAATCTGTTGCTACTAAATTTGTTATGGTACCTGTGTGTTCATGGGGCAGCACCTTTAAGCTGATTTGAAGCTTAACATCATCCCCCTTGGCTATCAGAACCTCCTCTGGTTCCTTGGCCAGATCTGTTTCATCCAGCATGTGGTCTGTATCTAGGGAATCTCCTGTAGAAACCTCTGGATCATCTGAATTCTCAGTGTCCCCTTCAGTTCCACCTGCCTGAGAGGAAAGAATCTGCACACAGCGAATGATCTTCACACTCTCTCTTTTGACTGGCATGTGGTTCTTCATGGGTCAGATATTACCCAGGACAGAGACCTGAACCTAGCGTCCTCTTCAGCTGCTCTTTCTGCTAAATAAAGCTTTATGCATGAGCTAAATATAATCCTTGGAAAAAGCATGTGATCCTTCCGAATCCCTATCCAAGGGGAAATCCCCCAAATCCAAGTCTCCCCTATCCAGGGGAAAATCTTCAAATTCAGAACCTTCCCAGTTCTCCCTGGGGCGAGCAACAGGAGACAGCCACAGTGGGGATCCTGTCCTCTCCCGCTGACGGCCCTGCTGAAGAACCTAAAATGGCCACCATTCCCGCACTGCCAAGAGGAATCTCCAAGGCAAGCCTAGAGACCTGGAAGACTCTTGCTGACTTAGCAGCAGGACCAAAGAGCCCCCCCCCCCTTCAAAGTGTTTTTTCCACCTGTCACCCACCCTGAGCACAAGCCTACTCGATTCAAACACAAACACGATCCCCCACAGGCGCAGCAAGCCTTGCCACAAGCCATTGCACATGTCAGGGGCCGTGCACGATAACTTGCTGCACTGCACTCACCCAAGGGAACTCAGAGAACAGCAGTGCCCCGACCTGCAGCACACTTGATCAGTTACGGTTGCTGCTACTATTAACCATGAGTCCAACCACTGAAAGTTTAAAAAAAAACAAAAAACATGCAATTACTCTTTTTTTTTTTTTTAAAACCACTTTATACAAACTACAGCAACCTAGCCCTGATGATAGGAAATAAAAAAGGGATACTTGCCTGCTCCTCCAGGCTGACAGTGTCAAGCTGCTAGCAGACCCCAAAGCTGACTCTTGGGGGGGGGGGGGGGGGGGGGAGGAATCTGGACCACCAGATTTCCACCCCAAGAATTTTAGGAGCAAGCCACCAAAAAAAGGGTCACTAACCCCCTGCTTGCCCACCTCAAACCAGGGAGGATGGCCCCACCAAAATCTCACCATTGCCTGGGAGGATCCAGCAACCACCTAATCTTTCAGCTTTTTTTTGCTTGGTTTTTTTTCTATGTCCAAACTGCAGGTTTTACACCATCTACCATCTGCTGGAGACAAAGAAATACTGAGGGACTGCAGGTGGTACACTAGGTTATGTACAGTGTCTGTGAAACTTTCTCTGTCTCCATCTGCTGACAGGGATGTAAAACCCAGGAGTTTGGACAGATCTGGGTATGAACAGGAACTTAAGTACTAAGATGCAAAAGACAGCAGTTCAGAAAAAGAAGACTGGTAAAACATGGCTCAATACAAACAACCACAGGTCAATGCAGTGCGAAACAGACAGATGACAGCTCTTTGACTATCTGCTTAAAGATCTTCCAAAAATAAGAACTTACAGTGAAGCTGTGTGGGCTTGCAGCATGGGGAAATGACACTTTCAATCTCTCAGTAACGATGGCAAGTCTGCATGATATAGTAGTTATTGGGAAAGAAATGGCACTCACTTGTGATATCATAGACTACCACAGCAATGGTGGAGTCACGGATGTAGCTGGGAATGAGGCTGCGGAATCGTTCCTGGCCTGCCGTGTCCCAAAGTTGCAGTCGAACCTGCTGGTACCAGGCCCAGAGGAGAGCAGAAACAAAGCAAGGAGGAAGAAAAAGGAGGAAACTCTTCTTTAGAGAAAACACTGTTTGCTCGAATGAACGGAAACTTATTTCTGACTTCAGAATATCAGAGTGCTGTCAGCTCTGCAGCTATTCTTAACTCTATTCCAGCAGCAGCTTACATTCACAATACAGAGGTGGCAGGTTTGGAAACTTGGCTAATTTTCAAAGAACTACAATTTCTGGCGTTCTAGTTAATCAAAACCAGATTAAAAAAAACTGACTCCCAAACTAATTTTCCTGAAATAAAAGCATTCAGCAAATTTTTTCTTTTGTATTTTGTCAGCCTTGTACAACATGTAACTGGAGAAGTTTTTTCCTTAAGAGATTAAACTTGCTCCCATAGTAGTCTGGTATCAATATGGTTAAGTGGTGCATTATAGTATAAATCAGACAAAAACAAATATAGAGGGCCAATGCATTTCAAATCTTCTCTTTTTGTTAAACTGCACATATCCAGAAAGCAGTGTTCTCATCCTAGTCTGAAGAGCAGGTTGTGTTAACAATGGGAAGGCCAGAGACTTTAAGGGACAGAGTATCAAACCCACACACACTTGAGTGCTAAAGGTTACTAAAACAACTTTCTAGGAAAAAATCATTCATTAAAAGGAAGTCTGCAAAGTATGAATGAGACTTGGCTGAGAAAAGGTTTGCATTGATCAGGGGACATCAAATTGCCATCAATCAGACAGCAGAACAGGTAGAAAAATGGAGAACACAGCTTTAATCTTTGTTACTATTCATGCATTTAGAAAGTAATCACCCATCCAGCCAGCAACTGATATACCAGTAAAGAATTTGGCTGAACTTTACTTTCTGTTAGCAATGAAGCCTGTAGGACAGGTCTTCTATGTCTATAATGAGGTTAGATGGAACCAAGCATAGTCTAATTGTGGGTTCTATTCCTCAACAGGTGATCAGGAACAGAAACTGAGTTGATTCCTGCCCTCTCATTAGGATAGTGCAATGTCACAAAATTCTAAAAGCAATTCTTATTTCACCTTTTGCTTGCTTAGCCAGGTTTGTGTGTATGCTGCCAGTTCATATACTCAAGAACCCCAAATGTAACCAATAAGTGATTGGACTATACATTTTACAGAGCTTACATGATACTGTGATAAAAAAAAAATAAACTTGATCTGCTGTAAACCTACAAAGGAATTAGGATTGCCACCTGACCCCAGGTCAACTAAACAGGCTGATCTGATCCTGTTTTCCCCCTCCAATGCATGAACAGATTTGTAATTTTGATGTTCCATTGATTTCCTTAAGAAAATCACAACTACAACCACCATGCATGCCATGGGATAAAATCATGACTAGATCTGCCTATTCCGCTGTTCGGGGGTGAGGCGGCAGCTACCACATGCTCTCAAGGAAAGACCAGCTGTTCTTATATACTTTCCTGTTTTCCGAGTCATACTTTGAAAATTACTTTCAAATCAAATATTTATTTATTATTTATTTTATTTTATACTTTTTTATACCGACATTCATGATACAGATCATATCATATCGGTTTACAAGAAACACAAGAAACAGGGGGTAATATAACATTAACCTTAACCAGACGAAGAGGATGTACAAGCAAAACAACAGTTACATAAAGAATTACAAAAGTCAATAAAGAATTATAAGATGATATGTTTTTATTGGACCAAGATATTTCTTGACTAGTGGTTCAAGTGCTAAAACCCCTCTCAGGATTCTGGTCCAAAAATGTACTAAGTTGGTACAATGAAAGAGTGTGCTTTGTTTACTGACCTCTATTTCCAAACACAGCAACCACACAATTTCACATCACAAAAATAGCTCATCATTACAAATGCAGCTTGGAAAACTGTGCTGTGACCCCTGCCTCATTTTGGGACACCATATGCTGCAACAGACTTGACACACCCTGGCTTAAAAACAATGAACAGCTTGTGTTCCTCTTTTTATGTAAATTCTTTTATTTGGGGGGGGGGGGGAAATCAATAGAAACATTTAAACTAAGAAACCAAAACAAAAAACATAAGCTCTCTCTGCTATGTAGACAGAAGACTACAAAATGCTGCAAAGTCAGGGCCTGGGCTGTATGACCTGGCAGACTCAAGGAAGAAGCAAGTGCTTCTGCATGGGGAGAACAGAATGACCCCCATGACCAAGCACCACCAAGGCAGATACTGATGCTTGAATCTGATTCCATGTGCCTCCTTTTTGCAAAGTTTGTCGAAAACCCCCAAAACTGTAGTTAAGAAGGAAAAACTGTTAACACTCTTCTTAAATAGGATCAAGTAGGGTCAGGCAAACAGAGATAACCCCTGCCCTTCCTGCACCCAGAACCAAATTCACCCACCTGTAGGGACAAAACAAGAGAGCACTGGCCATCACAGAAGATGTCTTAACCTAATGATCTGCCCCATACTGTGCTGCATTCTGTTAAATTGTTAATCCTCATTCCTCCAGCACAAGAGGTGTTTTCTGAACGCAGATACTTCAATAATTTTTAAGCCACAGAAGACCACTGCTTGCAAACCTCAGAATAAGCCTAGTTATGGAGCAAAGGCCAGAGGAGCTTAGTTACAGGTGTATAGTCTGGGCTATGCTCCTAATACACATTCAAGGAGATGAATGGCTCCAGGAATGGGTATAGGAGTGAAAACCTGTGATAATGAAAGAGCCTAAAGATTTCTAACTTCCTTTCTCTTGCATATCAATCACAATATCCACTCATCCTCAGCAGCTCTGTGGCCTATATATGTACAGGAGGATGCAGCTCACCCAAACACCACCCATAATTACAGCCGTAGAGAATCAGATGTCAAATTGCTGGTGAAAAGCAACAGCCAGATTTCTGGAATCCATGCCCAAGATCAAAGTTAAGTCTGCTCAGAACAGAACCTTCTAGAGCAAGGGTGGCCAATTGTGGTGCTCAGGAGCTACAAACAGGCCTAGTTTTCAGGATATCCACCATGAATATGCTGAAACAGATTTGCATACAATGGAAACAGTGTATGCAAATCTCTCATGCATATTCATGGTGAATATCCTGAAAACCTGGCCTGTTTCTGGCTCTTGAGAACCACAGTTGGCCACCCCTGTTCTAGAGTAAGAATATTCATTTAACACCCACACTCCATCATTAAATGGGATCAGCTCTGAAATAAACTAAAATCTTCTAATTGAACACTTGTGCAATCTTGCAAGCTCTATTAGAGCTTCTTATGCTTACTGCTCCATCTTGGGAGAGGAGAGAGAGCGCACACCTTGAGAAGTGTTGAGAGTTCCTTACAACCATATACCTACTTGTAATGTCAAAGACAACGATAGCAGAAGCTGAATCCCGGATGTAACTAGGAATGAGGCTACGGAAACGTTCCTGGCCAGCTGTGTCCCACAGCTGCAGCCGAATCTGGGAAAATTGTAAGGTGGGAGTGAGAGGGGAGAGGAGAGAAGGTGAAGAAAATGAAAAACAAAATGGGGAAGGGAAGAAAAAAAAAAAGACCCTAAACAAAAAAAACCCAAAACTGTACAATGCCGGCATCCTAATGTTACAGGAAGTGTCGTATTACACCACATACATACTGGTTACTATCACGTTACTGGTCAGAAAGGGTGCACTATAGCAAACTACTGAAGAAATCACAATCTAATGTTTTTCATCATTCAGACCAATGCAGAGAATCCCCGAATGCTGGAAAGGAGACCCTTATACATGCTTTGATTTGGCCTACAAGTTCAGTAAGGACATAACTCTCCCATGCATTAGAAATCTCTTAAGTTAGTCATTCTGAAGGTGCTATAGGCTCAGGCATGCTAGCACCCAGCTCCCTCAAGCTCTTTTTAGGCTGTTTTCATAATGTGAAAGTATACACCTACAACTGCTTCCAGAAGTAGTACAGAAAAGACCAATAATATATTGTTAGCTGTTTGGATTGCAAGCCACATGGCGATGGCCAATTTCTCCCACATCCACCTCTTGGCAATACTCCTATCTAGTGTTCTAAGATGCCTGGGGAAAACCTTCTGGCCTCTTGCCCCCAACTCCCACACTTGCAGGTGGAAACAGCTGTACAGCAGAGCTGGCAGAAGGAAAAAAGCAGAGGCCTACTGGCTGAAACAGCCCTAAAGACAAATTGTGTGCACTGAGAAAAATAAAAGTACACAAGAGGCAGTAAAGAGAAATTAGGTCTTACCTGTTCATTTTCTTTCCTTTACTTCTGCCACACCAGTCAGGAACAGATGGGTTTTATCCTCTCATCCAGCTACTAGAGACAGAGTTCTAAAATTCTTTAAATGACATCACTCCCATATATGTCCCTAATAGAACAGTATGATCAGTGTACTATTGTCAAAGCAAAACTTAAAATATAGTTAACAGAATAAACCCTTAAATTCTCCATTTGAGGAACACACACACACAAAAATATCTATAAAGAACTTTATAAACGTAAGGCACTACATTTCAATTGAACAACTTACCATCAGGTAAAAAAAAACCCAACAGCCTAAGTAACAGTTTTGGGGTGGGTTTCCTGACTGGTGTTGTAGAAGTAAAAGAAAGAAAATTAACAGGTAAGACCTAATTTCTCCTTCCTTTGCCTTCTGCTCCACCAGTCAGGAACAGATGGGAAGTATCAAAGCCCATATAATTAGGGTGTGTTAGATCTATGGTTCTCAACCTTTTTTCTGTCAGGACACACCTGATAGTTCTCACATGCATGACACACTGAACACATGACAGTCACAAGGCTAAATGTAAATGTACACTTTACATCCACAGTAACCACACCCCTCAGCAATGGGCATGAAGCAGAACTACAACATTCCCCGTACAACTCACCATACAAAAAATATATATTCTGGTGTTCTCAATAACAGCAACACAAACTCCCTCTACTACCAGGTGCATTAGCCCTACTTATAAAAAGACAGTAGTTCAACACCAGTACATCTATTAAGAAAACACAACAAATAAGGTGAGGTACGGTATTTTACTAGCCTACGTGCTAGTTAAATACCTCACCCTCGGTCAGACACAAAAATCGACCTTCACCAAGTATAGAAAGACCACAAATTATAAATATGGAGACAGAAACTGGAATGGAAACCCAAAAAAGCCACTCTGCATGCAGTACAAAACAGGAGAAATGGAAACAAATACCACCTAACGTAGTATCAGGATCTGCAATAATGCACACAAACTAATCTGCACAAAGTTACACATACATTATGGCATGCACTCAAATGGAACAACCCTACTTATAAAAAGGCAACACTACAAATATTCAACCAGGCCCTAAACACCAATACACCTCCAATTAGGGAAACAGAAAAAGCCAAGCTACTATAGATCCCCAAATAGTTTTACAGCTGTAAAACTATATGAATAAATGTTTCAAGAGAGCTGATGAACAGAACATCTAACAATTAAAAACTCTTAAAACTTCTTAAAAATCCTCCAAACACCAATAAAATATTTCAAAACAGCAGACACATCAGATAATACCAATAATTAAAATGGCAGTCAATCAAGAAAAATGAATTTAAAAAAAAAAGACACCTTTACTTACCCTTGCCAGCAGTTCTCCTACTCCTTTCCCTGGTAGGCCACAGCAGTAGCTGTCCTCTTCCTTAGGGACCACAACCAGTCTCTCTCTCTCACACAATTACACACCTCATCTCTCTGACCAGTCTCTCTAAATCAAATACACACACACACAGAAGCACCCTCCCCGTTTCAAATACATACCTCACCCACACACACCGGCCCCCACCAGCCTGGTTGACGGCAGTGGCCAGCACTACAATCTTCGGCCCATTGGCTGCGGGTAGCTTGCGACACACCTGCTGGAACTTGAAGACTCACTGGAGTGTCGTAACACACCAGATGAGAATTGCTGGGTTAATGATAATCCTGTTCTTAAAACAGTTGCTCCAAACACTGCATCCTGCTAACTTATAATGTCTGACAAAAGGACTCAAAGTTGTCCAAATCTCTGCTTTACATATATCAACTGAATTTAATGAATGCCTTTCTGCCCAGGATGCTGCTTGTGCTCTTGTCAAATGTGCCTTAAGATCTGGAGGCTTGGACCTTGTAATAAATAAGCAGAGAAGATTCCCTTTTATCCATCTTGCAATGGATGCTTTTGAAGCTGCCTCACCTTTGCGTGGACCACCAAACAAGATAAATCTGTTTTCTGAAATTCAGCTGTTATGCACACAATCTTCAGACAACATTTGAGATCTAAAAACCACATATTTACCTTATCCGTAATATAATCCTTATTAAATACTGGTAATACAATCTTCTGATTCAAATGAAAATCAGAAACCACTTTTGGTAGAAAAGAAGGAACTGGTCTAAGAACAGAATCCTTGTGAAAACTGAGAGAGCTATTGGCAAGGCAACGCCTGCAGCTCCGAAATATGTCTTGCCAATGTGATTGCTACCAAAAACATGGTCCTCAATATCAAATCCTTTAATGTTGCTTTACTTAAAGAACCATTTTAGCCCGTAACGACTGCAGAACTAAATTCTAATTCTAATTTGGGAATAACTCTGATTGGGAGATGCACATGCTTCACTCCATTTATAAAACGTATCACATCTTTATTTAAGGCTACAGTTGTACCATTAACTCTACCTCTAAAATTTGATAAAGCTGCCACCTGCACTTTTAATCAATTAAATGTGAAGTCCTTTTCTAGGCCTCTTTGTAAGAATGTAAGAATATCCTTTATCTGAAACTTCCCAGGAGAAATAAAATTTCCAACATAAATCTCAAACACTCTCCATATACAAATATTTATTAAAGAGCTGATCTCTTTCTTGAATGCAAGATTTCACCTTCAGTTATAGGCACATAGCCCCTTTTTAGCAATTGTGCCCTTTCAAGTGCCATGCCATAAGCAAAAAGGGAGATGGGTCCTCCATCACAACTGGTCCATGATGAAGATGACCATTCTCTACAGGTAGCCTCAATGGTTGATTGATCGTTAGTCTCATTAGATCCGTATACCATGGCCTTCTTGGTTAATCCAGGGCTACTAAAACTCTTCCACCTCCCTCCTTCTCTATCTTAGAGTTCGACCAATCAAAACCCATGGGGGAATTGCATACAACAACCCATTCTTCGGCCACAACTGCACCAGAGCATCTATTGCTTCGCTTCCAAACTCCTTGCGTCTTCTATAAAACCTCTGTACCTTTCTGTTTTTGCCACTTGCCATCAGATCCATCTGATGTTCTCCCCAACAATATACAATTAGCTGATAAACATATTGACTCAACTCCCATTCTATTCCCATTCTACTGGATATTTCGACTTAGAAAACCAGCTTGAACATTGTCCTGTCCTGCAATGTGAACTGCTGACAGCTGCATCAAATTGCCTTCTGCCCAAAGAAACAGCAGGGTTGTCTCCTGACTATGAGTGCCTCCTTATTTGTTTATATATGCTACTGCAGTAGCATTGTCGCAAAGAATTCAAACCGTTCTTCCCTTGATCAAAGAATGAAAGTGATACAGAGTTAGCCTTATTGCCCTCGTCTCTAAATGGTTTTTGTTCCATAATCTCTCTCCTTCAGACCATCAACCTTGTATGTACTGGCCCTGACAATAAACCCCCAGGCCTTTTGAACTGGCTTCTGTTACTACTATCCAATTGGTAGCTACAAAGGAATTTCCTTCTAAAGTTTATGAGCATCTGTCTACCAAAGTAGACTGTCTTACTAAACCTAAGAGGGGCAATCAACTTCATATCCTTGTAATTGTAGTTTCCATCTCGTTAATAGATCTGTAATGGCCTCATATGTGCTCTTGCCCGAGATACTCAATCCAGTGTGGATGCCATATAACCTAAAAGCTGAAGATAATTTCTTGCTTTTGGAGCCGCTTGCTTCACAAAATTTTGTACCTGCAACTGAATCTTGAGGGTTCTCTTTATAGTTAGAGAGACCCAATCTGTGTATTGAAAAGGGCCCCTATAATACTCTAAATTTTGAGTTGGAATCAAATTGCTTTTCTCGTAATTTATTATCCAACCCAGATTCTGAAATACAGCTATCACATGTCCCGTCGTTCTTATGCTCTCCGCAGATGACTTGCTTTGGATGAGCCAATCGTCCAAATAGAGATGCACCAATATGCCCTCTCTTCTGAGGTAAGCCGCCACTACAATCATTTTGGTAAAGGTTCTTGGTGCCAATCCGAAAGGCAATGCCCTGAACTGATGCTTCCCTAGGATGCAAAAACGTAGATACCTTTTGACTGCTCTCTGCCATATGGATATGGAAAGAGACTTCCTTTAAATTGAGAAACGTCAGATATTCTCTCTTTCTTACTAAAAAGGATCAGTGAACGAAGGGTCTCCATATGAAAGTGCAGCACCTGTAAATTTCTGTTGACTAATTTGAGGTCTAGAATGGGTCTAGAGGAACCATCCTTCTTTGGGATCACAAAATATATTGAATATTCCTTGTTACTCCTAATCTGCAAGCACAGGACAAACTGTTTGCAAGAGAATTAATTTTCTCAGAGTTGACTATTGCAGCAACCTTTTCTCCTGATCATACAAGGGAAACAACAAAACAACTTTACTGGCCTGATTAGTTCTGGGACATATCCCCTTTTTATAATATTTCAGACCCAACTTTCTGAGGTAATGTGAGTCCACTCTTTGAAAAACCTTTGAAGCCTTCCCCGTATAGGTATCAAAGAGCAAATCCACAAACATTCATTGAGGTGCTTGAGTGGCAGAAATGGATCACAATGCTTCATTTGCAAACTTGAAAGGCCTGGATCCGTCCTCTACCTCTAGAAGTCTGTGCTACAAATTGCCTACCTGGGCGATACTTTCTGGCCTCTCTAAATAGAGTACGCCCCCTAAATGGGCAATAACCTGACCTGAACTTATCCTCAGGCAGTGTTTGAGGTTTAGATTTGCCAAAACTCCTTACCAACTTATCAAGTTCCTCACTAAATAAATAGCGCCCCTTATAAGTCAATCTGCATAATCATGACTTAGACCACGAGTCTGCTGCCCACTGGTGAAGGCACAATTGTCTTCTTGCACCTATAGAAAGGGCCAAACCTCTAGCTGTAACCCTTATTAAATCATATAGAACGTCAGCCATATAAAGCAGTCACAGACTCCAATTTAGCCATTCCTCTGTGTCTGATAGTAGTTGTTATCCACTGCAATAAAGCTCTGGCCACATAGCTTTACAGATGTCTATTTGTAATAAAAGTTAACTAGCATGCTGAAAATGCATGCTTCAAACTAAGCTCTAATCTTCTATCATGAACATCCTTCAAAGCAGTTCCACCTTCTACTGGAATGGTAATCTTTTTCGTGACAGCCGAAACCATGGCATCAACCTTAGGCAAATAAAATAAACACTCCAAAGTGTCATTAAGTAATGTGTATAATTTGCTATAGGCCTTCAGGCACCTAAATCCTGTCTTGGGATTCTCCCACTCTGAAAACACCATTGTCTCAATTTCCTGATGCAATGGGAAAGAAACTGAAGCTTTAAGCTGACCATTCAGAATAGAATCCCAATATGGGGTTTCAAGAACTTTATCCTCAGAGAACCTCAATGCCTTAATAACCTGCACTATTAAAGCACTCATTTCCTATGTATGAAATAGCCTAATTTGCATCTCATCTTCACTTCACCTTCTTCCAAGGCATTGTTTTCACTCTCTATATAGTCTATCTCAGCTTACAAAAGCCTGCAGGCACTGGAAACTTAGCAGAAGCCCATTCTAGTACTTTTGTTAACACTTTCCTCTTCCTCTGAGGTCTATACACTTCCCCTCTTAAAGGTCCCAGTTGGGGTATAAACTCCTCCTCAAAGCCTTTAGCCTGCAATGCCTAAAAGGCACGATGTAAGAATTTTAAAAATGGCCCGCGCCTCAATCATAATGGCCAAGTTCCCTTCTCTAATGGCCTCAGCAACACCAGGACAATGTTTTGCTTGCACTCTCCCAACTAAAAACAGGCTCACCCAACTGTTTTGTTTTTTTGTTTAATTTTTTTGCTGATTTACAAGACTCACCCGAGCGAGCAGAATCATGGCATACAGTGGGGAGAATCAGCTGCCAGCCGTTTTGAACTGCAAGCAGTGCAGTATTTCACTTTCTCACTCATGGTAAGCCGTCTTAGCTTTACCTTCTTTAAATAACTCGAGTGTTTCCTCCTATATAATTTATATGCTCTCAGCAAACAATGTACCCTATTCAATAGGGACAAAAGCTGCTTCAATGGCTCAAACATATTTCTCTGCCTTAAAAGCAGGAAACTTGGCCAGTCAGAAATTTGAAGCTCAATAAGCTAGGCTGTCATACCAGCTCTAAAAAATGGACAAAATACAATTTTAAAAGCGCCTCTAACTTCCTTCCAAATATATATCTTCAAGGGTGAGTTTTCACAACCGTCTCATCTAGCTGCTGGAGACAGAACACTGATCATACCAGTTCTATTAAGGACATATATGGGGAGTGTTGTCATTTAAAGAATTTTAGAACTGTCTCCAGTAGCTGGATAAGAGCAAGTTTACTTACCATAAACTGTGTTTTCCGTAGATAGCAGATGAATTAGCCATGCTGTATGGGTACGTCCTCCATGCCACTAGGTGGCGGAGCTCTCTAAGACTAGCAAAGTCTTTTAGCAAGGTGCTCCCTCCCCTCCTGTATTGTGACAGGATTACCTCAGGCTCCTCAGTCAGTATCAAAGCAAGGTAGGTATGCTAGAACTGTCCGGGGAGGCGGGTGGGTCAGCATGGCTAATTCATCTATCTATGGAAAACACCGTTTACGGTAAGCAAACTTGTTCTTTTCACATAGATAAGCAGCTGAATTAGCCATGCTGTATGGGAGTCCCCAGCTGACGTATTGAGCAGATAGTGTGTGTTATTTCTTTTTATTTATTTATGCTCAATACGATAACAGTGGCTGACAGTTCCCATGAAGGTTGTATTTGCTTGGTATTTGTACACTTCTGTAGGATA
Organism: Rhinatrema bivittatum; assembly: GCF_901001135.1. NCBI lineage: Eukaryota > Metazoa > Chordata > Amphibia > Gymnophiona > Rhinatrematidae > Rhinatrema > Rhinatrema bivittatum. The sequence goes on from NC_042620.1 coordinate 277,318,958, forward strand.
GTCCATTCCAAAAGGGAATCATCCGCCAGTGGTGGGATGCGAAAATGTTTAGCAATGATCATGTCATTGGTACATCGATGTCTATATAGAAACATAGCGGTAGCCGATCCAGTGAGCTGTGTAACAGTGACGACAATGGGAATCGGATAAAAACAAGCCCTTTATTAAAACGCCCGACTCTGGCCGAGTTTCGCTCCCTTGCACAGAGCTGCCTCAGGGGCAATTCATTCAACCAGGACTTGAAATGGTCAATGTAGACAAGTTGAAAAACTGCTCGTTATTTTGGATTTGCTATACACTGAACGCTTTTGACTTCATTGCTGTATCACATAGCATCGCTATGTGGATAAGAGAAAGTCTATTTGTTTTGGTGTGAAATCATCTACGCTGACAATCAATGCGATATCTTCTACATTGACCATTTAAAGTCCTGGTTGAATGAATTGCCCCTGAGGCAGCTCTGTGCAAGGGAGCGAAACTCGGCCAGAGTCGGGCGTTTTAATAAAGGGCTTGTTTTTATCCGATTCCCATTGTCGTCACTGTTATATAGAAACATAGAAATGATGGTAGAAAAGGACCAAATGGTCCATACAGTCTGCCAAGCAAGCTTATGGTAGCATCAAAGTATCAGGCTTATTGGTTAAGGGTAGTAACAGCCGCATAAGCAAGTTACCCCCAATCTTATCTGTTTTCCCAGACCTTAAAATGTATTGTCCTTGTTGGTTGCTGGCTGAATGAGAGGTACTTGATGGAGAAAGGCATTGAGGCTGTCATTGCTCACACGTGATGTGCCCTTACGGTCGCAATAGCATGTGCAACCTTGTATTATGGCTGAACTGCATAGAGTTGGATATCCCTGAGGATAGACGTTCTTTGTCACTGGACACCATTGCGCGTTTAGATAAGAGCGAAAGAAACAGGTGTGAAGGTCGATTGGGTGACAGTGTGCTTTTTGTAGTATGCTAGCGCACAGTTGCAATCCAAGGTGTGGGACTATTCCTCATTGGCATTTGCATGAGGTCTTGGATGAAAGGTGGTAAGGTGACGGTCTGGTAAATATGGAAAACTGGAAATAAGCATTGGCAGAATTTTCTGGTGAGTGTGCAAGGTCACCTTGTCGTGGTGAAATTGAAGATAAGGAGGGTAGTGATCCAATGTTTGGAAGTCACTTATTCTCCTTATAGAATTTAAAGCAAACCAAGAAAAGCACCTTCAATGAGAGGTAGCGAAGGTGACCAGTATCCAAAGGTTCAAAGGCGAAAGCATCAGTTTGTCGAGAAGAACATTAATCTCACAGCCCCTGTGGCTTATGCAAAGGTGGACGTAGGTGTAATACTCCTTTGAGGAATCTGGATACTAAGGAAGGACGTGAAATAGGCTGTCCGTTTAGATGAATGTGAGAAACTGTTATAGCGCTTAAATGAACTCGTAGCGAGGACACAGCAAGGTCCTTACTGTAAGCAGAAGGAGACAAGAGAGAAGCCGTTCAGGCGGTAAGTCAATGGGTCGAGACCCATTGATGTACACCAGGAAGTGTAGTGGAACCACTTTGACTGGAAATGGAGTCTTGTTGACAGCGTCTTTGATGACAATTATGCCTTGAATGGCAGGCGAAATGTGTAAGCGCTGGTAATCGATTCCTCCCAAATCCACACCGTGAGATGCAGGGAGGAGTGAAGGGGAGGTAGCAGTGTTCTCTTGTCCTGGGTAAGAAGCCATGGGCTGTCGACCCGGGGAATTGGGCTGTGGATTAATAGGTATAGTGGGTAAACGATACCATGCTTGTCGTGGCCATGTGGGCAGGATCAGGTGCAGATCCGCTCGGTCTTGTATGCATCTCTGGATTGTGTGAGAGATGAGTGGCATCTGAAGGAATGCACAGAGTAGTTGGTGTGACCCACTGATGAGAAAAGCGTCTGGAGTGAGACTAAGGGGCTCGGAAAAACCGAGAAAAAGGTCTATATTATCCCTTTGTTTTCTGTTGCAAAGAGATCGACTGTAGGGAGGCTCCAAACTGAGAAATATCTTGAATCATCATTGGAGTCAGGATTTACTCATTGGAGCGAAAAATTCTACTGAGTTTGATCACTCTGGAATCGAAATCTCAGGCAAATAAATGGCTTGTAGAGAGATGGATCCCTGGTGGGCACATTCCAGAATCTGAACCGTGTCGTAGTAGAGGTTCCATGAACCGGATTTTCCTTTTTTGGTGTATAGAGAACATTGTCAGTTAGTTATCCATGTGAATTATGACGAGTTGACTGTCTGGGAACTCCTTGAGGGCTCGAAGGGCGTGTTTACTTCCTTGAGCTTCAGAAGGTTTGTGTGTAGTGTATGTTTGAACGAAGTTCATGGGCCTTATGTGTTTGCAATTTTGTTCAAATAAGCTGCCCATTCCTTGGGGGATGCATCTGTGGTGAGTATCATATGATGTCGAAGTTTCGGAGAGGCAAGCCTGTGGATAGTGTGAACGGGAGTAGCCACCATTGTAGGTTCTTGTGTATGATGCTGGTCAAGGAATGGGTGTGGACAATGAATGAAGAAAAAAAAAAGTTCATTGGTGTTTGAGATCCCATTGTAGGCGGCACATATGTAGACCTAAATAATGGCTGCCAACATGTGTCCTAGAACAGGTAGGACTTTGTGAGCTCTCGGGTGAGGTAGGAAAGCAGTGTCCTCGATGTTGGCGATGTAGGCTCCTATGAACTGCAAAAGTTGGAATGGTTCCAGCTTCAAGTTTTCGAAGGTGATCAGTAGTCCCAGATTGTTTAAGCAAGAAATCGTGTTGGATTGGAGGCTAGTAGGAGCAGTCGTCGAGATAGGAAATACTTGTACCCCTTGTCGACGAGGGTGCGGCTTCACTACTGCCATGCATTTGTTGAAAAACCCTGGGCAGAAGCAAGGTCGAATGAAGACCTTGTATTGGACTTGGTAACTGTTTGCCCGGAAAACAGAGGGAAACACTAGTTTATATTATCTTTATATTATTTATATCATCATCTTTATATTATTGCATTATCTAATTTATTCAGTTATGCTGTCCTATATCTCCAGCTATCCTAGCCCTCCAAGTGAATACCTCCTTGTTATATGTATCTTTTGCCTCTTGTTATATGGTTGATTAAGTTTTTTACCCCTTGTTACATGTAAACCGATCTGATATGAATTTTTTTCATGAAGGTCGGTATATAAAAATGTTAAATAAATAAATAAATATGCGAGCATATGCCCCCATTTTTTTTTTTTTTGTAGCCATTGCAAGCTCCGGGGATAAAGAAAGAAGAATGGACTTGAGACACACACACATATATATTTATACACACACTGAGGATCGGCGATTGCAGCAGCTGGCAAGGCGTCGCAGCACACTGACGTGATGCCTGTTGATTATAATGTAGCCTCGATGGTTAGCGAGACTGAGGCTTATGATTTTTTGTTTTTTTTTAATGCTCGGCAGTGGGCCAAAGTTGAAAATTAACGTCGTGATATAGATGGACGTTGATGAGATGTTAATGAAAAAGGCTGCTGTTTTCTGTTCCTTAAGCCATGTGAATGGTTTAGTTAACTGAAGTTGGTAAAGGGTTTCTAAACTGTATGGTAAGCCTTCCATATGTCGGGAACCTCATCACTTATGGCGGTCGAACGCCACCATGGAAGACGTTCGGTTGTCTAGGCATTTGATGAGGTCTTAGAAGATACAGCAAACCCTTCGGAAATGGATTCCAGGAAGTGCGTCCATCCTTTTTTAGAGAGATGGTATGGAGGAGGAAAAGTGCGGTCTGTCGAGGCTTATTGGAGATGTGATTTTAGAGCCCGTAGATTATGAAAAGATGTGTGTGATGGTTTGAAGGGAGGCCTTGAGTATTTCAAACGCAATGGTCTATGTTTCCCTTCTTTCTGTATTGTATTTATTTAAATTTTTTTTTTTTAAGTCATTCCGTGACTTATCTTCAATCGATGGTATGGCTTGGATTGACGAGCCGTTTACATTGTCTATTGAACCACCAGGGAGCGATTTAAACAAAAGAGTACCAGAGGACCTTAACGTTAAGGCCGTCAACTAGATTTCTGTAGTAGAGTACTGGTTCCGTAGGCACAGTAGCAAGCATTTGAATACCTAGTATTCCACTAACATGGAACTGGACTCAGTCTGCTGTCTGTGGACAGTATGTGACCGAAGTATCCGGCCCGCTTTGGTGGTAGAATGAGGTCGATGATGTAACGGGCTGCAGTATGCTACACTCCGTTCGTGGGGTTTTTTGTTTATTTTTTTCCTAATGCACATTTGTAAGTGGTAGCGGTGAGTAGGCGTGCGTTCCACCTTTGGATGGCCTCGCGTTTAGCTGCGACGTAATCTGTCGCGTGGGCTGGTTCTGCATTTTTTTTTTTGACTGCATCTCATAAGGGCAAGGCTCCAAAGAAGTTGTTTTTTTTTGTTTCGTCTTTATTGTTATAACATCTATGGATGTCGATGTATCCTTTCAAAATTATTATTATTTTTTTTTTTAAGAAGTAGAGAGCTCCGCGCACTCTGTTGTGTGGAAAAATTTAGACTGAGGAGCCTGAGGTAATCCTGTCACGATACAGGAGGGAGGGAGCACCTGGCTAAGAGACTTTGCTAGTCTTAGAGAGCTCCGCCACCTAGTAGCACGGAGGACGTACCCATACAGCATGGCTAATTCAGCTGCTTATCTACGTGAAAAGAGAATAAAACCTATCTTGTTCCTGACTGGTGGAGCAGAAGGCAAAGGAAACACCAATTCCATTCTTCTTTTGCATCATGGGTTGTTTTAATCAGTGTTTATCAGTTAAAACATTAAAAAAATTACACACAAGAAAAATCCACTAAAAACAGAACCCATAACCATAATATTGGTTTAGCAATCCTAATATCCCAAAGCACCAGGACAGCACAACTTGAAGACATGCATGCTTTTGAACATAGCAATGTAGCACAGAGAGCTACTGCCTATATTGGTTCTGGAGGAAAAAAAAGGACACTTTTGCAAGCTGCAATACCTTTGGTTAGAGCAAGATACTTCATCCAAAGATGCAAAGCACATTGGAGACCATACAGAGCTCTCCTTCAGATATGATAATCTATAGAAAGGAACCCATGATTCTAGACACATGGAAAATGACAGAACCGATCCCTTCCTAGTGTTTTGCTGTTAGATAGCATGTGACTAGGGGGCATTCCATGAAGTTAGCAAGTAGCACATTTAAGACTAATTGGAGAAAATTCTCTCTCACTCAACGCACAATAAAGCTCTGGAATTTGTTGCCAGAGGATGTGGTTAGTGCAGTTAGTGTAGCTGGGTTCAAAAAAGGTTTGGATAAGTTCTTGGAAGAGAAGTCCATTAACTGCTATTAATCAAGTTTACTTAGGGAATAGCCACTGCTATTAATTGTATCAGTAGCAAGGGATCTTCTTGGTGTTTGGGTAATTGCCAGATTCTTGTGGCCTGGTTTGGGCTCTGTTGGAAACAGGATGCTGGGTTTGATGGACCCTTGGTCTGACCCAGCATGGCAATTTCTTATGTTCTTATCTCTAAGCCATACAACAGAGGCATGGAGTGGGGAATGCACCATTAATCAGAGCAACTGAGGAAAAAAAAAGTCCCATAAGTTTTATCAGAGTGTCTCTAGGGGAGAATTAATTTGCTTGGAGACCAGCATTTTCCAGCAGAACTTCGTTATTGTCTGCAGGTCTTCCTGTGTGAAGCAACTACAAGCTAAGTGGAATTGTTTTTTCCTTCAAGTAATCTCAACTGTTTAGTTCCGTCACTCCCTCCCCGCCTACCACCTAGATTACTTTTCTTATATAGTCTCCCTGGGCTCCTATCTTCAATTACATCATCTCCCATTACATAGTAGCTCTTTGTAGCTCAGAAAACAGAATAACTGTCATATTGCTTGTAAAATTTGGCTTTCAGACTCTGCCTATTAATCTTTACTGGTTGGTTTTTAATACTTTTACTTTTTATGTAAATACCTATTACAAATCTTTTGCTAGATCCTAAATTTTACCATATCTTATTTATAGGATTTAAAGGGATTAGTAATAATTAACAAATATCTCATTCAATGCAACAATTATGGTGCTTATGTCCCAAGACCTATGATTTGGAGAATGAAAGGTTGCACATTTTGTCTTCAGCTGTCTGCAATAAAAATGGAGCTGACTCAGAGAGGAATTGTCCAGGTTTCAATTAACCTCCCCCTTCCTTGCACCATCCAGTAGTTCTTGCCCATCTGCCACAGAGGATTCAGAATCCCAGGTTAAAATGGTTTACAGTGGGCTCTGGTAGAACAAGCATGTGATAGACACCCAATTTGCCAACTCTGCAGCATCCTGTGTATCAATCCCCATTTCCACAGAGATGTCAGGCACCCATGATTCAGAAACCCAGGAATAAATGAATAAGAGTAGGCTCTGGCAGAATACAGCCTGTGATGAAGACAGCCCCACTCTCCCCATTGATACCCCTACATAATGCTTTTTCTCTACTGGAAAATGAAGAAACCCCAGCAATAGAATCTGAGGTGATGTCAAAGAAAGGACACCCAATGCATTCTGAAGCCCTTCAACAGGCTCAAATGTCTGTCAAAAAGAAAGCTTCTTCTGCTGGGAGACTCGATCATCAGACGAATCAATATGGGAGCTCATTTTGATGATGACAACAGTTAATGCCTTCCAGGATCCTCAGCAAGAAGAAATGCAAACCAGATAGTCAAAACCTTTGTAGAAGAAAGTAGGAACTTTGACATCAATGTTGTTATCCACATGGGGACCAACGACCTTGATAGAAATGGTGTCCATGAAGTATAGAAAGATTTCCAAAATCTAGGGAAGGTAAGATACATGGCAAAGACTATTGCCTTTTCAGAAGTATTACCTGTTCATGGAAAGGGCAAGGAAAGGCTATGCCATGTAGATAATTTCAATTCCTGGCTCAAAACCTGGTATACAGAAAGTGGTTTTGGGTACATTGGAGGCTAGGGTCATGTATGGAGCAGTAAAAAGCTATTATTGTAAGGATAGCTACATTTGTCTGTAGCTAGAAGGAGGATGCTAAGTGAGAAATTCAGATCATATATTATCAGACATTTAAACTAGAAAATGGAGGTGGTAGGAAGTGGCCAATGAAATTAGCATGTCACTTCCAAGAGATACAGGAAGAGGGAGGAGAAAATAAAATCAATCAGTTTAAAAAAGCAGAAACGGTCACTAGGAAATATAGCAAATCAAGGGAGAACATTTGGAAAGCTAGGACCACAAATGCTCATAGTTTGGGCAATAAAATCCCAGACCTGCAGGCCCTAATGGTGAAGGCAGACTTGGATATTGTTGCTGTTATGGAGACATGGTTCACAAATTCTCATGATTGGGATACAGCCATTCTGGGATATAATCTGTTAAGGAAGACAGAGAACAGAAAAGGGGGAGTAGCAGCTTTTCATGTCAAAAGCGATATCCAAGCAAATGAATTGCAAGGGACATGGGATAGAGAAGAAGCATTATGGGCTGTTATAATAAAAAAAAAAAAAAAGGATGATGGTGCATCCATTTTTACTGATGTGGTCTACAGGCTTCAAACTCAAATGGAAGAACTGGACAGAGATCAGAGATCTGGCCGAAGACATCTGAAAGGTGAGAAAGAAGGGAGACGTGTTGGAGATTTTAATCTGCCAGATGTAGACTGGAAGTTCCCTTCTGTGGAATCTAGTGGATGCCCTTCAAGGGGCTCTGCTCAAACAAATGGTAATGGAACCCATGAGAGAGGGTGTGATACTAGATCTAGTGCTTACTAATGGGGAGAGTGTCTCTACTGTCCGGGTGGATGCCCAACTGAGCACCAGTGATCAAGTAATATGGTTTGATATCACAAATAAGATACAGAGAAGTCACACAAAGACCAGAATTTTGAATTTCAAACACACATACTGTCAAAATGGGGACATAGCTGGAGGAAAAACTAGAAGACTGGGAGAAAAAGGGGAGAGGTGGAACAACAATGGTCCAAATTAAAAGGAGCTATTACAAAGGCAAGAAATATAAATGTTAGAAAAGTAAACAAAAGTAAAAGTAATAAGAAACCGATCTGATTCTCAAAGGAGGTGGCTGAAATAATAAAGGCAAAAAGAACAGCGTCAAGAAGTATAAAGGATCCCAAAAAGAGGAACATAAGGAAGAATATCTGGTGAAACTAAGGGAGACAAAGAAATCAGGAAAGCAAAAGGTCAAGCAGAAGAAAGAATTGCCAAAGAGATAAAGCAAAGTGACAAAACATTTTTCAGATATATCAGAGAAAGAAGGAAGGTCCAAAGTGGTATAGTGAAACTGAAAGGCAACAAGGAGCAATATGCGGAGAGAAGTGGAAATATTAAGCAATACTTCAGTTTGGTGTTCACTAAAGACGACCTTGGACAAGGCCTGTTGCTGGTTGACAAGAACGTAGATGGGGATGGAGTAGACAAAACTATTTACAGGCGAGAATGAATGGGAAGAGGTAGGAAAACAAAGTGGACAAGGCCAAGGGGCTAGATGAGGTACATTCCAGGATACTGAGGGAGCTCAGAAATGTGGTGACCAGTCCACCTGTTCAATAGATCCCTGGGAACGGGAGAAGTGCCATGAGACTGGAGAAGAGTGGTGGTCGTCCCACTTCACAAGAATGGGAGCAGAGAGGAGGCTAGAAACTATAGACTAGTTAGCCTCACCTCAGTGGTGGGAAAATTAATGGAGAGGCTGCTGAAGGAACGGATAGTGATCTACAATCCAGTAGGATACTGGATTGGAGGTAGCATGGATTCACCAGGGGAAGGTCCTGTCAGAGAAATCGGAATGATTTTTTGATTTGGCAACTAGAGAACTGGATTGAGGAAGTGCACTAGATGTAATTTACTTGGATTTCATCAAAGCTTGGTTATCGTCTGCATAGATTTAGTGAACAAAATGAGAAGCTTGGGAGTGGGCGCCCAGGTAGTGGCATGGATTGCAAACTGGTTGACTGACAGGAGACAGTGTGTTTTGGTAAATAGAACCTACCCTGAAGAAAGAACAGTGTTAAGTGGAGTGCCACAGGGGTCGGTTTTGGGACTAGCTCTGTTCAAATCTCTTTGTGAGCAACATTCTAGAAGGGATAGAAGGTAAAGTCTATTTGTGGTTGATACTAAGATCTGCAACAGAGTGGACAAGCCTAAAGGAGTAGAGAGAATGAAAAGTGACTTAAGAAAGCTTGAAGACTGGTTTAGAATTTGGCAGCTGGGATTCAATGCCAAGAAGTGCAGAGTCATGCACCTGGGGTGCAGTAATCCAAAAGAACTGCATGTGATTTTGGGGGGTGGGGGGGGGGGGTGGGAGGGAGACTAATGTGCATGGACTGGGAGAGGGACCTTGGGTTGACTGTGTCTGCCAGTCTGAAGATGGCGAGGCAATGTGACAAGGTGATAGCTAAAGCCAGAAGAATGCTGGGCTGCATAGAGAGAGGAATGCCCATTAAGAAAAGAGGTAGTGATCCTCTTGTACAGCTCCTTGATGAGGCCTCATCTGGAGTACTGTGTTCAGAACTGGAACCCATTTGTCAAAAAGGATAAACAGGATGGAGGCGGCCCAAAGAAGGGCAACCAAAATGGTGAGGCGTCTGTATCGGAAGACTTATGAGGAGAGGCTGAAGGATCTAAACATGTACACCCTGGAAGAGGAGGAGCAGTGGGAATATGATACAGACCTTCAGATACCTAAAAGGATTTAATGATGCACAAACTTTGAATCCTTTCCATTGGAAATAGAAGAATTAGGGGGTCACGAAATGAAAATCCAGGGGGGGGGGGGGGGGGGGGGGGGGGGGGGGGGGGGGGGGGGGGGGGGAGAGACTTAGAATCAATATAAGACAATATTTTTTCATGGAGAGGGTACTTGATGCCTAGAATGCCCTTCCAGAAGAGGTGGAGGGGATAAAAACAGTAAACAAATTCAAGAGAGCATTGGATAGACTGTGGATCCCTAAAGGCTTGAGGATGATAATGAAGAAAAGGGGTGCATGGGGTAACCTACACGAAGTAGCAGTTCGTACCCTTAACCAAGGCAAGGGGGATTACTACCCTTAACCAATTGGCCTTGATGATTTTGACACAATTGCAACATCGCTCTCTTTGATGGTGGGGCAGGGAGAAAAGGGTATTGGATTCTGAAGACAGCCAACGTGGAGTCCTTACTTTTATGGTCTGGGGTACTGATACACTGACATTGGGTGATAAAGCTTCTACAGCAAGTCCAAAAGCAAAGAATGTTTAAGCAGCATTGTCTGAATTATCAGGAAGGCTGCTCACCACATAAAAGTGTTTCAATAAGTTTGTTATGGGTTTGACAGTTGCTTGGTTTTGCTTGTAAGTATTACTATCCTTAACATAAAGCATAGAAGTAACTTGCACAGAGTGGCAGTTTCTACCCTTAACAGACACATGGGGTAACCTGCACGGAGTGGCAGTTGCTGTCATGGGAAGTTTGCTAGGCATACTGGATGGACCATTTGGTCTTTTTCTGCCAACAATACTATGTTACTTACCTGTAAGCAGGAGAGCAGAATGTTAAGACAGAGCCTGGCTGCTACAGCTGACTCCATGCAGGTAGGCCCCATGTCATGAGCACTCTGCAGGTACTCAGTTCTTTAATTACCTAAAGAAAGCAGTCAATTCCTGGGGGGGGACGGGACTCTGTGAGGACTTACATCCTGCAGTCCTCAGAGAACACCTGCTACAAGTAAGTAACATTTTCTCAGAGGACAAGAAGAATGTTCAAGTTTTCCCAGGAGACGAATCCTAGTTATAAGCTGCCTTCAAACAAAAAGGGGAAAATACAATATGAAGCATGTCAACAGAGCCACAACAATGATTTTCTTGGCAACAGGCCATTTTTGAAAAAAAATAAAATTTAAATAAGGCAACCTGAAAATAAAAACAATGAGCCCTAGAAGGGATGAAGTTGGATTCTAAACCTCAACTAAATCTTTCAGGACAGACTGACCAAATCTACTATCATGTCAGGAGTCCCTAACCAAACAGTAATTAGATGTGAATATGTGGCTTGACCTCCACATTACAGTTTTGCAGATCTCTTTCATGTAGGGCTGACCTTAAATGGGTCACTGACGCTACCATGGATCTAACATTATGACCCTTGGCATGCATTCCTAGCATCAAACTTGCCCAGACTTAACACATAAATGCAATCTGCTATCCAATTGCATTTGGCTAACAGCAATTTCAGATCTATTTGGGTTAAAAAAACAAAACAACAAAACAAAATACTTGCTGGACTTTAAGTTTCAGTGTGCTCGAGATAGAAAGCTAAAGCAGTTTAAATTGTGTAAGGACTGCTCATCTTTGTGGGCACACAGCTTGAGAAAGCACTGACTGGTTAAGGTGGAAAGCTGACACTACCTTGGGGAGGGAACTTATGTGTATACAGAAGCACTATTATGAAAAAACTTTGTATAAGGTGGATAAGTCACTAGGATCTGGAGCTTAGACTCTGCCTCAGAGCAGGTTTAAAGTTATCCGGCTTTGTGTGCCAGAGTAACTTCCAAAGATAACTGGGAAAGGGGCATTCATGTTTTGTTTTTTTTAATTTGATCTCAGGCCTTCTGGCTCGATTCCCCACCATCTACCATAAATTTTAAACATCCCTGCTAAGTCCCTTCCCCCACCAACCCCTCAGACAGAAGATAGAAAAAGTAAAGAGATTCTCCTGGTGCTAACCATCCCCTCCCCCTCCATATCACAAGCCCCACACCCTACCCTTAATCCTCCCAACCACCTAGTACCTGATCGAACACCAGGAGCCCCATTTGCTCTGGCAGCATCACTGGAAGCTCAAGCTATCAGCATTACTATTCCGTGGCTGGGCTCTCTGGGATCTTGATTATGCTCTCCTATATGCAGTCAAAACCATGTCTAAGGTTTGGCTATGATGCTGGCTTTGGCTTTTGGGCTCTCTGCTGTCTCGACAAGAGAGAGGTCCCTGTTGCTGATAGGGACAAGTGGGTGGATGATAATGCCAGCGCTGAGCCCCACTTGAATACCTCCTAGATGTAGAAGGTGGGTCTGAAGTGGCATTGGAGAGGATATACAGCGTAACAGATATCCTTGATTTGAGCCACTGCTTCACTGATCTTATCTCCAACTAGATTCCCTCCATTGTATGGCAAATCGGCAAGTCTTTCCTGGACATCTTATCCGATGTCTGAAACATGCAGCCATGCAAGTCAGCAGGCACCAATACCTACAGCAGAGACTCTCAATACCATTTTAAAAACATTGTAGGGCTAAGGGACCATGCATTTTCCACACTCCAGTCTCCTGTCCAACAGGGCATCACGTATCTCCTAAGAGGTGCTCTGATACACCCTTGACCTTTTTCAGTATGTTTTACATATACAGCCCCATGAAGAGCTGAAAGGATGCAATGCACGCACTAAGCATATCTCACTGATAAACCTTGCTCCCTATAACATCAAGCATTTATTTATTTATTTATAACTTTTTTTTTTATACCGAAGTTCATATGGGAAACCTTCTCTCGGGGCATCAAGAAGTGATTTCTAGATCTCTTGGCCTTTTTGAGAGTGGATTTGACTGCAATTGATCATTGAGGCAGATGTTGCTTTCTCAAATCTAGGAATTTTCTAGACACGATATACTGTGTACACATTTTCATTAACTGGAACCACAGATGGAGTTCTTCCATCCTCATCTGTGTCTACTGCAGGATCTCAAGGCAAGCACTACCATGATTTCCTTTGGAGAGTTCCACAGACTGGAGGATGTCAAGCACTTTTACCCTGGACTCTTTGCCTCCTCCTGGAATTTAAAAGGAATGATGCTTTTTTTTTTTTCCCTTTTCAACAAAATCAGAGATCCTTAAGAGGAGATTCTCTCCTTTCCTGTGGAAGAGAAAGGTACAAGGGAAGACCTGTTGACTCTGCCTATCCCCTCTGGGGATACGGAAATTCTTCCAGTACCTGAATGTAATCCACTTTTAAAAAGTGCCAAAAAACAGAATTAATCAAATAAATAAAATAAACAGACTTCAGATCCATAGTCACAGCCCAGTAGTACTCGCATTGAGCTAGAATCATGGGTTGGCAGTTCAGTCTGAATCTGGCTAGAAGCCAAGGTTCTAGTGAGGCTATCCCTTGTCTGTTGTCATCCAGACCCCAGTGAATTTGCCTTGAGGAAGCACCTACCCCCCTGCCCCCTCACAATACACTGGAAATTGACATCGGTGCAGCAGTTCTCAATGTCAATGCCTGTTCATGAACAAGCATCAGGACCCTTCCGCCAGACAATAAATCTCAAGCTGTGAGCAGACATCTGCAAGGCAACTGTGGATGCACTGGCGCTTGCAATTGTGCAATTCAGCACTGCCCGAATCTTCTCAAAAACCGCCAATGCCAATATATCATGAGACGTAGGAGTAGTGGTCACATCTTCCTGGGTCACATCAGTGGCTCACATCCGTGCCCTTGGAGGTTGTTGCAATTCCCAAGACAGACATAAAAGTGACCTTTTTCTAAAGGAACGTTTAGAGTGATTTAAGGCCACAGCCAAAATCTGCCTGCTCCTGGAATAGTGCCAATGGGCACAGATGCTTCACAAGATGCCTGGCTGAGGGGAATCAGTAGTACAGAATGGCTCTGTGTAGTATAAGGCCTTAGACAAACAATAATATATTTGACAGGCTTCAGTAACAGGAAAGGGAAACTTTACATAGGAAAGGAGTAATGACCTGAAGTTTCAAAGATGATGATTCACAGGAAACAAGAGAAAACACCTCTTTACCATAAGGGTGATAGATGCCTAGAACAATCTACCAGCCAAAGTGGTAGAAACCAGTACTTTAACAGAATTCAATCATGGTTGGGAAAGATATTGACTACAGTGGTAGGACAGGATTGGGAGCCTGTAGTATTGCAAATAACCCATCCTTCGCTCCTTTGACAGCAGAGATAAAGGAAATGTGATAAGAAGAAAATGACGAATGGAGAAAGGAACCACAAACTAATGATACTGTAGGCTGGATTGGAACCAGCAGGCTACAACTCCCTAGAAACCAACCAGGTTGACATTACAAGATTGATGGTGGCTGGGTAGTGTCCAGAAAGAAATGAAACAAATAAGGGGAAGATAAAGAAAACACAAACCAGATACAGCAAGTCATAAAGTAGTCTAATTCTACCAACAGGTTACAGCAACCCAAAAAACCACTAGGTCAATGGTGGCAAGATAATGTCTAGCAAGATACAAGGACCTAGGAGACTGGATATTGAGCAACTACTGTAGTTTTGATAGAGGTTTACATTACAAACATTTTGAGCTACAACACTGGAAGGAGGGGAAAGGATGAAGTTGGATTAGGTATGAGGAAGACAAAAACAGAGTGATATCGGTCACGTTCTATGTAACTAGAAATGAGAACTTGATTTTTTTTCAGGGAGACAGTAGTGGGATGAAAAGCATTTTTGTTTTTTTTGTGGGGAGAGGGGGGAACAAGACAAAACACAAAAACCCTACATACATCTGAAACCTTTCTAGATTTCTGGCCTGGAATTCAACATACAGCTGAAGAGTGAAACCAGTCATTCAGATGAATGAAAAAACCCAAGCAATTCTCCAATAAGGAAATATGTCCAGAAATATGTCTGTCTGACCCAGAGACAGAATTTCTGTAAAAGATGACATCAGACACCCTGACAGTACAAAGACTGCCAACAAACGTCCAAGAACCAGGCTGCTTTCCACTGTTATCAAACATGCACACTCCTCACTCACCGTGCGATCCTCCAGGTACATTGTTTTTGAGAGAAAATCAATTCCAATGGTTGCCTGAAAAGCACAAAGAAAAAATCATGTTAATTTCAATACATTCACCAGTATTATTCTTGATAATTTTCTTTGAGTCCTGCTATACCAGTCATTATGTATGAGATTTCCCTTCCTTCACAGTTAAGAGACAGAGGACATGCCTCTTATGACCTCACTCTGAGCTTATAAAGGAGGACATGAGTAGTAAATCACCTGGACCAGATGGTATACACCCCAGAGTTCTGAAGGAACTAAAAAATGAAATTTCAGACCTATTAGTAAAAATTTGTAACCTATCATTAAAATCATCCATTGTACCTGAAGACTGGAGGATAGCTAATGTAACCCCAATATTTAAAAAGGGCTCCAGGGGCGATCCGGGAAGCTACAGACCGGTTAGCCTGACTTCAGTGCCAGGAAAAATAGTCGAAAGTGTTCTAAACATCAAAATCACAGAACATATAGAAAGACATGGTTTAATGGAACAAAGTCAGCATGGCTTTACCCAAGGCAAGTCTTGCCTCACAAATCTGCTTCACTTTTTTGAAGGAGTTAATAAACATGTGGATAAAGGTGAACCGGTAGATGTAGCATACTTGGATTTTCAGAAGGCGTTTGACAAAGTTCCTCATGAGAGGCTTTTAGGAAAAGTAAAAAGCAATGGGATAGGTGGTGATGTCCTTTCGTGGATTGCAAACTGGCTAAAAGACAGGAAACAGAGAGTAGGATTAAATGGACAATTTTCTCAGTGGAAGGGAGTGGGCAGTGGAGTGCCTCAGGGATTTGTATTGGGACCCTTACTTTTCAATATATTTATAAATGATCTGGAAAGAAATACGAGTGAGATAATCAAATTTGCAGATGATACAAAATTGTTCAGAGTAGTTAAATCACAAGCAGATTGTGATAAATTGCAGGAAGACCTTGTAAGACTGGAAAATTGGGCATCAAAATGGCAGATGAAATTTAATGTGGATAACTGCAAGGTGATGCATATAGGGAAAAATAACCCATGCTATAGTTATACAATGTTAGGTTCCATATTAGGTGCTACAACCCAAGAAAGAGATCTAGGCATCATAGTGGATAACACATTGAAATCATCGGTTCAGTGTGCTGCGACAATCAAAAAAGCAAACCGAATGTTGGGAATTATTAGGCTGTACAGAGATGGGCTTACCATCTACACCTTGGAGGTTATGATCCAACTGGACTAAGATGAACAATAACGGAATTGATTTTTAGGCCAGCCTCCGAAGGTGCGGAAGGTAGTCAAGCAGTTTTTGAGTAGGGCAGGAGAAAGGATCTAGGGCCTTTTGCTCACACCACACGGAAAACCTCCTCCACTTCAGTCCAAATGACATTTTAGTGGAAGGCTTTCTAGAAGTTACCAGGACCTGAGACATATCTTCAGAAAGATCAAGCAGCTACAGAATCAGCCTCTCAACGTCCAGGCTGAGTGACAGGGCCTGGAGATTGGGATGCTGCAGCCTACCATGATCCTGCATGATGAGATCTGGGAAGACCCTAGACTGATCGGTTTCCAGAAGGACAACTCCTGAAGGAATGGAAACCAGATGTCTCGGCTAATGAGGGGCTATGAGGATCATAGTCCCCCAGTCCTCTCAAAGCTTCAGAAGAGTCTTCGTTACTAGAGGAAGCGGAGGATATGCATACAGAAGAACCTTGCCCCAATGGTGAGCAAAGGTGTCTGAGGCTGGTTCACCATCTGATCTGTACAGGGAGCAGAACTGAGTCATCTTCCTGTTGCAGGGGGATGCAAACAAGTCCACATCTGGGTTCCCCTAGAGATGGAAGATCCAATTCGCCACCCCGGTCAAGCAACCACTCGTAGGGGGCCTGAAGCTCAACTCAGCCTGTCCGCTATCACTTTCTCTGTTCTGGCCAGATGCATGGCCTGGAGCACCATCACATGGGGCAGAGCCCAGGACCAGATCTGGACCATTTCCTGACACAAAGTTCGGCCTTGTGCTTCCCTGCTTGTTGACAAACCACATTGCTACTTGGTTGACTGTCTGGATCAGGACAACTTTGTTGGACAGCTGATCTCTGAAAGCCCATAGAGCACACCTGATTGTCCAGAGCTCCAGGAAGTTGATTTGACATTGTGCTTTCTGGGCAGACCACAGACCCTGGGTGCAGAGCCTGTCTACACGAGCACCCCAACCCAGGGTGGATGCATCTGTGCAAAGGACAATTTGGGTAGGGGGGAGTCTGGAAAGATATTCCTTGCTACAAATTCGAGAACCTGTCACCAGCACAAGGAGTCCTGAAGAGACGGAGCAATCTGGACACAAGTCTGGAGATGCTGGGTGGCCTAGAGCCACTGCAACCTCAAGGTCCATTGGGATCTGCGCATGTGTAAACATGCCATGGGAATAATATGGATGGTTGCGGCCATGTAGCCCAACAGCCTCAACATGTGCCATATCGATACCTGCTGGCTCTGTTGGATGCCAAAGTGAGTGCCCTGGAGCGCAGCACAAAGGTTTTTGCCCAAGTCATGTCTAGCAGAGCTCCTATGAAGTCCAATTAAGGTAACAGGCTGAGATGGGACTTCAAGTAGTTGACAAACCCTAGGGACTCCAAGGACCTAACTACACCTGCTTGAGAGGTGCTCTTGACAATTGTCCAGATAGGGGAAAACATGCACTCCCAGTCTGCAGAGGTGCATCCCCCACCATGGCCAGGCATTTTGTAAAGACACATGGGGCCAATGCTAGCCCGAACAGCATCACACTGTACTGGTAGTGCTGTTTTCCCACCACAAATCTTAAATACTTCCTGTGACCTGGAAAGATCTCGATGTGGGTGTGTGTGTCCTTTAAATCAAGTGCGAATAGCCAGTCCCATTTTTGCAGGAGAGGAATCAGAATGCCCAGGGAAACCATCTTGAACTTTTCTCTTTTTAGAAACTTGTTCAAGGCCCTCAGATCTAGGATGGGATGGAGTCCCCCTATTCTCTTTGGAATTAGGAAGTACTGGAAGGAAAATCCCTGCCCCCTTTGCCTTGGTGGGACAGGCTCGATTGCTTTGGCTGTCAAGAGAGTGGAGAGCTCCCTTAATAGTACCTCCTGATGCATTAGCGGCCCTCAAAACAGGCACGGAGGACAATCTGGCAGGACACCCAATAGATTTAATCTGTAGCCTTGCAGAGAACCCACTGGTCTGAGGTTATACTGGGCCACCAATCCACGAAGAACCGTAGCCTACCTCTGACCGGAGAGTCCAGCATCTCTGGTATGAGTGGCTGGCTTATGCTCCTTATGATCCAGTCAAAACCCTATCCTGGGATTTGGCTGAGGCGCCAGTTGGGGTTTGGAAGCTCGCTGCTGCCTGGGATGACAGTGGGAGCTCACCCTTTGTGAACGGGCGCGAGGGGCCGGAGGATAGCAATTCCTCTGATGGTAGAATGACCTCCTCTGATCCTGTCTGGCAGACCTACTGGCTGAGGAAGGCGAGTTTGAAGTGTTGGCGGAGAGATGCTGGAGCGTCTCCTGGTGATCCGGAAACTGGGCTATTGTGTCCCTCATCTTGTCTCTAAAGAGATTCTCTTCTGTGCACAGCAGGTCAGCAAGTCTTTCCTGTACCTCTGGATATGCCATTCTGTGGGTGCCAATTCCCACTGTAGAGACTCTCGCTGCAGTCTTGAAAACATAGGTGGAACACATCTTGTGTTTTCCACACTCCAGGCCCTGATGCACCAGTGACAGAAGATGACTTGCTGCTGTTGAGACAGCCACTCAGCCGCCTCCTACACCTGCTACCAGAGATTGCAAGAATATTGGCTCATATACAACTGGTAGGAGGCAATGCGGGCAATGAGTATATTTCCCTGAAATACTTTCCTCCCAAGAGCATCCACTACTCTGTGAGCCTTCCCCGGGGTTACTGAGGCATGGGTCCAAGAGCGCTTGGTCCTCTTGAGAGCAGATTTGACCACTATTGATTGGTGTGTAAGCTGTTGCTTTTCAAATCCGAAGGCCTGTTGGACAAGGCAAACCCCGTCCACCTTCTTATTCTCGGGAGTAACCATGAGGGGGTGCTCCCAAATCCTCAATAGCAACTCCTTAAAGATGTTGTGTACCGGGACCATCACAATCTCTTTAGGAGCCTCCACAAACTGAAAGATTTCCAGTGTCTTGTGCCTGGCGTCCTCCTCGTTCATCAACTGAAATGGGATAGCCTCCACAGTCGGCCCTATAAAACCTGCAAAGGTCAGGCCTCAGGTAGCAACCTCCTTCATTCCTCTGGAGGAGACAGTTCTGAGGAAAGACCATCCAAGTCCTCTGAGGAGGATTCTGTACTGTCCTCCTTCCAGGGGGTCATAGGGGGCCTCATCCTTGCTGTAATCCACAGAGAATGGGTCCCTGGGTACTCGGCCTTCGTCCAGAGGCCTAGGCACCAGTGCCAGCCCCAGCAGGCCTTGGTGCCCAGCCAGCCTCAACGGAGCTTCCTCCTTGGAGGAATCGGCCACTAGCATCACATCAGTCAGGGGAAGCAATGGTGCCACACTGGGCACCGATGGCCTCCCGGGAACTGGCGCCAGCTGGGTCAGTTACACACCAATAAGCATGTTGAGATGCTCCAGCAGTGGTTCCAGCAGGGAGAGCCACAGGCTCAATGCCCAGCAGAGCCCGACTGACCACCAGCTGGACCCTGCGCTCCAACTCCTCCACCAAAGTTGCTGATGCCAAAACAAACTGGGAGGCAGGAGGGGTGGCCAAATCTTCCTTGGATCCCAGAGGTGGATTGGCGACTGACTCCAGGACTGGTGGAGACCATTGCAGACCCCAGGCATCTATGGAGGATAGGCACTCCTCGTCATGGGGGTCACTTTGGTGACATCACATCAAGCGCCTGTGCCGACCTGAGAACAGCAGCATGCAAAATTGACCAGTGCTGATGCTTCCTTGGTTTCCCTCGGTGGTCGGCCCAGTCTTTTCCCAGTGCCAAGGTCGATGAACCCAATGTCCTCGGCCTGGAAGAGAACTGAGATCAGTCCTCAGCACCCCTATCCGCCAGTGGCATTGACAGAGCAGATGGCCACGCCGATGTTGATGGCTCGTAGTCCATCAGTGCGGCTCCATGGTCCTTCGTTGTTGACGTCACCAATGAGGCGTCAATGGCTTGGACTTCCTCACTCCAAAGAGCTTTTCCATCTTGTCGAGGTGAGCGCGACGTCCCTTCGTGATCATTTGGTCGCACGAGCGTCAGCCCTGGATGTCATGCGATACCCCCAGCAGAGGATACACACGTGTATCCGTAATGGACATAGTCCTCGGGCACTGAAGGCATCGATGGAAACTTGACGAGGCCATGACTATATGAACTGAATGGGGCGAAAAACAAATGTGGAGATGGCGGACAATTGACGCCGGTGGGCACCAAGGCACTGTCACCACAGGGGACAGAAGTGAAAGAAAACTTACTGAACCGCTGAAAAACCTCACAGACACTAGGGGAAACCAGAGCAGGACTCATACCGAAAAGACACGAAAAAAATGAAAACTACTAGTGGAAAAGTTTTCCAGCAATTATTTTAGAAAAAAAAGCCACAAGCTCAAGTAACTGCAAAGCAAAAGCTCTGCGGAAAAAAAAAATAGAGTCTGAAGACGAACCCCGTGTGGACACATGGTATAAGACACGCTGGACATGCTCAATGTATCTAGTCAAAGTTCTAGAAACTTGACGTAAGTTTTCCGTGCCGGGCTCCATCCGATGTCACCCATGTGTGAGGACTACCATTCTGCTTGTCCTAGGAGAAAGCAAATGTTGCTTACCTGTAACAGGTGTTCTCACAGGACAGCAGGATGTTAGCCCTCACATATGGGTGACATCACAGGATGGAGTCCAATCACGGAAAACTTCTGCAAAGTTTCCAGAACTTTGACTGGCCCCTAACTGGGCATGCCCAGCATGGCACTAACCCTGCAGCCAGCAGGGGTCCCCCTTCAGTCTTATTTAAAAGCTACAGGCAGTGCCGAAAAATAAAATAAAACGTTACGAACCCAACACCGTGGGGCGTCGGACGGGTTTCGTGAGGACTAACATCCTGCTGTCCTGTGAGAACACCTGTTACAGGTAAGCAACATTTGCTTTCTTACAGGACAAGCAGGATGATAATCCTCACATATGGGTGAGTACTGAGCTGAGGATGTCCGAACATGCACCAAATGTACCCAAAGGCGTGCAATAGGTACAACAACTGGAGTGGAATTTGGTAGAGGGCATCCTGAACCCCACCGGGCAGGCGGAAGGGTGTTGGTACGTCACGTTGTAAATAGGTTACGAAGGACAGACTGGCCGAAGATGTAAACTTGTCTTCCGGCTTTGTCCAAGCAATAGTGGGCTGCAAAGGTGTGGAGAGAATTCCAGGTTGCAGCCCTGCAAATGTCAGGAAGCGGCACCGATCGTAGGTGTGCTACTGAAGTCGCCATGGCCCTCACAGAGTGTGCTTTAACACAGTCTTGAAAAGGAATGCCTGCTTGCTGATAGCAAAAAGATATGCAGTCTGCCAACCAGGAGGAAAGAGTCTGCTTACCCACAGGCTTCCCCAACTTGCTAGGATGGAAAGAAACAAACAACTGAGTGCTTTCCCTGTGGGCAGCTGTACGGTCTAGGTAGAACGCTAGAGCCCGTTTACAGTCAAGGGTATGCAGAGCCTGTTCTCCTGGATTGGCATGGGAAAAAAGGTAGGTAGTATGATGGATTGATTGAGATGAAAATCCAAAACTACCTTAGGTAAGAATTTAGGGTGAGTGCGGAGTACTGCCCGGCCCTGCAGAAGTTTAGTGTAAGACGGATAGGTAACTAAGGCCTGCAATTCACTAACTCTGCGAGTTGAAGTGATAGCCAAAAAGAAAATCACTTTCCATGTGAGATATCGAAGTTCACAAGAGTGAAGAGGCTCGAATGGTAGTTTCATGAGCAGACCCAAAACCAGATTAAGGTCCCAAGAAGGGGCCGGAGGACGTAGTGGAGGCTTGATGTGGAGCAAGCCCTTCAAAAAACGTGTTATAAGGGGTTGTACTGATATAGGAACATCCCCGACACCTTTATGGAAGGCGGCTACCGCACTGACATGCATTCTGATGGAAGAAGTCTTAAGACCTGACTCTGATAGATGCCAGAGATAGTCCAGAAACTTCGGGATTGGACAGGAAAATGGGTCAAGGGACTGAGAAGAGCACCATGATGTGAACCTTTTCCATTTGTAAGAGTAAGATTTTCTCGAGGAAGGCTTCCGTGAAGCAATCAGGACATGAGAAACTGGTTCAGAAAGGTTAAGTGGCTGAAGGATTAACCTTTCAACATCCATGCTATCAGGGACAAGGCTTGAAGATTGGGGTGGCGTAGGCACCCGTCGTTTTGAGTGATTAGAAGCGGGTCCTTTCCCAAGGGAATGTGCCTGCGGTTGGAGAGATCCTGAAGTAATGAAAACCACACTTGGCGTGGCCAGTGAGGTGTTATCAGGATCATGGTTCCCTTGTCCTGACGTAACTTCACGAGAGTCTGTGAGAGAAGAGGAAGTGGAGGGAATGCATAGAGCAGACCGGTTGCCCATGAGAGGGAGAATGCGTCTCTGGGTTGAGAGTGTTTGCTGCGAATGAGAGAGCAGTAGTTCTCCACTTTGCGGTTCTGTGGGGACGCAAAGAGGTCTATCTGAGGATATCCCCATTGTTGGAAGATGGAGTTCGCTACCGAGGGGTTGAGAGACCACTCGTGCGGTTGAAAGACGTGACTCAGCTTGTCTACCAGCACATTGTCCACTCCCGGCAAGTAGCTGGCCCTGAGGTACATCAAATGGGAGAGCGCTTCTGCCCAAATCTGCGCAGCTTCCTGACAGAGAAGGAAGAAGCCCGTGCCTCCCTGCTTGTTGATGTACCACATGGCCACCTGGTTGTCAGTCTGAATCAGGATGACTTGATTTGAGAGGCGATCCTGAAAAGCCCTGAGAGCATATCTGATCGCTCGAAGCTCCAGGAAATTTATTTGGTGTTTGGCTTCCTCTGGAGACCAAGATCCTTGTGTCTGCAGATCGGCCATGTGGGCTCCCCATCTGAGGTTGGAAGCGTCGGTGGTGAGAGTGATTTGAGGGTCTGGAGCCTGGAAGGGCAAGCCCTGGAGGAGATTGATCTGATTTTTCCACCAGGCGAGAGACAGACGGAGTGAGTAGGTGACGTGGACAATGGTCGACAGGGGCTGAATGGATTGAGTCCATTGAGACCTTAGAGTCCAGTGCATGAGTCTCATGGCCAAGTGGGCCATTGGTGTGACATGGACTGAGGATGCCATGTGTCCCAGGAGGACGAGAAATTGGCGTGCAGTCGCAGAGTGCTGAGACTGCAGCTGGTGAGCAAGAGACATGAGAGTTAGTGCTCGTTGTCGAGGCAGGAAAGCCTTTGCCTGCAAGGTGTCTAAGTCTGCCCCAATGAACGACATGGTTTGAGATGGGACTAAGTAGGATTTGTCATAGTTGACAAGAAATCCTAATGAAATTAGAGTGTGTAAGGTTAGATTGAGGGACGACAGAGCAGCTTGCTGAGTGGGAGCCCTGATTAACCAATCGTCCAGGTAGGGGTAGACGTGAACACCTTGGGTTCTGAGGAAGGCTGCGACGACTACGAGGCATTTTGTAAAGACTCGTGGCGCAGATGCTAGGCCGAATGGAAACACTCTGTATTGATAGTGCTTGGGGCCTACTAGAAACCTCAGGTATTTGCGATGAGATGGAATTATCGCAATATGAGTGTATGCATCCTGGAGGAAGAAGCGAGCCTAAGGTTACCATCTTGAACTTCTCTCACTGTAGGTACTTGTTGAGGGAACATAGGTCCAGAATAGGACAAACGCCTCCCGATTTTTTGGGGATTAGAAAGTACCGGGAATAGAACCCTAGGCCGTGTTGAGAGCATGGTATGGGTTCTATTGCTTTGGACTGGAGAAGGAGGGAGACCTCGTGATCCAGAAGAATGGAGTGATTGGATATTCTCCACATCGGTAGAGGTGGGGAGTCCGGAGGCATGGAGAGAAAGTTCAGATGGTAACCCTGAGCAATTATTGCCAATACCCATTGGTCTGAGGTGATTGAATGCCATATGTTGTGGAAGTGGCACAATCTACCTCCCACTGGTATGTGAGGCAGTGGAATATGGCTGCTGCTCTCTAGGTAGAAGTCAAAAACCTGAAGGAGGCCCTGGTTGAGGAGCTGCTTGTGGCTTTTGTTTACGTGTTTGACGAGACTGCGGTTTTTGATAAGGTCTCGTGGCACGGGATCTGGTTGGTGGCGGGTAGGACTTCTTCGGGCGGAAGAAGGACTGTTTTGAAGAGAAGTCGGAAGGCATCAGAGAGCTGTCTTAGGGTCTCATGATGGTCCTTTAGTTCCGCCACCATGCAATAAATCTGTTTGCCAAACAGATTATCTCAGACACAAGGCAGGTCGGATAACCTGTCTTGTACTTCCGGGCGAAGGTCAGAAGACTTGAGCCAGGCCCACCTTCTCGCCGAAATAGCAGCTTCATATATTCTAGTAGAATTATCAGAGATGTCATAAGATGTTCTGATCTCATGTTTGCCTGCCTCAAAACCCTTGTTTACTAGGGTTTGTAATTGTTCTTGAAATTGCTGAGGCAGGGAGTCCGAGAAGTCTTGAATCTGCTTAAAAATGACCCTATTATATTGAGTCAAATAAAGCTGATAGGTGGAAATCCGGGAGATGAGCATGGACCCTTGGAAGACTCTGCGATCGATGGCATCTAGGAACTTCTGTTCCTTGCCAGGTGGAACAGAAGTGTGAGGCTTCGACCTTTTTACTCTCTTCTGTGCAGACTCTACCACTACAGAGTGGTGATCTAACTGTGATTTATGAAAACCTGGAGCTGACTGCACCAAATAGGTAGTGTCAGCTTTCCTGTGGACTGGAGGAATGGAGCCAGGATGTTCCCAGTTCTTCTTCAGGAGATCCAGAAGAACCTGGGTAGGGATAGAAGTGATTCCTTTAGGGGCATCCAGGAATTGGAGCAACTCCATCATCTGGTGCCTATCATCCTGTTCAGTCTGTTATTGGAAGGGAACCAATTCAGATATTTCCTTCACAAAATTTATAAAGGAGAGGTCCTCTGGAGGAGAATGCTTATAACTTTCAGTGGGTGAAGGTAAATCATCGGTGTCTGGAGAGGAATAAGGATCAGCACCTGTCCCTCTAGGAACTAGAGGGGGATGGGATGGTGGGATACCTGAAGGTCCTGGTCTAGGCCCCGAAGGAATTAACGGAGGCATCGATAAAGGCATCGAAGGCACCGGCACATGCATCGAGGGCATCGATGGATGGCTCGGTGGTGCCGATGGACGGATCGGCATCGATGGCTGAAGCAGAACTCCTGATGGAGGGATGCGGAACGGTGTTTCTCCTCCCGATGACACTGTAAGTGGGGAGGGCACCAGAGCTATCGGAGACCCGGGATCCATCGGTGGAAAAACGGCCATGAGCGCTTCCATCCTGGAGAGCAGCGGTGCCAGCGCTGCCGTAATCGGGTTGATGATCGGTTCCGCAATCGGTACCGGTGTCTGTGCCAGAGGAACCTGAAGTGATTGCATCGCCTTGTCGATGGCCTCCTGAACCATCCGGTCCAGTTCTTCTCGAAGACCTGGAGCAAGCAGCCCCGGCTCCGGAACAGAAGAGGGAGGCAGAGGCATAGCCGGAGGGACCACCATTAAAGGCAGAGTCGCGGCTCCCAATCCCCTGTCAGGTGAGGGTTGCCTCAGTGACCCCGTCGCAGAAACGGTCGGTGCCTTTTCTGGACGGGGTTTCTTCGACAGCGGCTCGGACGATGACGAGGTCGATGATTTCGCTCCCTCGATGGTGATGTTTGTCCCTGCGATCCCCTCAGTCCTGAGGGGGAGTAGAGGGTGTCGATGGCCGAGAAGTCGTTGATGCCGGGCAGTCACCGGCCAGTGGTCGATGCAGGCACGTAGTTGACGGTGCCGGCTCTGACAACGATGCAATGGACGAGTTGGGGAGCACGGAAGAGAAGTTCCATCTTCTCCATTCTGGCCTTGTGACCTTTTGGTGTCATTAGGGCACATTTGGTGCAGGTCAAGACATGGTGCTCGCGTCCTAGACACATTACACAAACTTTATGAGGGTCTGTGATAGACATGGTGCGGGTACAGTCCGGACACCGACGGAACCCCGACGCCATGGCAAAAATCGAGCCGCGGTAAGGTCGACGGCCAGTAGGCCGCGAGGGCCAAACGACTGTAATCGACGGAAAATGGGTAAAAACTTACCGGAATACCGCGGTCTGAAAAAAGTTAGAGGAGAGACCCCTGAGGGGCAAATTAACTTTTAGTAATTCCGTGAGGAGAATTCCTGTCCGGAATCTCTGCAGAGCTCCTTTACCGCGAGGCTACTGCTGCGCGGAAAAAAGAAGAATGAAGGGGAACCCCTGCTGGCTGCAGGGTTAATACCATGCTGGGCATGCCCAGTAGGGGCCAGTCAAAGTTCTGGAAACTTTGACAGAAGTTTTCCGTGATGTCACCCATATGTGAGGACTACCATCCTGCTTGTCCTGTGAGAATAAAGCTTTCAACCACATTACAGTTCTTTAATAAGAAGGGTAAAACACTTCTAATTCTACATGAATAAGACCACCATTTCAAATTAAATCAGACACCTGGAATGTGAAGGAGTTAGTACAAGTTCCCTCTAGGGAGCAGACTCCTGCTAATCAGCACATTAGCACCCCAGGATCTATACTCCAGGACCTTATGGGGGAAAACATTCACAAAATACGTTTAACCGTTTAAAAAGCATTTTGAAAATTGCTTTGCTTAAGATTAACCCAGGAACTCTATGGTGGTGCTATGAGCTGCCATGTAGGGCATCGGGATTGGATTCCAGAACCCAGTTCCTGCTTCTTGACCAAAGGCTGGGGGTGCCGTGGAGATGGTGTCCTTGGGTGTCTCTGCCACTGTACCAAGAGAACAAGTAGGAGGTAATTTTTAAAGGAGTTTCACGTGTAAATGTTATACTATTGTGTAATTTTAAAAAGCCATAGGCATGTAAAGGGCACTTTCATGTGAATATCCTATGGACAATTGAATGGCATATATTGTAGCAATTTTCAGAAGTCCACTTGCTCAGGTAACGTGCATTTACACGTGTATAACCCAATTTTAAAGTATGTAAATGCTTTTTAAAATCAGGCCCTTAGTGGCAGGACTCAGAATGCTCATGTATGGGGTTACAGAGGAAGTAATGGTCTGTGGCACCTGGCCAAGGACTGTCACTTTGATGGCTGGGCTAGAAGGAAGGTGCGATTAAGAATGGGACAGAACTCCAGGGAAATACAAATGAAAGACCAAGATGCTACAGCTGCCCAACTGGAAACTGGTTCCAACTGATCTGGAGATGCCCAAAGAAGCAGAGAACATAATGCAAGGACTGCCATACTGCATCAGAGCAAGGATCCAGGCTCTGAACAGCAGTGGCTTTCCCCCAATCTACCTGGTTAATAACAGTTTATGGACTTTTCCTCCAGGAACTTGTCAAATCTTTTTTAAACCCAGTGACTAACTGCCTTTACCACATCCTCCAGCAATGAGTTCCAGAGCTTAATTGTACTTTGAGTTAAAAAATATTTTCCTTCATTTGTTTTGAATATTTTATTAACTTCACGTAGTGCCCGTCTTTCTAGTTTTTTGAAAGGGTAAACAATCGATTCATGTTTATTCGTTCCTCTCCATTCATGATTTTATAGACCTCCATTATATCTCCCCTCATCAGCCTCTTCTTCAGGCTAAACAGCCCAAACCTCTTTGGCCTTTCTTCATAGAGGGAACCATTCTATCCCCTTTGTTGTTTTTGTTGCCTGTCTCTATACCTTTCTAATTCTGCTAAATCGGATCTGCCTTTTACCTTCTATTTTCTTGATATTTTAAATTAAAACAAGTATTCACATACCATAAAGCATTATACCTTGCATATCAAACAAGGCTTTTAAAAATTACATATGGCAATTCTCACTAATCTGTAGCAAAATGTTCTCATTTTTTAAATTACTATATATACTTATAAGTTGATCTCATGGATAAGTCTACAGCATTTTTTGGGCCTCAAAATAAAGAAGATTGCAGTGACCTTTGGATACGTTTAGGGTAAAACCTAGAGGGTTTATGACTATCCCTGGTGGTTCACTCCTCTCTACCCCCGCTGACTATCTCCAGTGGTTCACTCCTTTCCTCCCTCCCCCATGGCTATCCATGGGTCAATGCTAGTTTCCTCCTCATCCCCCCCCCCCAATAATTATTCTGACCACTATCCCTGGCCCTTCCCTCCCTCCCCCATGTCAAAAACCACAACCAGCCCCAACTCAAAGCCCACCACCCTCCCTCCCCCCCATCCATGGCTGATGTTCCTGTTCAATCCCTCCCGTCCTCCTTCCCGAACCCCCCCAACTCACCAAAGTCCTTGGTGGTCCAGTGGGGGACGCAGGAACAATCTCACGGGCCCTTGGATGCCAGCAATCAAAATGGCGCCAGCAACCCTTTGCCCTTACCAAGTGAAAGGGGCTACCGGTGCCATTGGCCAGCCCTGTCACATGGTAGGGACCATCAGGGAAGGCAGCCATGGAGGGCGGGAGGGATTTACTGGCAGCCGAGGGCCCAGGAGTGGGAGATCACTTCCGGGCCCCCTGCTGGACCACCATGGTCTTTCGGTGAGTTTGTTTTTTTTTTTTTGGGGGGGGGGGGGGGGGAAGGGCTGTGCACAACATGTATAAGTCGTGCCAGCTAATTTTACAACGACCCTTTTCTGACTGGCTCAGCATCCCAACATTTATTTTTATTTACTTGATATATCACCATTAACCAAAGCATCTAGGCAGGATTATTACAGGTTTGCCAAGTAGCAAGGGCCTTTGTACACCTATAGAACATCTGCGAAGTGCAACTTTATTAAGTGCCTTCATTTATACAGCATTCGTTATTAGTTGTTTCATTCGTTTTGGTGGCACGCACATATCTAGCGAATGGAGAGAAGGCAACCAAAGCTGATGGTATGTGCATATGTGGGTGGCCTCCTACATATGCACATACCATCAGTTTTGCGCACTTACTCTCCATTTGCAAGATACGCGTGTACCGCTGAAACAAATGAAATGAATTGACCAAGAAATGCACATCCCCTATAGGGCATACCCAATGCTTTGCCATAAGGTATGGCCATTAAATTAATATATACCACTTACTTGATAAGTGTTGTCAAAACTGTCGTACATAAACCTGGTGATTAGAGAAGTCTTACCAACTGTAAAAAATGAAAGAAAATCAGAATCATTTTCAAAGTTGCATACTAGACCTAATATGATTAATAAAAAAAAACAAAAACAAAAAAACACACTTATGGCGGTTGAAGGCCAAAGGCATTTACTCAGAATCACACTGAACATAACCTTAGACTAAGCACAAAAGGTGAGACTACCTACCCATCTGCCAATGTGAGCTACTGCAGTCCTCTCAATGTCCTTTCAGAGAGAGATGAACACAGTACTCAAGGTGGGTCCTACTAGTGACCTAAACAGGGGCAATCCTACCTTTTTTCATGCTGCCAATGCCTCTGCTCAAGCAACAAAGGGCTCCTTCAAGTCACCCAAGATCTTGTTTGACAGTTTTTGTGTCTTTCTAATTGGTATGTTGCTGATAGATTTTACACTTTTTAGCATTGAAACTCATTTTTCAAACTCTTGACCATGAACCTGTTTCGTTATTTTCAAATACCCTTTCCTTTTTTTTTTTACTCCCTCCTGTATGTTTGCTCCATTACAGATTTTTGTATCATCTACACAGAAACACGGATCATGACTATAAATAGATCAAACACCTCATCCAGTCTGCCCATCCACATCTGCTCAGCTTTATATCCCCTTCCTCTCCCTCAGAGATCCTCTGTGCTTGTCTTGAATTCTGACACTGCCATTATCTCTCCCCTCCACAGAGGAAAAATTACTTACCTGATAATTTTGTTTTCCTTAGTGAAAACAGATGGACTCAGGCCAATGGGTTATGTGCTTTCCTGCTAGCAGATGGAGACGGAGTCAGGTTTAAAAGCTGTCACCATAGATATACCCCATACAGCGACCTCAGCCATTCAGGACATAGTATTGAAAAACTTGAATACCACTTAATAACTTGATTAAAAACTGGTAACCATAAGTGTACTCAACCAAACATAAGCGCTGAATCCCAGCACTATTATAGATGACCTGATCTAGGGATAGGGCAACAGCTTAGCCGTAACCCAGGGGTCGGGAACCCATGGCTCGCGAGCCAGATATGGCTCTTTTGAGGGCTGCATCTGGCTCGCAGACAAGTGTCGCCACACTTTCCCGCTGACCCAGCTGCTCCCCGGTCCTCCTCCGCCCGAGCTTAAAATGCTGTCAGCCCGGGCGGAACGCGGCAAGACAGCTGGAGTCAGCAGCACCGGCGTGCTCTCTTCTTCCCGCCCCCCCGCGGCCCGGAAGAGGAAGTGGAGAGTATCGGGTGCGTGCGCGGCAAGAAGAGGCCACGCTAGTGCGTTCGGCATCGGCCCGAAGAAAAGACGACTGCAGTGCGGCTCGGAGGAAAATGAAGAGGTTCAACCGCGGCCGATGGGACTCCGCCTCCGCGAGGGCTGAAAATGAAGAGGTTAGCGTTGGGAGGAGGCTGCTGCGGCCGCGAGTTCCCGGGGTGGAGAGAGAGATGTTCATAATGTTCATAATCTCTTGATTCTGAAGACTCTATGAGAGGAGATGCCTGAGAGTATGCATGTGTACGCTGTTCCGTATCCACCTGTTCATCTACTAGATTCCTTGTAGTCCATGGAAAGTTGGAGTTTGATAGAAGCTTGTAGAGGCCTTGGCAATCGCTGTAGATAACTCAACCAAGTCTCTTCCCACAGCACCATTCTGCGTTTCGTCGACCGTCGTGCCGTCATATATTCGAAGGACATTAATTTTATCATCCGAGACTGCCATTGGGCTCGTTCTGGCCGAGTCTCAGCTATCCACTGTGCCATAATAGTCTGAAGGCCAATCAACAATGCCTTCCTCACGAAGAGACTGTCTACAGGAGCCAACTCCTCAACGTCTTTAACCAGGATACCTAGAAGGCAAAGGTTAGGGTCCCTTGGTAATGTCAGTCCCAGAAGATCACCGACCTCCGCCAGCACTATGTTCCAAAAATGCACTATCCCCTCGCATTCCCATAAAAGGTGAAATAATGTTCCATCTACGGTGTTGCATTTTAAACATTTAGCAGAATCACACAGTTTAGCACTATACATCTGAGTCCTTGACATATACATACAATGCAGTATTTTAAAGCTCACTTCTCTAAGAGTTACATTTTCAGTTAGCCTATGACAGTCTTGCAAGCTCATTCACATCACCCCTGAAAACCATCTCTGGAGCTGGAATCTCCCCAATATCCTCATTAGTAAACACAGAGGCAAAGAATTAATTTAGTCTTTCTGCAATGGCCTCCAGTTTGTCAAATATCTTTTTAAACTCTGGCTCTAACGCGGTTACTACCACCGACTGAAGTTCCCCCATCGTCGCTCCGGCTAATGAGGAGGGCCCCGATGCGGCCACCATCTGCCATGTTGGGTGCCTTTGAGCACGGTCTGCCTCTCTCTGATTTTTCTCTTTCGATTTCCTCTTAAACGCATGGGCATACCGCAAAAATCGACCCTCACCTTGTGGGGAACCAGTTTCGCTGCAGTGGGCCTACAAAATAATAGAGATGTGAATCGGAACTGAAATCCAACCCGATTCTGGTTCCGATTCACATCTCTACAAAATAAGAAATAGCCTCCGAGGAAGGCAGTTAGTGTGCGAAGAAAGCACGGATCAGCGACATAAACATAAAACAAACACAGACCAAGGGTCCATCAAGTCCAGCATCCTGTTTCCAACAGTGGCCAATCCAGGCCACAAGTACTTGGCAAGCACCCAAAAACTAAGTCTATTCCATGTTACTGTTAGTAGTAATAGCAGTGGCTATTTTCTAAGTCAACTTAATTAATAGCAGGTAATGGACTTCTCCTCCAAGAACTTATCTAATCCTTTTTTAAACACAGCTATACTAACCACATCCTCTGGCAACAAATTTCAGAGTTTAATTGTGCGTTGAGTGAAAAAGAACTTTCTCCGATTAGTTTTAAATGTGCCACATGCTAACTTCATGGAGTGCCCCCTAGTCTATTATCTGAAAGAGTAAATAACAAATTCACATCTACCCGTTCTAGACCTCTCATGATTTTAAACATCTCTATCATATCCCCCCTCAACCATCTTCTCCAAGCTGAAAAGTCCTAACCTCTTTAGTCTTTCTTCATAGGGGAGCTGTTCCATTCCCCTTATTTTGGTCGCTCTTCTCTGTACCTTCTCCATCGCAACTATACCTTTTTGAGATGTGGTGACCAGAATTGTACACAATATTCAAGGTGCAGTCTCACCATGGTGCGATACAGAGGCATTATGACATTTTCCCTTTTATTCACCATTCCCTTTCTAATAATTCCCAACATTGTTTGCTTTTTTGACTGCCGCAGCACACTGAACCGACAATTTCAATGTGTTATCCACAATGATGCCTAGATCTTTTTTTTGGGTGGTAGCACCTAATATGGAACCTAACATTGTGTAATTATAGCATGGGTTATTTTCCCTATATGCATCACCTTGCACCTTAAATTTCATCTGCCATTTCGATGCCCAATTTTCCAGTCTCACAAGGTCTTCCTGCAATTTATCACAATCTGAATGTGATTTAACTACTCTGAACAATTTTGTATCATCTGCAAATTTGATTACCTCACTTGTCATATTTCTTTCCAGATCATTTATAAATATAGTGAAAAGTAAGGGTCCCAATACAGATCCCTGAGGCACTCCACTGCCCACTCCCACTGAGAAAATTGTCCATTTAATCCTTCTCCGTTTCCTTTTAGCCAGTTTGTAATTCACGAAAGGACATCGCCACCTATCCCATGACTTTTTACTTTTCCTAGAAGCCTCTCATGAGGAACTTTGTCAAACGCCTTCTGAAAATCCAAGTACACTACATCTACTGGTTCACCTTTATTCACATGTTTATTAACTCCTTTAAAAAAGGACCACATCTTGCTTCGTGCAAGGCTTTACGTGATCTCTCTGCATGCTTTTTTTAAGAAAAGGTTGAGAATCTCCTAAGAGGAGATGGACCTAACTACCTGGCCTGGATTGGCCACTGTTGGAGACAGAATGCTGGGCTTGATGGACCTTTGGTCTGACTCAGTATGGCATGTTCTAATGTTGAAAGAGAGACTGCCCTCAACACCCCACAGACAACCAAAGTCCTCACATGGTGCTGCTATTTCAATGCCAAAACCGTTGTACAGAGCTATTATATATATTGCCACTACTTCAAATGCTTACTTAAGGAGTGTCTCAATCCTCCTACCGTGCACATTCTTCAAGGCCACTCCTCCCTCCACAGAGGTAGTCGTCTGCATGGAGACGGCACAGACAAGCACATCCAGTTTCGGAAAATGCAAACGCTCTCTCACTACTGGATCCAGGGGGTACAGGCCTTCCAAAACCCAACCCCCTTTAAAATTACCTTCTGGGGCATCCCACTCAAGATCAATTTTTCAATGGCCTCCACAGCACGGAAAAACACAAGAGGCTTTATGCAAAGAAATCAAAATGGGATTTTTCTTTGGCTCAGACACGGAATCTGCCCCAGGTACTCCCAGCATCTTTAACGTCTGGGAAATCAGAGTCGGTAGCTCATCTCTATGAAAGAACCAAAACATAGTCCTATATGGTTCCAGTCCTGAAGGAATTTCCCCATCCTCCAAAGCATCAGGATCAGCCTCATCATCCGTGCCATCTGGATTCCTATCGGGAGGGCCTGCTGCCAATATAGATGTACTTCGGCGCTTAATAGTAGTACCAGGCGAGTAAACTGTCACCGCCTGCAACTCTGACCTGAGAGGATTGGACGGGACTGAGGACTGCGCCTGAAAAAAGGATTGCAGCCCTCGAAAAAATTCTACCCAAGAAAAAGCAGAAGGATCCATGCCAAAACCAGAAGGTACCTGTGCTATGCACACTAAGCCAATTCCACCGCTGACAAACCAGTTAAGGGAGTTCCAAGGTCAGGCACCCCGCCTTACATGTCTTTACCCAGGCAGTCATTAGGCTGGGCAGAACCAGGCTTAGTAAATTCAGAGGAAGATAGTTCTCCCCGAGCCTCTAAGCAGCACTGGCACAAGTTAGAGAGCACCCCAGGCTGAGATGCCCGAATACAGCAGGCCGCACAGGGGGAAAGGCGCTTAGGTTTCTTAGCCACAGATGCCATCAGTGCGCTTAACAGGCGACTGAAGGTGTGCATCCAGCTGAATTTACAATGTAAAATATAAGAGAGTCCAAAATGTAGGCGTCCCAAAGCTAGGTGAACTTCCGCCCTTCCAAACTTAAGCACACAATCAATTCATCCCAAATAGCGTGCACAGATAAGCATGCGCCTAACACAGAAGCCACTATCACCTGGTGCCCAAGCAGGCATCCAACTAAGCATCCCAAAACTGCACAGGTTGACGCACTTGAACACACCACAGTCCTGAAGAGGGCAGCATAATGCGCAGGAAAAGATGCCAAAAAATGCCGCCGCAACCTACCACATGGCACACAGAGAAAAGCCTAACAGCGGGGCCTAGCCCACCAGGGCTGCTCAATCTGCCAGGCTGCCCAAGTCCCTTACCCTCCCTCGGGAGAGGGAATGAACGACGGAATGGAAAGCCAAGCATGGAGACTGGAAGAAGGGGGGGAAGCCTTACAAAACAACCCTTCTACTCTGACTCTATTTTTTTTTTTTTAAACCTTACCTGAGCTCAGCCTTTCCCAGCTGAATACAGAGATGGTCACTGGCTGCGGGGGGAGAGGGTATATACCATCACCACTGCCTCGGCTTCCTGAACCCACTGCCTTTCAGCTATTTTAACAGCTAAGTCTATGCTGGCTGAGAGACCAGCTACCAAAGCACTCCTCTGAGGGTCTATGGAAATCACCTCAGGAATTCTCAAACTGGGAGAGGGACCATTTGAAATCACCACAGGAGAGATTACAGCCTATTTATTTTTAATTTTTATATACCCATGTTCCTGTATAGGATACATATCGCACCAGTTTACATATGAACTGAACTGTCGCCATGGGGCGAGTACAAGGAACATGTAATACAAGTAAATTATAAAATAGTATAATCCAAAAACATAGGGCTATACATGATATAACTTTAAATACACTTTTGGTGAACGCAATAAATTAAGGGAAAAACTGGAGTAAGCTAATGGGTAATGGGTGGAACTAACACAGATTAGCAGGCAAGTTACAAAGGAAAGAAAAGATAATACATTACGAACGACTAACTTACAGGTTCAAGTTAAAAAGGACTAGGTGACTTCTAGCTGCGTGATGGGCGGCAGCTAGCTTGTGGATTTAATATAATCTCTGGCTCACAGGTAGTTAAAGAGCTACAGGATGTATGGGTGGCAGGGTTGGTTCCGTTAATTAAAAGGGCTCAGAGTCAGTAGGCTAGTCCGTGGTTGGACATGGATGATCACCTCACAATCTTGGTTCCATTAAACCAATATTTGTTGATTGCAACTCTATTCAGGCTTGCCTCTGTCATAATGATTTCCAGGTCTGTGATTCTGTTAAGAAGACTTTCCAGTGTGA
Organism: Rhinatrema bivittatum; assembly: GCF_901001135.1. Classification (NCBI taxonomy): domain Eukaryota; kingdom Metazoa; phylum Chordata; class Amphibia; order Gymnophiona; family Rhinatrematidae; genus Rhinatrema; species Rhinatrema bivittatum. The sequence continues at coordinate 277,354,612 of NC_042620.1, forward strand.
TGCTCCGCTTCCCTTTTAAAAAAAATTTCGCTCTGATTTTTACATTAATTACATTAATAGCTATATCTCCTCTGATTTTGCTTGCTGTCTTCTGTGTGTCATCTGATTTATTTTATTGCTAGCATCTTTTTAGGACTTACCTTGTTTACTTCTTGTTTTTGCTTGTGGGCAAGACTATTTGCTTAGTTTAACATGTGACCAGAAAATATGGATAAGGACCATAGACTCTTTCATGGATAGATATAATAAAACCCTAGGGGTAAGTATATCAATTTAAATGCTCCTTAACATTAATTTAAAATCAATTTTATTCACAATATCATCTAGACAATTTTTAAATATAGGCTAACACTCATATTGTATATAGGCTTCTCAATTGTTTGTTCATACAAATTTATTCACAACTTTACTAAATATAATCATTACATAAAAACTGCTCATGCACACATATATATACACACACACAAAGTATTTTTACACACACCAATTTCACACACGTCAATTAAAAAATCCAACTTTAACCAAAAAATGTTTCTTCAGGCGAAATAAACATAAACATGTATATCCAATAAATGAACATAAACATAAACATGTATATCCAATAAATGAAGTTTCAAGTCATACAGCTATTTCCCTGCAATGATTTAAAGCATATAGAAAGCTTCCAATTTCCAACTCAAAATAGTTCACTCAGACTCCCTAAAGATCTCCCAACTTAAGATAGTATCACTCCAAATCCAGACAAGGGCCCAAGTTTCGCCACATATATGAAACTGCTTCAGGAGAACAACTAAATATAATCTATTCTTCAAACCCCTACCCAATGTTCACATGGTCATCAACTTTCAGCACCAAAATGCTGTAAGCTTAAAAAGAGAAATCTTAAAGGGAATTTTTCCATACATTCAAATTTCACAGACATATAGTTTCATCAGCGTCTTTCTAACAAAGTCTTGCACCTACCCATTTAAACGGACTACAGAACATCAACATACATCATCATTTGGATTATCTATACATTTAGTGTCAGATTCAAAGTTGGCATCTTCATGTAATATTACTCTAGCAGTTGTTAACTAGTGGACTTTATTCAAGATAGGTAATTTGGCCGTGGACAGATGATTTCTGCTAGGAAGGGCTGCTTTCCTAAAGGGGAGGAAGCTAGGCTTAAGAAGTAGGGTCAGCAGCACCATTCTCCGGATTTTTGGGGTATTAATAGCTGAAGGCCCAAAGTCTAGTGCAGGATAGTCTGGAAGAGGTCAGAGGTAGGGTGAAAAAAAGGGCCAATTGGGAAGATCAGAGTTCTCTTATGGAAGTATAAGAGGCGAAGTTGTGAGAGGTTTTCTGGGATCTGTTTATAATTGAAGACGAAGTAAAGCCAGTGTAGTTGATATACTATAAGTTTTATATGGTCTGCTGCTTTTACTCCTACCAGAATTCTCACAGCTGTATTCTAAGAGCTGAAGGCACGTCATATATTGTGAGATGCTGTTGAACAGATAGTTGAGGTAGTCTTTTCTGCTGCTGATTGGATCATTGTAACCAAATTGTGTTTATCAAGGTAGTTTGTGGATCTGGTGAATGAGATTCTTACCACCTTGGAGATGTGGTTACCTGCTGCAGTTCTGATCAAGAACACTCTCCTCCTTTCTGGAGGCATCTGTGCAGATTTTAGGCAGCATAGCCACCCTGGGTTGTTCTTTTAACCAACTGTAGCTCAGCCCTGGTCTGGTCATCCTCATCATATCCTTACCACAATATCTGTGACACAATGTGCAGAATTCAGATTCAAAGGAATCAGTCAGGAGCCACAGCATGAATGGAAATAGTTCACTTCAGATAGGCCATTTGAAGTGGGATTTGAACTTGTGGCCTGAAGCAAAAGGCTCTAATGCTGTGCCCTTTCCCCTAAGACATCCAGTTCCCACTAATTTCCCTTTAAGTCAAATAGATGAGCATAAATAAGACAACCTCAAAGCTTCTACCAGGTTTGTCCAACACCAGAGACTAACAGATACTGCTCTGTACTATTCCCCTCATCCTCCACTGACTGGTAAGAGAAACATATCATGGCGTGTTTTCTCTAAAGTTGCAGATCACCTGAAATTACTATTGCCAATTAGAAATCATTCAAATATTAAAGACAAAGTTCATAAAGTCATTTACTTGAGTAACAGGGCTATCTGAAAACTGCCCACAATGTTCCACAGAGATCTACTTTCAGCTGCATTAGGAAGCGGCATTCCTGGAGAAAACCACACAGACAGTACATCCATATCCATGCATCCACTGAATAAAAAACAGGTGTTTTGCACCAGGACAACGTGTGTCCTTTCACATTGAAAACTGGTGGAAAGACCAGGAGTAAAAAGTATCTGGGGGCCTTTATAACAAACTGTTGCGTTATAATGAGATATCAGACATTACTACCCAGAAGTACATCTTCTGGTTTGTGCTTATCAGTCTCTTACCCTTCCATCACAATTTGATTGCTCCTTTGGATTTCTACATCTCAGATGCATGACTCCACTTTTTCATACCAAAATTTAGTTGCCAAGCAGTCTACCACCCTTTAAGCTTCTTTAGATCACTTTTCATTTCATCTACTTCCTCAGATGCATCCACTCTGTTAGTTTAGTATCATCTGCAAAAAGACAAGCTTTTCCTTCTAACCCCTCTGCAATATTGCTCATAAAGACTGGCCTCAGGCAGTATCTATCCCTGAGGCATTCCACCTTTCTCTCCTCAGCATGCATTCCATTTACCTGATGTTTATATGTTAGTACTAGTGTACTTAAGTACTATATGTATGATATAGATATACAAAAACATATCACATGCTTCAAAGTATGGCTTTTTCCTCCTACAAGTGTCCTTTATAAACCACACTGTGCTTTTTAAACAAACTCGAAAAATTGTTTTCTTACTCTTCATTCTTTGCTTTTTGCAAATGAGTACTTTATAAGTGTCTCTCAACTGGCAGTCTGGGGCATTATGAAAACAAGAGGATGACACCAGCCTCCTTGGCAATTTTCTCAGATCACAGTCAAGAGGAACTGGTTTTCAAAAACAGACATTTTAGGGATAAAAGGCCTTTACTGAGGACTTACTGGTTAGTAAATGTTTTCCCCTTTTTATTTTAAATAACCGTATGTATTGTTTTGGCCACACATGCAAAACTGGCATACCAGTAACATTATTATAACCGCAGTCGTGAAGGAAACGGATTGTGCCAGAAGCAGGAGGTCCTACATGGCTCCTGGAATGAAATCTGAAAGTGTTCAGAACTTCACATAAGAACGAAGTGATGGAAAAGGCCAGACCTGCAACAGCAAAAGAGAGCCCCACCCAATGCTTGTGACCTGCTCAGAAAACCACGGCTTACACCAAAGAGCATAAAATGGGGGCCTGGCCGCTCGAGAAGATGGAGATGTCCGCCGGCGCCCACGCCCCACCTGTGACCCGGCAGCAGCTCACTGGACGTTGCCGAGGGAAACAGGTTGAGGCAATGAGGCTTCAGCTCCGAGTTCTCCCCGCACACCTCACACCGGGCTCTTGGCTACACTTCCCTCCGGCGGGACTCACCGCTCTGCTCGCCCAGGAACACCAGCTTGAACTTCCGCAGAGGGTTTCCAAACTCTCCGCCGCCCGTGGAGGACATGGTGGCACCAAGGCGAGGAGAACTGGACCGGAGCGCTCACGCTGCCCCCTGGAATAACGGCAGCAGAGCGACGAAACAGTACCCACGGCTCCTCAGCTGGCTGGATACGTCACTTCCTTGACGTCACCGCTTCGGAAACGACGCTGGTGACCCCCGACACCGGAAACGGTAGCGAGTAGTGACGGCGTGCGCCGTACGCCGTACGCCAGAGGGTCGCTTAGAGTCACAGGAGTCAGGGGTTAGCGCGCGACTTTGGTTTTACCCTAGAGACGCAGGGAATGATGAGTTTGTTATTTCCGGCTCAGAAGAATGTCTGAAATCGTGAACTCGCATGCACGGAACTTTTCCATTTGAAAGTAAAGCGAACCGTTGCACATACTCTTCAGCGTAGACTTTTCATAGATTAAAAAAAATGAAGTGCTAAAAGTAGGAACCTAATCATTTTTTTCTTCTAGTAACCTTTTCTTATTCTGGCCCTGATGTCTCGCACAAATATGAGTAAAAGTGCACACAAATTAACGACCCTTCATGCAAATCTCTTGTTAATGTAGCTATTACTGTCCGTTCTGGATTTTCAGGAAGCATTTTATAAAGTCACTCATAAGAGACTTCTGAGGAAATTTTTAAAAGTCTTGGGGTAGAAGGCAATGCTCTAAAGTAGGTTGAAGAACTGGTTAAAAAATATAAAAGAGAGTGTAGGGCTAAATGGTCAGTGTAGTGCCCCAGGGATCTGTTCTAGGACCACTGCTTTTTAACATATTCTAATCATAAATGACCTAGAGATGGGAACTATGTACTCCCTGGAGGAAAGGAGGAGCAGGGGTGATATGATTCAGACTTTCGGATACTTGAAAAACTTTAATGATCCAAAGACAACGACAAACCTTTTCCGTCGGAAAAAAAAAATCAGCAGAACCAGAGGTCACGAGCTGAGGCTCCAGGGAGGAAGACTAAGAACCAATGTCAGGAAGTATTTCTTCACGGAAAGGGTGGTGGATGCCTGGAATGCCCTTCCGGAGGAAGTGGTGAAGTCTAAAACTGAGAACGACTTCAAAGGGGCGTGGGATAAACACTGTGAATCCATCAAGTCTAGAGGGCGTGAATAAAGAGGAGGCATTCAAACACTGCACGGAGCGGCAGTAGCCACAGAGGCATTCAAACACTGCACGGAGCGGCAGTAGCCACAGAGGCATTCACGGAGCGGGATGCCAGTGGCCAGCAGTTGGTGTTCCACCTTCACGGAGCGGAAGGATGGAGGGCTGCTATCTCCAAAAAAAATAAAAACAGGGGTGGGTAAGAGTATGGGGTAAGGGTGTGGCCTGCTTGTTACAGCAGTTGCTACCCCTAATTGAGCTGGACGTTCACTTGGATGCAGATACGGCGCTGCTCTCTAAATTGGTGGTGGGGTGGAGGGGAATTAGGGCTGGAGGGTACTGGAAGCCAATAGTAACAAGTGGGAGAGAAAAAAAAGGGGGAAAAAATGGATAAAGTGCGTAGCTTGCTGGGCAGACTAGATGGGCCGTTTGGTCTTCTTCTGCCGTCATTTCTATGTTTCTATGTTAGTGATGTGATCAAATTTGCTGTTAATGCAAAAATATTGAAAAGCCGGGTAAGGGCATATTACATTTATTTATTTAACAGCGTTTCTATACCGATATTCGTGGGTACATCATATCGGTTTACATATAACTGAACAGAAAATACAAAAAACGGGGGGGGGGGGGAGTGGAGCAGAAGGGTGAAAACAACGAGGATATACTTTGAACCGGTGGGAATACTGAAAAAGGACAGGATAAATTAATATAGGAACAGTACCTTGCAGAAAAACAATGTAAAAAGGTACAGGAACTTACAAATAAACACTATATAATCTTGCAAAAATACAATATAACATGGTGAGTAGTCTTGAAAAACTACAAGGGAAAGTATAGAATTGGGGAGGGCAAAAGTTACAGGGGAACAACAGTGAGGTCTAACAATAGGAGGTGAAGGAAATGACAAAGAAATACGAGGGTAAGTCAGTAAGTAAGTCACAAACATACATGGGATTAATATTCATGAAATTTATTTAAATGCAAAAGATGAATTATTTACTGTGAAATATACAGAATATAGTCACAAACAGTTTTTCTGGAAAACCAACTACTTTTCAACGTAATCGCCGCGAACATTTATACATTTGTCCCAGCGTTTGAAAAGTCCGTCAAAATCTTCTGCGTAAAAGTCTTTTGGCTGGCATCGTAACCAGCGCTTCACCTCTTGTTCCACATCTTCATCGCTGGTGAAATGTTTACCACCGAGATGGCTTTTCAGTTTGCCAAACAAGTGAAAATCGCTGGGTGCCAAATCCGGACTGTATGGTAGATATTCAAGAACTTCCCAGTGCAGGTTTGCAATTGTCTGACGAGTCTCATTCGAAGTGTGTGGTCTGGTATTATCGTGAAGAATCAGCACTCCTCTTTTTTCCAGATCTGGGCGTTTTCTACGAATAGCTCCTTTAAGCTTTAATTGAGTAGCACAGTAGGAAGCCTAATTAACAGATTCACCACGCTTCTGAAAACTGGTTAAGAGTATCCCATCTTGGTCCCAAAACACAGTCAACATCACCTTTCCTGCAGAAGGCACAAGCTTGAACTTTCTCGGTGTCGGTGATAGTGGATGCTTCCACTGCATGGAATCGCGTTTCGCTTCTGGTTGATAGTGGTGCACCCACGACTCGTCACCAGTAACAATACGTGCCATCATTGATTCACCTTCAATTGCATAACGGCAGAGATTTTCCAAACGGACACCCATCCAGTTGTTCTTATTGTCTTCGGTCAACTGTTTGGGAACCCATCTTGCACAGACTTTGCGAAAGTTCAATGCATCGTGCACTAAGGAATATGCTAATCCGTGAGAACTCCCAATTTCTTTGGCAACTTTGTCAATTGTTACCCTCCGGTTAGCGCGAACCATCTCTTCAACCTGCTTCACAATTGCCTCTGTCGCAATCTCTACAGGTCGACCAGGTCTGGTTTCGTTGTTCTCGTTGGCACGTCCTTGTGCAAATTTATCGGTCCAGTTATAAATTGCTTTACGCGAGAGACATTTCTCTACATATACTGGATACATTTCTTTATGAATGTCTTTTGCCACTAAGCCCTTAGCCCATAAAAATCGGACAACAGCACGTTGTTCTTCGACCGTACAATCTGTCAACACGGCAGCCATTTTCCTTGTGTACACAGTCCCTGCGCATGCACAGTTTAAATAACTATTTATGTACATAAGCACTTCTAAGGTGCTGCCATCTATGGAATATGACAACATTACAGATATATGTTTTATTACCTTAGTAGAGAGATTTGTGACTTACTTACTGACTTACCCTCATACAAGACGAATGGGGAAGGGGAGGCAGGGAGGGAGAAAACAACGAGGAAATACTTTGAACCGGTGGAAAGACTAAAAAAAAGAATGACAGAAAGATTAACTGAAGTAGGAACAGTACCTTGAAGGTAAACAATGAGACATAGTACAGGATCTTGCAAATAAACCATATACAATCTTGCAAAAAAAAAAAATACAATGTAAAATGGCAATTAGACGTGTAAAAGTACAAAGGAAAGTTTAGGGGGGGGAGACAAGGGCAAAGTGATTCATGTAGGGAGGAGCAACCCAAATTACAGCTACACAATGTAAGGTTCCACATTGGAAGTCACCACCCAAAAAGAGTATCTGGATATCATTGTGAATAATACGTTGAAATTCACTGCTCAGTATGCAGCAGCAGCCAAGAAAACAAATAGAATGTTCCCAGTAGGTACACGATCAGTCCTGAGAAGTGGGTTGTGTATCCCTACCAGCAGGTGAAGTCAGAGAGCAAAACTTTGGGCACTGCATATATACACGAGTGCCACCTGCATTCCCTCAGTATTTCTCTGACTCCAGCAGCTGGTAGAGATGCACACCTGCAGTCTTAGTTTTTACTTTGAATTGTCGAGGTACCATAGGGCGCGCGCCACGCAGCCCTGCTTCTTATTCTCTCTTTGGCGCGAACCTCACGGGCGTCCCTCTGTGATGACATCACGCATCCCGGATACAAAAGCCTACACTTTTTGCTAGCTAATCGAGTTAGCAAGGTGGGATCTCCTTACAGATGGGATTCGCTCTCCGTACCTAGCTACTCTGTCTCTCCAACTTTTGGACTTTATCCTAACGGGGTACCCGCTCCTCGGAGGCCTCTCTCATTTCTTTCAGGTCGCTATCAGGAACCGGTACTTGCTCCTCGAGGGCCCATGTTCCCTGACTCGCTGCCTGAACTTATCTCTTCCGCTTGGAAGAAACCGCTGCCTATATCATCAGTGAGTTACCAACTTTATTTCCTCAGAGCTGTTCCCTGGAACCAGGTACTCTCTCCTCGAGGGCCTGTCTCTATTCCAGTTTCTGTGTCACCTTCCGGGAGAAACCGCTGTGTGAGTAACTATACCAATGAGGCTCTATACCAGAACTCTGTGTATGCTTCACTGTACTTACTATCTCAGTTTTCTCCACTACAGCACAGCTATAGAGGGAATCGCTGTTCCAGTATCCTGAGGAACCCTAGCCCAGCTGGGCTTCATCTCTACTCAGTACTGCCACCTCTGGTGGCTTCTCAACTCTGTATAATAAAAGATATAACTCTGTGTTGTGTGTCCCAAAGCTGAGCCTGACCTGTGGCCCCTCATGGGACTTCCCCCTGTGGGCGTGGTCAGCTACCACAGTGTCCAAGGGTCCACCTAAAACCTTACAAACAATAACGTACACGAAATGGGCAAGGATTACCTCAGACCGATGGGTTCTAGAGGTAATCAGAGATGGGTACGCGCTAGAGTTCTCACGTCCAGTTTGGGAAGTTTTTGTGGAGTCCCGGGTGTCCTCCCGCAACAAGCAAGAAGCGGTCCAGGAAACCCTACAACGACTTCTTGACCTCAGTGCGATTGTCCCAGTCCCGGAGGCACAACAGGGACGAGGTCGGTACTCTGTTTACTTTGTGGTCCCCAAAAAAGAGGGCACATTTCGTCCCATCTTGGACTTGCAGAAGGTAAACCTTTGTCTTCATGTTCCTGTTGCGACCGTCGCTACTCGAAGTCCTCACTCCGCCCTCTTTACCTCTGTAGCGACTCCCTCCGGGTCTGATGGACTGCTGGCTGCCGCGGCGTCTCCATACCGTCTCTCTCCGGCGTCTCCGGACCAGCTCGATGTTGCAGATCCGCCATGTTGCCTGAAGACCTAGGGCGCGCGCGCGCTCTGATTGAAATACCAGCGAGAGCGCGAACCTCAGGGGCGTTCCCCTGAGATGACGTCATCCGCTTCCAATATTTAAAGGTCTCTATTTTCACTATCTAACTAGTTAGCAAGGAAGGGGATAGCTTCAGCTACACCTCCCAAGCTACTCTGCCTCCTCGGGCTTACCAGAGGTACCCGCTCCTCGGGGGCCTCACTCTTTTTCTTACTTTCAGATTACAGATAGGAACCGGTACTCACTCCTCGAGGGCCCATGTTCCTGGACACTCTGAAGATTCTCTACTGCTTGGAAGCTATCGCTGCTACAAACAATCGTGAGTTACCATCGCTCTCTCAGAGCTTTCCCTGGAACCAGGTACTCACTCCTCAAGGGCCTAAACCTTTCCAGCACCTGAGCTTCCTTGAGACCTTATGTGAGTTTTGTCATCTAGTTCTGTTCATGAACTCTGCCAACTCTGCCTACTCACTTTCTACAGTTTCTCAACAGCTCAGCCATCCTGGATCGCTGTTCCAGTACCTGAGGGACTACAGCCCTGCCGGGCATATCAGCTCACTACTGCCACCTCTGGTGGTTTCAAAACCTTGTTTAATAAAAGAACTAATGTGTGTCTGTCTCCATACTCAAGCCTAGCCGGTGGTCCCTCTCGGGATATCCTCCTGGGGGCGTGGTCATCTGCCACCGGCCCAGGGATCCACCTACTATATCAGATTCATTACAGATTGCTACTCCTTAGCAAGACGATATCTGAGACACTCCAAGATTGCTGACTCCTCCTTCTTAGGAGCCTATAAGAACAGATTGCTACTCCGCAGTCTAACTAACAGCAGATTTATAACAGATTGCTAACTCCTATCTGATTGCTCCTCCCATCAGATAGCGGAACATATCAGATTGCTAACTCCTCACAGAGATTTCTAACAGTTCCTCGTTTTCGTATGGAGACACTGCGGACAGTGCTGGCTGTGGTTCGCAAGGGGGAGTTCCTGGCGTCCCTGGACCTCACGGAGGCATTTCTTCATATACTAATCCGGCCGAGTCACCAGAGGTTTCTGCGCTTCAAGGTCTTGGGTCAACACTTCCAATTTCGAGCCCTGCCGTTTGGTCTCGCGACAGCCCCTCGCACGTTCTCCAAGGTGGTGGTGGTGGTAGCGGACTTCCTTCGAAAGGAAGGGATTGTAGTCCATCCTTATCTGGACGACTGGCTGATTCGCGCAAAGTCACGGGAGGACTGTGAGAGATCGGTGCACACATCACGTTGAGTTCGCTCGGATGGGTCGACAATGTGCAGAAGAATCACTTGGAACCCACCCAAGAGCTGGTTTACCTGGGAGCGAGATTCGATTCCTGTCGCTGAAAGGTCTTTCTGGCAGAGGACCAAGTGACGAAGTTACAAGACCAAATTCATGCCCTTCTTCGAGACAATCCAGGTCCTGGGTTCCATGGCATCCACCTAGGACTTGGTTCCATGGGCGTTTGCGCACTTGCGTCCGTTACAGCGTGCACTTTTGTCATGGTGGAGTCCGGTCTCGGAGCTGTTCCACCTGTCAATGCCGCTTCTTCCAGAGTCCAGAGAAGTCTGTCGTGGTGGCTCTCGCGTGACAATCTGGATCGAGGGGTGGACTTGGATCCCCCGATGTACTGAAACCGCTATCTGATGGGAGGAGCAATTAGATAGGAGTTAGCAATCTGTACTGAAACCGCTATCTGGTGGGAGGAGCAATCAGATAGGAGTTAGCAATCTATTCTGTTCGGAGTTAACAGTCTGCTTAGGAGATAGCAATCTGTAGTATTTAGGAGAGTTGTGGGTGGATCCTTGGACCAGTGGCAGATGACCACACCCCCGGGGAAGACCCCGAGAGGGACCACCGGTCAGGCTCAGGGTATGGAGACAGACACACACTAGTTCTTTTATTAGACAGTATACTGAACCACCAGAGGTGGCAGTAGTGAGCTGGAATGCCTGGCTGGGCTGTAGTCCCTCAGAAGCTGGAACAGCGATCCCTGGAGGCTGAGCTGTAGAGAAACTGAAATATAGTGAGTAGGCAGGATAAGCAGAGTTCATGTACCGAACCTGATGGTAAGACTCACACAATGTCTCATAGAAGCCCAGGAGCTGGAATGTATAGACCCTCGAGGAGCGAGTACCTGGTTCCAGGGAAAGCTTTGAGAGAGCGATGGTAACTCACAGATGTAGTAGGCAGTGCTGACTTCCAGGCAGAAGTGAATTCGAAGAAGTCCGGGAACAAGGGCCCTCGAGCAAGTACCGGTTCCAGACTGAAATCTACAAAGTAAAGAGAGAGTGAGGCCCCCGAGGAGCGGGTACCCCTGGTTAGTCCGAGGAGGCAGAGTAGCTTAGGTAACAAACCCCTTGCTAACTCGATATGTTAGCAAATTCTAAGACCTTGAATATCCATCGCGAGTGACATCATCTTTGAGGGATGCCCCCGAGGTTCACGCCATCGCTGGTACTTCAGTCGGAGCCGCGCTGTGCGCGCGCCCCAGGCCTCCAGGAAACATGGCGGTCAGCAGTGTGGAGCCTGTCCGGGGACACAGGAAGACCTCGGCAGAGTAACGCCGTGGCAACCAATCTCCCTGCGGGCGATGAGGGAGGCGCCAAAGAGGTAAGGAGGGCAGAGAGAGGGCATCGGGAACTGACGGACACAACACCCGAATTGGTTGATCATCTCCACCGTTGCCAGTCTTTCCGGTTGGGGAGCAATGTGCGGCGTGGGACTACTTACAGGTTCTGGGGACCATGGCTTCTACGGTCTGGACTTTTGCGCATATGCGTCCTTTACAGAAAGCTTTGCTCTCCTGCTGAAAACCGGTGTCAGAACTGTTTCAAGCGCAGCTTCCTCTCTCCGTCTCTACCATCAGAGACATACATTGGTGGCTATCGCTCAAGCACCTTCTGAAAGGAATATCCCTTCAGACTCCGCAATGGATTGTAGTCACGATGGACGCCAGCCTCACCGGTTGGGGAGCAGTCTGCCAGACACAGGCCACGCAGGGGTTCTGGTCCCCTGCCCAATCCCGCTGGCACATCAATGGCCTGGAGGCTCAGGTGGTCCATCTGGCTCTTCAAGCTTTTCTCCCCCTGCTTCGCTGAAGAGCAGCTTGGGTACTCTGGACAACTCTACCATGGTGGCGTACATCAATCGCCAGGGGGGGCACCAGAAGTCGCCTGGTGGCCCTTGAGGCCAGCCAGCTCTTCGCTTGGGCGGAGTGCCATCTGCAGTGCTTGGCAGCGTCTCACATTGCGGGCAAGGAGAATGTTCAAGCAGATTTTTTGAGTCACCAGCGGCTCGACCCTGGCGAATGGGAGTTGTCCGACGAGGTAATGGAGCTGATTATCAACCGGTGGGGTCCTCCTCACCTGGACCTGATGGCAACCTTGGAGAACGCCAAAGCTCCCAGGTTCTTCAGCCGCTGGAGGGAGCATTGTTTAGAAGGGGTAGATGCGCTAGTCCTTCCCTGGCCACACGACGTCCTTCTGTACGTGTTTCCTCCGTGGCCCCTGGTGGGCAAGGTGCTCAGAATGATAGAGCTCCCGAGTGGCCCCGCAGACCGTGGTTTGCGGATCTCGTAAACCTGTCGAGGACGGCCCTCTTCGTCTCTGTCATCTTCCATACCTGCTCCGGCAGGGCCCTGTATTTTTTGACCAGGCAGATTGCTTCTGTCTAGAGGTCTGGCTTTTGAATGGCGGAGACTGAGGAAGAAGGGATATAGGGAAGACGTCATCTCCACTATCCTGCTTGCTCGCAAGACTTCTACTTCCCTCGCCTATGTCCGGGTTTGGAAGGTTTTCGAGCTTGTCTGCGCGGAATCGGGTGTCTCGGCACATTCAGCCCCAGTTTCGCTGGTTCTTTCTTTTCTCCAGCGCAGGCTCTCTAAGGGCCTCTCGTTCGGTTCGCTGAACTCTTGGTGTACCTTTATCAGAGTTCAGCATGGTACCCATACCAGTTCCATCCCTGTGTATACCTATATCATTGCTCAGCCTGGAACACATACCTGCACCATTCCCATCCCCTCGTATATCTGTATCAGAGCTCAGCATGGCATTCATACCAGACCTATCCCTATGTGTACCTTTATCAGTGCTTAGCATGGAATCCGAAACAGTGCCATCTCTGTGCATACCTGTACTAGTCCTATCGCTATGTGTACCTCTATCAGTGCTATCATTGAACCCAAAACAGTGCCGTTCCTGTGCATACCTGTACTAGTGGCACCCCTGTGTATATATGTATCATAGTTCAGCATGGAACCCATATCAGTTCCATCTCTGTGTATACCTATACCAGTCCCATCCCTATTTATAGCTGTATCAGTGCTCAGCATGGAACCCGGCCGACCTAACCCTTCCCTCCTGGGCAGTAAGCCTGTGTGTGTCTGATTGAGCAAGTGAGAGAAGTATAAGTGTGTGTGTATATATGATTGAACATGCGAGAGGTATGAACATATGTGTTAGGATTAGTTAGTGTGTGGGTCCTGCGCCGAGGTGAGAGATAGTACCGCCCACAGGGAGGAGCCCTGTGAGCCTCACCGTCAGGAGGCGAGGTCTCAATGACATCAGAAACAGTAACAGTCTAGAGTCTTTATTAAAGAGAAAGATTGACACAACCCACAGGGCGGGGGGTGCCAGAGAGGAGGTCTCACAGACCCAGAGACACAGGGTTCAAGGATTGGAGAATACCCCGAGTGGATACCTCCGTAGAGTTGGTAACGATCCGCAGAGCGGGGTACACTGATGATGTCTTCCGTAGAGATGGTAGTGGCCCGTGGAGCAGGGTACCCCGAAGAAGGTCCTCAGCTGAGTTGGTAGTGGTCCACAGAGCAGGGTACACCGATGAGGTCCTTAGTAGCGATGGTAATAGTCCGCGAAGCGGGGTACACCGGAGAGGGTCCTCAGTAGGGATGGTAGTGGTCCGCAGAGCAAGGCATGCTGATGAGGTCCTTAATAGAGATGGTAATGGCCCGCAGAGCAGGGTACTCACGGTGAAGGTCCTCGGTAGAGATGATAGTGGTCCGCAGAGCAGGGAACACCGGTGAGGTCCTCAGTAGAGATGGCAATGGTCCGCAAAGCAGGGTACACCAGAGGGATCCTCGGTAGAACAGGAAGTAGCCCATTGAGCGGGGTACTCATGGAAGAGTACCCAAGGAAGCCCCGGGGAAGATGGTTCCAGGGAAGCCCTGGGGAACGGGGAAGGCAGAAGTCCCAAGCGAAATGCCCTCCGAGGAGCGGATAGCCAAGATGTGGAGAGGGCCCCCGAGGAGCGGGTACCCAAGACGTCTATGCCTGGAAGCAGGAACTGGAACGCAGGTCCTCTGAGAGCGAGGCGGATTTAGCAAGAAAGGTTCTCTTTGCCAAGTCATCGGTAGGCAGGGCCAGCTGGCTTAAATGTCCTGGAGGGATGACGTCATCCGGAGGGGACACCCCCGAGGTTCCCGCCATGACGGCTTTAAGACTGGCCAGTGCGCGCGCATTCCTAAGGACTTCCGATGGCAAGATGGCGATCGGCGGCGTCCATGTTGCCCCGGGAGGCCTGGGAGTGGTAGGCAGGCTGTCGGCAGCTGGCGGAGACTGCCAGTCTACCCCATGGAGTCAGGGAAGTAAAGAAAGAGGTGAGTAAGAGTGGTCGCAGCTGTCTGCAACCAACGGGCGTAACAATGTGTGTGTATGATTGAGAATGCGAGAGAGAGGTATGATCATGCGTGTGTTTGATTTGGCATGTCAGAAAGGTATGAGCATATATATAAGAAAAATAAGAACATATGCCATATTGGGTCAGACCAAGGGTATCCTGTGTCCCAACAGTGGCCAAGTCACATAGCAAGTCCGCGGCCAGGTTCCCACTGCGGGCCTTTAAAAGAATAAGTGATGCGCGCACGCCTAGGAAGGGGCGTGACGGTGATGGCGGCGTCTCTCCGCAGGCCATGCGGAGAAGCCCAATGAGCAGGGACATCTTTGCTAGCAACACTGGGTAGCATGGCAGGGCCGGAGGCACTGGAGGGAACCTGAGGTTGGAGCTGGTGGCGCACCGCAGCCAGCGAGGAGGAGCCAGCAGCTGGAATCCGTCTGGAAAGGTGAGAGGGCTGCACCACGGGGTTGCTGCAGGCGGCACGTGTAACATATATTTCTTCACTTCAGTCCCTCACCAAGGAATTCCAGTTCTTGGACCCTCGATCTCCCCCTGATGGTATGGATACTAAACCTTCAACCCTTCCAAGCTGCAGAAAGGAGGCTTGAGGAGGGGGTCTTTGAAAAGGGGTGCTGTTATGAAGCTGCTCGCGGGCCCCAGCTGTGAGCAATCTCTCACCTCCCGCCGGCCTGATGCCACTCTCTCTTCGTGGCCTGAGTGCCGCTGCTGAGTCCTGCCTGCCTTGCGGCGTGGAGCCGCCATTGTCATGGCCTCCTTTGGCCGAGTCGCCGTTCCCTGTGTGGCGGGAGCGCTGCCATTGCCCTCGCCTTTGCGGCTTGGAGGCCGCCAACATCTTTGCGCTCTTGCGGCCTGGAGGCCACCATCGCCACTCCGCCCTGCAGCGGGGAGCCACCGCCGACATTGCATTCTTTCACATCATGGAGCTGCCGTCATGCTGCCTTGTCCTGCGATAGAGTGCCACCTCCAGCCTCGGTTCTTTGCAGCAAGGATGCCGCCATTGCTGTTCCTTGTCCTGGCTTCCCCTAGGTGTGCGGCCGCGCCTCTACACAATATTTAAATGGCCCGCGACGGGAAAAGCCGTGTGGCCCTGTCTGATGACATCACCCGGCGTCTTCTCTTCAGCCCTATGAAAGGGCTCTCCAGCAAATCCTCGTGGCCTTCGCAAGGAGTTGTCTGCTGCTGGATGCTCCATTCCTGTTCCTTCGTCCAGGAGTCTCCGAGGTCCATCTTTACCCCTTCAAGGTCCACTGTTCTTCATGGGAGCTCCCTGGTCTCTCATTGGATCCTGCGTCCTTGTCTGTCCCATGCCTTAATGTTCCTGTCTCCAGATGTCCCAGTTTTCTCCGGTTCCTGTCTTCGGATGTTCCTGTCTTCGGATGTTCCAGTTCTTTGGTTCCTGTCTCCAGTTGTTTCAGTACTTCAGTCCCTGTGTCCAGTTGTCCCTGATCCTCTAGTTCCTGGCTCTGGGTTTCCCAGCCTTGTCTCGCCCACTGGTTTCCACCTCCAGATGACCATCCTGTGAGTAAATCCCTATCTGATTCGGTTTCCTGTTCCCAGTCATTGGAGCCTTGTTCCGGTTGGATCCATCTTCAAGTGTTGCCTGGATTCCTCTTTGATCCTGACCTTCAGTCCTGAGCTTGTCCCGCTCTCCACATGATCCGCGACCAGCCTCTTCAGGTTGTGTAGGGCACGCAGTGGGACAGCGTGGTCCGTGACCAGCCCATGGGGGGCTGTGTAGGGCGAACTGAGGGCAGTGCCTGCCTGAGTCTCCAAGTGCCTTGTCTTGTCCAAGTCTCCAAGTGCCCACATCTTGTCCAAGTCTCATCCTAGTCTCCAAGTGCCTACATTTCGTCCTTGTTCCAGAGTCATCGCCTGTCCTCGACCTCTGTCCATCCTGTCTCACCTGCTATTCCCAGGCGGCAGGTCCAAAAGGGCTATCGAGTGGCCGAAGGGCTACCCCAGAGACCAACATTGCATTGCTGGGTCTCTTCTGGTGCGTTTGGGTTTGGCAGAGGCCAGAGTGCTCCGAGTCTTCAGTCTGTCTGCCCGTGCTCAGACATGTCTCGCCTGCCTCTGCGCTTCTCCGGAGTCCTCCTCTGGGGCCGTGTAGTGGCCCAAGGGCACACTCTCTCTCCTGAATAGAGACTGCTCCTAGCGCTCCTAACATCACATTTACCCATTCAAGTCCTTTTATGATTTTGTAGACGTCTATCATATCCCCCCCTCAGCCGTCTATTCTCCAAGCTGAATAGCCCTAACCTCTTTAGCCTTTCCTCATAGGGCAGCCGTTCCATGCCCCTTATCATTTTGGTCGCCTTTCTCTGCACTTTCTCCAGTGCAGCTATATCCTTTTTGAGATGCAGCGACCAGAAGTGCACATGTGAGAAAGAGCTATGAGCTTGTGAGGGACTGTCTATGTTTGTGTGTATGACAAGCATCTGAGGGAGAGCCTATGAGTGTGTGTGTGTGTGAGTATAATTGAGAATGTGTGAGAGTTGTATAAGCATGTGTGTTTGTGTGTGTATGACTGAACATGTGAGAGAATGGTATGAGCTTGTGAGAAAGTGCCTATATGTATGTGTATATGATTGTAAACACTGAGGGTAATCTGTTAAATACAGCTTTCTTTGTCACTGTCATAAACTCAACCACAAATTTAGAGAGACAACACATTTAACCTATATAATATTTATTGTAAATATCCACATATATACCTACATAGACATTTAAAACTAAGCTAGCACACTCACACATTCATACAACCCAATTAAAATAGCAGGTGTTCATTCGAGATGTTAAATTGAGATTAACATATATTGTTTTTGCAATAAAGGCGCTTATTTAACTGAAAACTGAATATTTGACAGTACAAAGTTTAAACCCACTAAAATATCAAATCTCAGTTATAACCACTATATCTTCTTCTTTAACTTCATGTATAATTCACATTCCATGTATCATTATAGATTATCACTGTAGTGTGTTCATTGGTCATCACAATGTATCCGATATATCCACGTTCATTTAGTCATGACGATATACTCGATGTGTCCGACAAAAGATATCTTCGTTTCACCCCTATTATCAGGGGCTTCCTCAGGGACTCATATTATTTCGGGTCTCTAATCATATTCATGCACTACAGAGGGACATATGAACAGACATCAGTAATTCACAGGGACTTGGGGTAAGCAAATTATTACCACCTATCAAATTTAATATCAATCCAAGGTGACCAAAACGTCACCTGTCCAGATTTAATTCATTGATATAATGGATAAACTAAGTCAAGTACTAGCCACCTTATTCGTAACGATGCCATATTTTCAATACCATTTTTTAACTTTTGTAATTACTAATTAATTAATAGGTTTTGTAAATATAAAGTGAAATTACCACTTGAAACCTACACAGAACCTGTCTAAGCCACCACCAAAATCAATAGCTACCAGTGCAAAACCAGGAAGTAAATGAAATATGAAACTTACTAGAAACACAATCCAAAATCCATATTGTACGGCGTTCCACTGAGTGATTATTATAAACTTTTACTTTCAAACCATTACACTTCTATATGGAAACGCCAACCTGCATACTCAAGCGAACATAACTCTGAAAAAGTATAAAACACAGAGAATCCCGTTAATAATTTAAATGAACCAACCTTTTACCGCAACACTCCATGAGCATACCCCCACTGAAACCTTCCCGTTCTCACATGTCGTCGGAAGTGACGTAGCACGCCGTCACCCGCTAAAGTGTGGTCTTCAATAGAATCACCAAACTTTATATAGAGGGAAAAATTACGAATTGTTAACTTGACGCAAATGCCTTCAAAGACGAATGGCAATCATCCTAGACTGAACTGGGATGTAAAAGATGTTATTCTGGAGTAAATTCCAGGACTTACAATATCAAATGCATTGATAAAAATAATCTAAAGAAAGACACTCGTCTCTATCAAATTTAAAGAAAAGCACTCCACTCTATGGGCCCATTAAGACCAGCTCACTCAGTGGAACACCATACAATATGGATTTTGGATTGTGTTTCTAGTAAGTTTCATATTTATTTACTTCCTGGTTTTGCACTGGTAGCTATTGATTTTGGTGGTGGCTTAGACAGGTTCTGTGTAGGTTTCAAGTGGTAATTTCGCTTTATATTTACAAAACCTATTAATTAATTATTAATTACAAATTTTTAAAAATGGTATTGAAAATATGGCATCGTTACGAGTAAGGTGGCTAGTACTTGACTTAGTTTATCCATTATATCAATGAATTAAATCTGGACAGGTGACGTTTTGGTCACCTTGGATTGATATTAAATTTGATAAGTGGTAATAATTTGCTTACCCCAAGTCCCTGTGAATTACTGATGTCTGTTCATATGTCCCTCTGTAGTGCATGAATATGATTAGAGACCCGAAATAATATGAGTCCCTGAGGAAGCCCCTGATAATAGGGGTGAAACGAAGATATCTTTTGTCGGACACATCGAGTATATCGTCATGACTAAATGAACGTGGATATATCGGATACATTGTGATGACCAATGAACACACTATAGTGATAATCTATAATGATACATGGAATGTGAATTATACATGAAGTTAAAGAAGAAGATATAGTGGTTATAACTGAGATTTGATATTTTAGTGGGTTTAAACTTTGTACTGTCAAATATTCAGTTTTCGGTTAAATAAGCACCTTTATTGCAAAAACAATATATGTTAATCTCAATTTAACATCTCGAATGAACACCTGTTATTTTAATTGGGTTGTATGAATGTGTGAGTGTGCTAGCTTAGTTTTAAATGTCTATGTAGGTATATATGTGGATATTTACAATAAATATTATATAGGTTAAATGTGTTGTCTCTCTAAATTTGTGTTTGTGTATTTGATTGAGCATGTGCTGGAGAGTCTATGTGTGTGTGTATGTATGATTGAGGATGTGAGCATGAGGTAACAGTGTATATGTGTGTACAGCTGAGCCTGTGAGACAGAGGTATGAGTGTGTGTATCTGCTTGAGCATGTGCAAGAGGTATGAGCTTGTGAGAGACAGCCTATGAGTGTGTGTGACTGAGCATATGAGGGAGAGCTATGAGCTTGTGAGAAAGTGCCTATGTGCATGTGTATGTATGATTGAGATGTGAGAATGAGGTAACAGTGTATATGTGTGTTCAACTGAGCCTGTGAGACAGAGGTATGAGTGTGTGTGTATGATTGAGCATTTGTGAGAGAGGCATGAGCGTGCGTATGTATCATCGAGCATGTGAGAAGTATGAGTGTGTGTAGTGTATGATTAAGCATGTGAGAGAGAGTTATGAGCGTGTGTGTGCCTAATTGAGCATATGAGAGAAGTATGAACATTTATGACTGAGCATGTGAGAGAGAGGTATGAGCATGTGAGAGAGAGTGTGTGTGTGTGTGTGTGATTGTGCATGTGAGAGAGGTATGAACATATATGATTAAGCATGTGAGAGAGAGCCTATGTGTGTGTGTGTGTCTGTGTTTTTAATATTTGAGGGAGAGCCTATGAGTGTGTATGTATGTGTATGACTGAAAATGTGAGAGAGAGGTATGCACATGTGTGTGTATGATTGTGCATGTGAGAAAGCATTTGAGAGTATGTGTGTGTGACATAATATGAAAGAGACTGAATGAGCATATGCATATTTGTGTATAGTTGAGCATGAGAGTGAACAAGTTTGTATGTGTATATGATTGCGCATGCGTGAAAGAGAACGTATGTGTCTAATGACTGAGTGTTAGAATGCACCTCTGCTGTGGGACTTACCCACTCCTAGTGCTCCCTCCTCACTCCAAACGTTGCTGCCAATAGCAGCAGCAGAGCTCCTTCAGCCCACTGATGATACACGCCTGTTGCTGAATCCTGTCTTATGCGTCGCCGCCGGAAGTTCCGGGGAAGGACTTCAGTGGCAGCAACCTTTAAAGGGTCAATCTTCCTCTTACTTTTCGCCTCGGCAATGGGCTTCTGTGAGTCTGCTCTTCTCCACTGCTCCAGTTTCAAGTGCTGCTGTCTTCCTTGAGCTTCCTTATTCTCTGTGGCCCCTGTCTCTGCCTTGTGGCTTCCCCTACTCTGTGTCTTGTTCTTGTTTTCATCTCTGCCTGGTTCTGACCCTCTTTCTGGTTTCTGGACTTGTTGATTGCTGCCTGCCTTGACCTTCTGCATGGTTCCTGAACTTGCTGTGTGCCGCCAGCCTTAACTCATCATCTGGCTTTCTGTATTTACTGCCTTGCCATCCGCCTTGACCCTCCGCCTGGTTTCTGGACTTCTGGATTGCCGCCTGCCTTGACCCATCACCTAGCTCTTTGGATTTTGCTGCTTGCCACCTGCCTGGACCATTTGCCTGGCTTCTGGATTTTGCTGCTTGCCGCCTGCCTGGACCGTTTGCCTGGCTTCTGGATTTGCTGTTTGCCACTTGCCTCGACCTTTGCCTGGTTTTGGGATTTGTTGTTGTCACCTGCAGACTAGTCGTCTGCTTTCCAGATCCACTCCCACTCCGGGACCTTTGAATCCCTGCCTGCCATCTGAACCCAAGGTAAGACAGTTGAATACTACCACCTAAGGTCCACCGTAACCTAACACTGAGCCTGTGACAGAGTGTATGAGCCTGGGTTTGTATATGATTTATCATGTAAGAGAGACTGAACGAGTATATACATGTGTGTATGACTGAGCGTGAGAGAGTGAGAAAGAGTGTGAACAAGAATGTCTGTGTGTGTACACAGTTGAGTATGAGAGAGCAAACAAGTGTTTGTGTGTGTGTGCATGACTGAGCATGTGTGAAAGAGTGCATATGAGCGTGTGTGTATATAACTGAGCATGTGTGACAGAAAGCATGGAGAAAGTTTGTATGCAACAAACTCCTCCCCTCAAACTGCTAATCCATGACAATCTCAGGTCATTGGGAAATCAAAATTTCCCAGGTATGGACAGGAGGGGATTTTTTAAAATCCTTATTTTAATTATTGAATGATATTTGATGTATCAGCTGTTTTGAAAAATTTTATTGAGTTTTGGAAATAGATAAAAGATATGAGTAATTATTGGATGTGCTATCCATCAGCTGTTTTGAAATATAATTATTAGTGTGGTTTTACTATTATGATTTATGTTTTTTGATTTTATTGGTTTGTTGCAGTTTCCAGTTCATTTTTATCTGCATGTTTCTATTTACACTATACATTCTCTCCATTAGGAATTTGGTGAGGGTCTGTCTGTGTTCAGCATGTGTGAACACAATGAAGTGCTCTGCTAGCTTGTAGTTTCTGTGTGAGAATCTATAACAGCCTACTTTGTTCTGTTTTCTTAAATTGTAGGTGTATTGGTGTTTAGGGCCTGCTGTAATATTTGCAATGTTGCCTTTTCATAGATAGGATTGAATGCTGGCAGTTAGTGTTGTTTTGGTATGGGAGATTTAGTATATTGTAATTGTAATTCAGTTTACTCGTGGCTTTCTGACGGCCAAGCCTACACCTAACATGTATTACCATAGACCTAATATCATACTGGTTCCAAGTGCCATTTTTCTTTACTTGTTTTGCAGATTTTTCTAGTTAGCGTCACAGCAATGCATGTGAATATAATATACATGTTGTTGTAAGTGATATTTTTACCACAGAATGTCCTTTTCATGTAAAATCTGAATAATTGTTAATTGTGTGTGGGGAGGGGGGGACCATGACTGCAGGGTTCTGAAGGGAACTCTGGTGCATGGCCCCCAGCCCAGGAATGACACTGCAATTGAAGGAGTTCGATTCCATGAACCCCTGAAAACTGCACCCCTGAGACGCCTCTCGTCTCTTCATGCCTGCAGTGAAACGCACAGCCATATTGATTTACTAACATTTGCAACGCAAACGGAACCTAATACGTAGTGACGTACTCACGCACTAACATTTAGTGAAACGTAACTCCATTTTGGAATTATAATTTGTATTGTATTAATACGAATGCCGCCGCAAATGTCTAACCCGTCAATTAAATGACGAAACAATAGTCTGATCATAAGCTACACCTACTAGAGACCACGCTAGCTATTGCTTGTTCAGCAATTTGTAAATTGTTTGTTCAGCAAAAACCAGAACGCATGTGTGAAAGATAAGAACTGTAAAGTGTATAAAGGTTTGCTCCGAAGGGGGCGTGGCATGCAGTTGTACTAAGCCGTTGTCTTAGCTGCATCTTGCTGGCAATAAAAGTCTATCTTTACGGATCAGTTGTCTGGGCCTCCTTACTGACTAAAAAGAGACGGTTACATTGGCGAGCCAGCCAGGAGGTACCGGAGACGCTATTTTAGCTCTCCAGAAGGTCCGGTAGTTTGGTGGCGGAACAGTCCCCCAGACACACCTGGTGAGTGGCCACCGCTGAGTTCAGCGATCAGGTTTCTGAGGGGATCGTTCCACAGAAATTCTGCCGAGATCTCTGGGTTGATGATCCGGGAAGAAGGCTTTCGTGACGATCGGAAGACCCCTGCAGGCGAGTATCATGGAAACAAGGGAATAAGTGAAGAATAGATAAGGAAAATAACCGGTCTATCCCTGGCGGACCGAGGGGGCCTTGATCACACCCCACGCAGTGTGTTAGTAGGAATTACGTTCCGAAGACCACGCGCATAATAAGGAGAAATAATAAGTGAAGTATACGATAGTGGGAATAGGTTTCTTGTTGTGTGAAAGAGAGTGAATGGCCTCGCAGTTCTAGGCCGGGCTGACCGCGTCCTAGTCGGGGCGATTGTGATCCTTTTGTGTCTGACGGATACGGACCCCTTACCTATCCGTCTTCCCTTCCCTCCTTTGTCTGTGAATTCTATCCTAATGGGAGGGGGCGGTTCGACTCCATTAAAAGTCATGACAGAACACTATAGCGAAGTGTTCGATAGACATAAATGTACAAAACCCGGAATGATTCAACGATGCACCCATAGGTGGCCCAGTTTGTGTGTAAATTGGCCTCCGGTAGGAACTTTCAATTTCCAAACGGCCACAAGGGTCCAGAATCTAGTTATAAAAGAAGGGAATCCGGGTTGCCCTGAGGATATACCGTATATAACCGCATGGATAGCAGTTATTGAAAATCCTCCGTCGTGGGCAAAGAAGCTAGTAGAGGGAGCCGCCCTCGTAATGGTAACTCAAGTATGTAAGATGGGAGACCGGAAGTCCCCAAACCGGAAGAGAAGGGGAAAGGCGGCCATATTGGAACCTACAGAGCATGCGTCATCTGCGGCGGCCATATTTGTAGTACAAGGGAATCCACGGACTCCAGAAAAAAAAATTAAACCCCTGCCGCCCGCAGCACTGCCCGACGCTGAAAATATCTTGCCGCCACCATATGCCCCTAGTTGTCCCCTGGCATATCCTACGCCACCAAGTCCCCCAGTTCCCTCCAATGCGCAAGCCGATCCAAGGATGGCACCGGCTCATGAAGAGCAACCCGAAGCGGCAACCGCAAAGGTAGAAGGCGGCAGCGAGTCGTCCGTGGCAGACGGAACTCGCAGTAAAACCCAAGCCGCAGCAAGTTTGCAATTACCAATCAGGGAAACATCAACTGTAGTTCCTGTAGCCCCGACTGAAGAAAACGAACATCGCACTACGCAAACAATAAAATTATTTACCTACATACCTTTTACATCCAGCGATCTTTTCAATTGGAAACAGCTTGGGCCGTCATACGCTGAAAAACCAGAACAGATGATAGACTTTTTACGGGGCATTTTTGCAGCCCATAATCCCAACTGGGCTGACATTCGGCATTTAGCCTCCATTCTTTTTACCACTGAAGAACGCCGACAGATACAATTAAACATGGAAGAGGCAGCTCGATTAGGAGCCGGATCAGATGGACGTCCCGAAGACGTAGTGAGAGACTTAGCCCCGACTGCAGATCCCAACTGGGATTTCCAGACCGCGGCAGGGCGGGAGCGCATTACCGCCTATCAGACCGCATTTCTTGAAGCTTTAAAGAAAGGGAAGCAGAAAGTTGTAAACATGGGAAAAATCCAAGACGTGGTGCAGAAGAGAGACGAGTCCCCCGGAAACTTTTTGGAGCGACTGATGGATGCGTACCGCCAATACAGCCCATTTGATCCAGAGGACCCCAAACATCAATCCATCATAGTGATGAGCTTCGTTGGGTAGTCCTGCCCAGACATTCGCCGGAAGTTGCAAAAGCAGGAAGGGTTCGAGGGAATGAATATCAGCCAATTAAAAGCAATGGCTGATAAAGTCTATGTAAACCGAGAACCGGATGGAGACAGCAAGGAAAAGAAAGAAACTAGAAAGTTAAGAGAACGTGTCAGTTTGTTAGCCGCAGCGTTGGAAGAAACTAATTTCGGGAACCCGTCCAGGCAGTATCATGGGTATCCCGGACCCTGAGGAAGAGGCAGATCGCCCTCTAGAGGGCTGCTGAGAGGACGAGCAAGTAGAGGAGGATCGGTTAGAGGTGGGAAAATGCCATTGGGAACCAATCAATGCGCATATTGCAAACAAGAAGGACATTGGAAGTTTGAGTGTCCGGAGTCCCTGCAAGCAAGGCAGGAAGGATATACTCCGTCCAAATCCAAAGAAACGGAATGGCAGATGACCGTAGGTGAGACTTCCGGCGAAGATAGTGAAGCATGACTAGATAAGGGAACCCTTCCCATAGACCCCTTAGTGGAAATAAAGGTGGGGCCTGAAACGTTCAAAGGACTGTTGGATACGGGGGCTCAAAGATCTGTGATGACCACAGCCATCACCACGCCTACTTCAAAAAACATCTCCATAGTCGGGGCTTCAGGAAAACCACTAATTGCTCCCTTCCTCCAGAAACGACAGGTTACAATAGGAGGACAATTAGTGTCCCATCAATTCCTCTACGTGCCAGGGTGCCCAGTACCACTTATAGGGAGAGACCTCCTATGTAAATTAAGGGCTACCTTGCAATTCGAACCTACCGGTGAAATCAAGGCATCCTTTGCCGATAATCCAGTCTCTCTCATTTGTCCACTCCAAGAGGAATGGAGACTACATCTCCCCGTCCTTGAACAAATCACTCTGCATCGATACGAAGTGGACACCCCTCTCAACGAACAACGAAGGCAACTAATGGATAGCGTGCCTAAAGTATGGTCCGAGCAAAATCCAGGGGGAATAGCCATCGATGCTACCCCTGTTTGGATCGAAATGAAACAGAATGCACAGGTGATCAATCAACCTCAATACCCCATTCCATATATGGCCAGACAAGGAATTGAGATACACCTGCAGAGGCTGTATGATTTGGGCATTCTCAGGCAAATCCGATCTGCGTGGAACACTCCTTTGTTGCCCGTAAAGAAACCTGGTTCTACTGATTACCGACCAGTACAGGATCTACGGAAAGTGAATAATCAAGTAGCAGATCTAGTAGCCCTCGTACCAAATCCATACTCAATCTTGGCTCAAGTTTCCCCTGCATCCAAGTGGTACAGTGTTATTGATCTCAAAGATGCTTTCTTCTCCGTTCCAGTAGCAGAAGAATGCCAGAAGATCTTTGCCTTCACATGGGAAAATGCACAAACTGGAATCAAGCAGCAGTACACATGGACTCGCTTGCCGCAAGGGTTCAAGCACTCACCTACGCTGTTCGGTGAGCAACTGGCAAAAGACTTGAAGATGTACCAAGTCATGTATGGGCCAGTAATACAGTATGTGGATGACCTTCTGTTGTTTCGTGAAACGTATCACGAATGTGCAGTAGCCACTCTCCACCTGCTAAAGACGTTGTATTCAAAAGGATACCGTGCAAGTAAAAAGAAGGCGCAAATATGTGAATTGGAAGTAGAATACTTGGGCTTCCAAATACGGGAAGGTACCCGTTGTCTTGGAATATCCCGTACCAGTTCAATCAGAGGTCAACCTGTACCCACTTGCAAGAAAGAGCTCCGAGCGTTCCTTGGAGCTGCTGGATATTGCAGGCTGTGGATTGCTAACTATGCTGTTATTGCCCAGTCCCTGTACGACAAGTTGCGGGGAAAGGAGGCAGAATCTCAGCCTTTTCAGTGGGAAACCCATGAATTGACAAGCTTACAACAACTGAAAGATGCCTTGATTGAACCCCCTGCTCTAGGGTTGCCAGATGTAATGAAACCATTCCATCTATACGTCGATGAGAAGAAAGGAATGGCCATTGGGGTATTGACTCAAACTCTAGGCTCGTGGGAACGACCTGTTGCATATCTGTCAAAAGGAATGGACAATGTTGCAAAAGGATGGCCAGGTTGTCTTCGAAGCATTGCGGCTGCGTGCTTACTAATCCCAGAGGCTGTCAAATTGACTTTTGGTCAAATACTAAACGTGACAACTCCCCACACTATTCAAGGACTTCTAGAAACGCATGGACCAAAATGGATGACCAACTCACGTCTTGTAAAATACCAAGCCTTACTGTGTGAAACACCTGAAATTCAAATACAAGACAGTAAAAACTTGAACCCGGCCACTCTTATGCCGGCACCTGACCCCGTTGCCCATGACTGTGAAGAGGTCATGACTACAATACATTCCAGCAGACCAGACTTGAGGGATCAACCATGGCAGGGAGCATGGACTCTATTTACTGATGGAAGCAGCCAAGTTATTGATGGAATTCGAGTTGCTGGGTATGCTGTGGTTTCTGAAGATGACATCATTGAAGCTGAGTCCCTACCTCCTGGGACATCAGCTCAAAAAGCTGAACTAATCGCTCTCACTCGAGCTCTACAATTGGCAGAAGGACAGACTGTGAACATCTACACAGATTCCAAATATGCTTTCCTCACTATCCAAGTACATGGAGCCTTATACAAGGAGCGAGGTTTTCTAACCGCCGAAGGAAAGCAACTAGCTAATGCGTCTGAAATACATCAATTGCTAAATGCTGTATGGGCACCGCAAAAGGTAGCTGTCATGCATTGTAAAGCCCACACCGGAAAATCAGATCCCGTTGCACAAGGAAACCAATGGGCAGACAAAACAGCGAAAGAAGCAGCCCGTGCCCATTTATCGCACATCCCAACTACAACCTGTCCACTTCTACAATTCCCAACGGAAACTCCTGCCTATTCGACGGAGGAGAATGACTGGGCACAGGCTGAGAAATTCCACCATCACAATGGCTGGTGGATTCTGCAAGATAACAGAATATGGATACCTGAATCATTAGCTTGGACTATTGTCAAGGAAGCACATAACAAAACCCATCTCGGTCGAGATGCATTAATAAAGTTGCTGGGAAAAACGTACTACATCAATAAAATCATCCAATTAACAAAGCATGCAATCAGTCAGTGTCTCACATGTGCAAGGAACAATCCTAGAAGCGGACCTGGTCCTACACCCGGGCATATTCTAAGAGGAACTACGCCATTCCAAGTTTGCCAAATCGACTTCACTCACATGACTCCGTCCAAAGGCTACAAAGCAATGTTGGTGGCTGTCTGCACCTATACAGGATGGATCGAAGCCACACCGACACGAACTGAAACTGCCAAAGAAGTTGTGTCTCTGCTCCTTCACCAAATCTTACCACGCTACGGATTACCAAGACAAATCAATTCAGACAATGGACCAGCGTTCACCAGTGACGTTATCCAACAACTAAGTCGAATTCTGGGTATCAAATGGCATCTGCACTGCGCATGGCGACCACAGAGCAGTGGATCTGTTGAACGAGCTAACAGAACTCTGAAAAATCAGATAGCTAAACTATGCCAAGAAACAAAGACCAAATGGCCAGACATCTTACCCTTAGCTTTGCTACATATCCGATGTAGTCCAAAGCGGTCTGGTCTAACATCTTATGAAATGATGTATGCAAGACCTCCACCTCTCCCTTCTTTTCCTGAATCACTGCAGATACAAGGGGAGTTGTCCCTCAGTAATCAGCTCAAAGGACTATATAACACAGTCATTGCCATCCAGAATTATACATGTGGCGTTGAACCACTAGTCTTGCTGACCCCAATTCATCCATTCCAAGTTGGAAATACTGTATGGATGAAGGACTGGGATGAATCAGATTTCCTCAAACCACGATGGAAGGGTCCATACACAGTGTTACTCACTACTCCTACTGCTGTAAAAGTCTCTGGATGCCCTTCATGGATTCACTGGACCCGCCTGAAACCTGCTGCCTCCAGTTGGCAGGTCTCCAGGATTGGAGACAACAAATTAAAGTTCACTCAAAACAGGCAACAACCTAGTCCAGGGTAAATGACTATAGTACTTTGCTAAAGAGTACTAACATATACATTTTTTCTTCCTTTCAGGATTAATCTACTGATCTACTTACAAGGCAAGGCATAAGGTGTCTACTCTAAACCTCCAGCCATGAGAAACAGATTGCTACAAGTTATTCTACTAATCTCATGTTCTACAACTACATCTCTTGTTCTACCTCTAAGCAAGAACTGCACAGAATGCGTCAAATTAATCCGCACTACAACTCCAGATGGGTTCCAGGTTGTTTCTACCATTATACACCAATCTCAGCCACCCACTTCATGTGCAACGCAACCTGCATGCGCATTAAATACTACTCAAGGATACCAGTCTTTTCATCGATGCCTACAGGGTGACAAGGTCATTTGTCACACACCAACAACCCCCAAGTACTATAACATTACCCTCACTGCTGGATTACCAAAGAGCTACACCTCAAGTATCATCCCAGAAGGAAAAGGTATCCTGTACTACATCAACTCGACCAAAGTCCTTATCGGAGGAGAATCTACCGTTACGATAAACTTCGATGCTTGTGAGGCTATTGGCAAACACCCAAACGCTCTCCATTGCGGATCTCAATCCTGGAAGAAGACCTATGTTCATAACCACAAGTACCTTTGTCCTTACAATCGGGCTGCCAACCCATCCAGTTGGACACCATGTCAAGGAGACTTAATTTTATCGGGATGGGCTCTGGTATGTGACTATACAGGAGGAGGGTACCATGGCTGCCACGGAATTGGCAGATTGACTGCAGTAACTGGTAATATCGTGTCCGTTCAATGGCCCATACGAGGTGAAGGATCCCCCTGGCAAGATACTTGGGGCTTTGGAATCGATGGAACTGGAAGAGACCCCATGACTTACATAACCATCACCCAGCGTCGAGACAAGCCTTGCCCAATCATTCATCAGACCACTGTGGTGGGCTATCAGTCCTTCTTTGATGAAATATCCCATGTATCAGAAGAATTGAAAAAGCATGCCTTTTCACATCAAGCAAAGAATATGTTTGTGAATCTGGCTGAGAATATAGCTCTCTCTCTCGAAGTTAAGAACTGCTTTGTCTGCGGAGGCACACACACAGGAGAGCAATGGCCATGGGAAGCCAAAGAGGTCTTCCAAACCGACCTCAATCAATTGAACACAACTATAACTTACAAACAGAAGACACATCCATACGAGTGGGCTCTCCAGACAGATGTCATTGGCAGACAATGCATATCTCGGCAACACTCCCGAATCTATACTACCTCTGTTGGAAATTCACCATGTACAGGGGTCCTTACTGCTAACCTAACCAAACTAACTTGGTGGCAGACAGAAAATTTGACTATGCCCACTACCCTGTGGACTGACTCAACCCTAAACAAAACGTGGACTGCTGCTGGGGTGCCCACCACCCTCTTCGCTGCGCCAGATGGATACTACTTCGTTTGTGGCCGACGGGCTTATGAATTGTTACCACTCAACTGGT
This sequence comes from Rhinatrema bivittatum, assembly GCF_901001135.1. Classification (NCBI taxonomy): domain Eukaryota; kingdom Metazoa; phylum Chordata; class Amphibia; order Gymnophiona; family Rhinatrematidae; genus Rhinatrema; species Rhinatrema bivittatum. The sequence continues at coordinate 277,384,932 of NC_042620.1, forward strand.
ATGGCACCTGTTTCCTGGCCACCATTCGGCCAAGTTTCTTTCTTTTACCAATCACAGCGGGAGAAACATTGGGTGTACCTGTCTACAGCCCTATGAAACCAAACAAGCGTCGCAGAACTGCTAAAGTTTCTATTGGAGATTGGAAGGATCAGGAGTGGCCTCCTGAACGAATTGTACAATACTATGGCCCTGCCACTTGGGCTGAAGATGGTTCTTATGGATATAGAACTCCAATCTATATGTTAAATCGTATCATCCGACTGCAAGCAGTGTTAGAACTTCTGACTAACGATTCTGCCATGGCTCTCAATATCCTTGCCAAGCAAAACACCAAAATAATCACAGCTGTCTACCAAAACCGTTTAGCCTTGGACTACCTCCTAGCACAAGAAGGAGGCGTGTGTGGCAAATTTAATCTCTCTAATTGTTGTTTACAGATTGACGATAAGAGCAAAGTCATCGAAGAGATTACTGATCGAATGATCCGATTGGCCCATGTCCCTGTGCAGACGTGGACCGGTGTCCTTGATTGGACAGCCTCTCTACCTAATTGGCTTACTTCCATTCCTGGATTGAAAGACATTCTCATCCCTCTGCTGTTTTTTATTCTAACTTGCATTTTATTTCCTCTCTGTTTACCTCTCATTTTCAGAAATCTACGATCTATGATTGAAACCATTGCTGATCGCAGAGCAGCAGCTCATGTTATGATGATCAATAAGTATGTGTCTATTTCCTCATTCCCCGATTCTGATGCATCTGACTCTGATGTTACTTTTGATTCTGATGACGATTATTTTGATACTAAATTCTAATACTCCCTAAGTAACTCACCACGTTGGACCACATTTGTTGCTAGGGTAAGCCGGGCTACAAAGGGGGGTGACGCCAATAGGGCCCATCCGTCTCAAACCCGTGAAGAAACCAACGACCTGGCAACATCTTAGGGTCCACCTTGAAAGTTCTATGTATTAATTTTTGCTTCTCTTTTCAGTTACTTAACAGCTACGAGTGATACTTCCACCTTCCCCCGAAGTTGAAGTATCAAAGGGGGGAATGAAGGAGTTCGATTCCATGAACCCCTGAAGACTGCACCCCTGAGACGCCTCTCGTCTCTTCATGCCTGCAGTGAAACGCACAGCCATATTGATTTACTAACATTTGCAACGCAAACGGAACCTAATACGTAGTGACGTACTCACGCACTAACATTTAGTGAAACGTAACTCCATTTTGGAATTATAATTTGTATTGTATTAATACGAATGCCGCCGCAAATGTCTAACCCGTCAATTAAATGACGAAACAATAGTCTGATCATAAGCTACACCTACTAGAGACCACGCTAGCTATTGCTTGTTCAGCAGTTTGTAAATTGTTTGTTCAGCAAAAACCAGAACGCATGTGTGAAAGATAAGAACTGTAAAGTGTATAAAGGTTTGCTCCGAAGGGGGCGTGGCATGCAGTTGTACTAAGCCGTTGTCTTAGCTGCATCTTGCTGGCAATAAAAGTCTATCTTTACGGATCAGTTGTCTGGGCCTCCTTACTGACTAAAAAGAGACGGTTACACAATGACTGGAGTAAATGAAGTTGAGAGGGGGGAAAAAGATCCGCAGGAGCTGTGAATGAAGGCTCCTGGTGCCAGGATCTCTGTACTGGTTCCGACTGAGCTGGAAGCCCAAAGGAGCTGAAGGAAACTGCTGAGTGAAAATAAAACTCAAAGCTCCCTCCATTTAACAGCCTCCCAGGCTCGTGTTGTTGTATGCTTTGCTCAGAATGAGGGCGCACTTTTTTTCTTTAGATAAGCAGCATGAATTAGCCATGCTGTATGGGATGTCCTCCATGCCACTAGGTGGCGGAGCTCTCAAAGCTGAAAACTTATCTTTGACAATGAGGCACGCCTGCTTACATGATCCTGCGCCGCCTCAAGTCTCCTCAGTCTGTTTTTTTTCCGCACAACTGAGTACGCGGAGCTCTCTATTTCTCCTCACATTTTTATAAATTAAAAAAAATAATAATATAAATAATACAGAAAAGAAGAAGAAACAGAAGAAAAAAGAAGACAAAACAGAACAGATACTTCAGACACAGAAGCACTAGCTGCCCTCAGGAGAAGTGAATAAACCTTTTCTGGGCACCCCCCCCCCCCCCAAGGGGCTGTCATATCAAGCCCCATCGGTGGACCTCCCAGCTAATCCAAGCCGGTGCCGAGCGTGGCTCAGGGGGTGGCACTGTGTCTGGATTCAGTAGACCTACTGATGCAAGGATGCATCGAAGTGCCGAATATTCTGTACATATCAGGCGGCGCCAAGGCACTGAAGCACCGGTTCACTAACCGATGCAGCTGCAGGTGCTCAGAGGCACTAATGCGTCCCCTGATGCAGATCTCCCAGGTGCCGGGGCATTGGTGCGTGCGCCGGTGCACCGTGGAATCGACGCATGTGCAGGACCATGGGTGTGTGCGTCAGCACACCGAGGCGTCGATGCATGCGTTGGTGTGTCGATGCATGCGCTGGCGCACCAAGGCATTGGCACATGTGCCGGGGCATCGGTGTGTTCGCCAGTGCGCCGAGTCTTCGACGCATGTGCCACAGCTCCGAAGCCTGCGCTCCAAGGCCGACGCAGGCACCCAGACATACTGTTGCATGCGCATGGCCATCATAAAAAATAAATAAATAAAAGCCGAAGCAGGCGCGCCGAGGCACCAACACGTGCACGGTGGCGCCGGAGCTCCGAAGCAGGAGCGGGCTCCACTTAGCACCAACGCCTGCATGGGGGGACACACACACACCGTACTGCCAAAATGGGCGCAGGAGCACCCAAAACCCAAAGCATGCTTGGAGTGCCAAGACACCCACGCCTCTGCCAACGACCAGAGACATGAGCACGTTCGCAGATTTGCCGGTGCACCTGCAGCGGCACCAACAGGTCCACAAACAATAGGACACATCCATGGACATTCTGGCACACTGCCGCATCCACCACCTACCCAGATAATCGACGACGCATCGCAATACAACTGCCCACCGTCAACCGGTCGGCCCTATGTTCCGAAGCCAGAGCACGTGTGCCGTTGGGCGACCGAGTGGCTCCCTGACATAATTGAAGCATTGCAAACAAGGGCTATGGACCGCCCACGCATAATGGATCTGGGCATAAGCGCACGCAGATATTTCTTCAAGGGGTTGATAAAAAAAAAAAAAGAGAGAAAAGGTCTTTCCTCTTCTTCGGACACTGGCGGTGTTCAAGACTTAAGGACTCTTCTATGAGGACATCCTGAGCCGTAATACTACACGGCACCTTTCAGCTGGCGTCATTGCACCCAATGGGCGCTACAGCTCAACCATGATCTACATTCAGCAGACAGGATCCCTCAAGATCCAGGGCTCTTGCAGCTTGTAATATTTTTGTACAGTGCAGACTTCACTTGCCACCCGACGGGACTTGATCACCCTGTGGTTGCCATCGGACAACCTTCTCTGGCTGCCAGGCTCCCCTCCGCCATCTTCCCATATAGGAATCTTCTCCAGGCACTCCTGGCCGTATGGCTAGCTTTTTCCACGGGATATTTTTTCTCACACCCTGCTCCGCTGCGATGTGACCGATCTTTCCCTTGGTGGATCCATCTCATTATCTTCCAGGAAACAGAAGGAGACAGCCTCGATGTAGGATCTCGTACAGACCATGTCCCACATAACAAATATTTGGAATCCTAGAGTATTCCCAATACTTGGGTGCTGCCAACTATAAGAACCAAGCCGGAAGTGTCCTCCTCCTTACAGCGTCAGGCTTCCTATCAAGTAGACCTTTAAAAAAAAAAAAAGAGGATGTGGTCAAGAACGTACAAAATCTGACCTTCATCCAGTGCCCTGCGCATGGGAAGTGCATGTCCCGGCCCATAATAATGTCAGAAAGATAAATGGTTCACCAATTAATAGTACAGAGACTGGATACCTGCATACGACAATTGAGAACCACACGTTTGTGGGGTGTAAACTTCCACGCAGTTCTCCAGTCTCTGAAGCCTCTGTCCCAGGGCACTCGATATTGCATACTACATGTCAAGATATTTTCAGAGAAATCTACCGCCAACACCATGACCGCTATTCGCTGTCCTTCCGTACTGACCAGCAAAGCTGTACTATTAACTGGCGAACCATTTATCTTTCTGACATTATTATGGGTGACAAGCTGGCGGAATGAATCGAGATTCCAAGTAAAGTAACACCTAGCAATAAAACGATGAACCCAGGTTTCAATTCCTACCTGGAATTTACCAAAGGCAAATTGCCTCTGCCTAGCGAATATTACATACGGGAACGCCCTTCTCACCTATAGAAATGAAAGATAAAATTAGGTCTCTGTCCATGGAGGATTCACCAAAATCATGTTGCTGGACGATTTTTGTTTTTACTGACCCACTAGTGTCGACTTCAACTTTCCATTCACAGGGGAAGTGGTAGCATTCTGGAGCCTTTGCCGCCCTTCACGAGTCATCACGTTTTCTAGAACCCCCTATTCCCACTTTAGTGGGATGTTGGCTCACCAATTCTATCCCGGGACACAGGTCAATCAATCTTTCCTCTCGACGTAATACGGAAGTACATTCTCAACTTCTTTCTTGCCGTGCTATAACCATCTCCTCCCACAGTGGTTTGCCTCCAACCTCCACTGCAACTACTCCTCATGACATGAAGTATGGTTGCCCTCATCAAACCCGAGCCTTTGTTCTCTCATAGATACCAATGAGGAACAGTTCCTCGGCACCACAAGTTTTTGGTCACCAAGAATTCTGCGGGGGTACTGTTGCACCCCTTTCGTCGATATATATATATTTTTTCCTACCTGGGCAACTACCAGCGGATGGCTGCTGGCCCACCCACACTGGGATCAATCTGCCCATGCACTTCTTCTTCTTCTTGCCTGACCCACTCTATTCGCGTATGCAGACTCCCATCTGCGACACACTCACAGGCCTTGCAATTCATCATGACCCACTTTTCGACCATTCACACAAGAAGCCTCCTTCATCGGCCCGAATGCAGGCCCTGGCAAAGCGTCTTGATCGCACTGCAAGCGACCACCATGAATATCAGTCCGAGTCCTCACCGTTCTCGGTTACAGGACATCCTCAATCTGTCTCGTCCCGCATGCGCATCTGCATGTACCATTCATACTGGACCCAATAGAGTCAGCTCTTCGTCTTCCTTCTGCTGGTGGCTCCCTTCCTCCCAGAAGCTACAGAGACTCGAAGTCATAGCGAGACATATCAGTGTTACCCGTGGGCTTGCCCCATCCCAAATGATACGCCACTCCCATGGGCAACAATCCCCTATTTTCACCCACTTATGGATTCACAAGCGGAACCCACTTACAGCGGGCACGACACGTCACATGTCCGGAGCTTCAAGACCTGATGCACTCTTCAGACATTCGGTGAACCCTTCGTGGACTCCTCCTTGTGCTTCACCACACAAGGTCTGTCAAGTTCTGGATTCCCTGCAAAGCTCCAGTGGGAATCCTTGAACGACTGGGAAATAGATCCATCTTCCTACGTTCCTATTTTCTACCTGAGGTTGATAACTTCTAAACATGCCACTTTGCTTCCATACCCTCGTCTGGGTACTTTCGGATGCCATAAAAAAACCCAAAAAAACAAAGAAATGGGAACATGCACTGGGCGCCCTTCCCATCTCGACCTCTTTGTCTCTGAACAGCACAATATACTCAACCCCCTTTGCTGACGCTATCCAACCGCCCATCCTCTCTCACAGGTCGGATTCGTTGTAGACTGAGAGAATGTTACTCTCATTACCAGCCTTCCCAGAACTATCGAGACCTACATCGCACATTATGGGAACCTACTTTTAACGCTCTAACGTCAAACCAAACACTGATCCCTCTAAAAACCAATCACCTTCTCACACAAGCAGTAATTGATACACCGCTTTACCCATTGAAAGGGCATGACTCAGATCTTAGATCCGAGATTCTCCCAAAGCTTGGAGTCCTTCTGCTTTCGTGGCAGAACACACTCTCCTTCCCATACACTGCCAAAAAAAAGAAAAACCACCTCCTTTACCGAAGCCCTCTGACCAGCTTCGGCTCGGGCATACATCAGCGTCATGGCCCCCTGACATTTCCCCTCCAACTTGTCTCTGTTTTTGTTCCGCTCACCTCCAAATTAAAGTCGGAGATCTTGTGTTTTTCCGGTTGTGACCCAAAAGCCTATAATTCCATGGACATAAACGATTCCATAGCATATTCATGTTCCTACCATGGGAAACCCTGCACACTTTTCACCCCATGTTCCCTCACTGGAAGGCTGCCTTTTTCAATCGCCTCCACCTCCGCCAGGCACATCGACGATCTGCAACCCATCTGGGGCTAACCACCCTGTCTGATTTCATCATGACAAGGTGGCGCTCTCTGCGCATCCTGCCTTCCGCTCACAGATGCTTGTCAGCTTCTACATCAACCAATCCATAGCCTCTTGAGTTTTTACACAAAACCTCAAGCCTACCATGACGAGTTTACCCTCCGTATGCTAATTTGTGACCAAACATTCATTTTTCACAACGTCACAATCCTTCTGACTACACCTTTAGCCCGAACGCCCAAGACCGCCTTTCTTCAATGATGCTCTCTTCACGTGGCTCTTGACTTGCTTCTTCACTTCTGACAACAGAATTCAGAGACCCTATTTATGGCCTAGTTCGTACACCACTTCCACACTGTACTTGTTTCACTGGGCCATACTCATGAATAACCTACCCTAGTGCTTGCAACACAACTCCAGGGTCCTCGCTATTCTGTTAGCCTTCTGCTACTGCTGCGAGCAGACTGCGAATGACATACATGGAACAAACACAGTTCTCAAGTAGCACATATCTGAACCACTATGACAGTACCTCCATGAAACTGTCCGCCTATGGTATAAGTCTTGAGCACATTTTTTCCTGGTTACATCAGGGATGCATTATGTGGGCTATATGTGCTCAATGCATTAGCTGGGGACTCCCATTCAGCATGGCTAATTCATGCTGCTTATCTACGAAAAAAGAGCAAGTTTGCTCACCGTAGATAGATGAATTAGCCATGCTGTATGGGATGTCCTCCATGCCACTAGGTGGCAGAGCTCTCGAAGCTGAAAACTTACCTTTGACAGTGAGGCGTGCCTGCTTACATGATCCCGTGCCGCCTCAAGTCTCCTCAGTCTGTATCAAAGCAAGATGAGATGCTAAGTGAAAAACTGTCTGGGGAGGCGGGAGGGTCAGCATGGCTAATTCATCTGCTATCTACGGAAACAGTAAGCAAACTTGCTCTTCACTTGGCCATAGGTGCCACATGGCCTGGCTACTGCTCTGCCTGGCATGAGGAGGGGGTCAGGTTTGACTCCCCCTGCACAATTTCTCCTTTTTTTTCCGGATCCTTTAAATCTAACGCAGGAACATCGGGACATGTGTTAAAGTCTGTATGCTCCCACATTAATTTAGGTATAGTTCCTGAGAAAACACAGCTGATAATTGTAAAAATTGGTTGTGTAATTTATTTACATAAGATTACCTATGCATGAGCTGCTTTGCATGGATTTGCAAAATTCATGCATGCAAATCCCATGTAAAGCAGCTCATTGGAATAGGGGAGGGAATCTAGGCCCAAATATGTAAATTATCACAAATATCACGCAATATATCACCATGATAGGGCTATATCGCACGATAATCACTGTTTAGCTCATGTTATAGCCCTACCACGGCTTGATGCATTACCCTATTAGCCATTTAAGTCAAGCCAGGCCAAAGAGAACATAAGAACATAAGAAATTGCCATGCTGGGTCAGACCAAGGGTCCATCAAGCCCAGCATCCTGTGTCCAACAGAGGCCAAACCAGGCCACAAGAACCTGGCAATTACCCAAACACTAAGAAGATCCCATGCTACTGATGCATACCGTAGCTGTCCTAAAGTTAGCCGGTAATATTCAATCATGCGGCTGCACTATTTAATATACCTCCAAAACCAGCAGGATAAACTTTGCTATCCGGACAATGACAGAATATGGAGGGAATACCTCTATTGCGTAACACTTGCAAGGAGAACTCTAATTGCCATATACCATAAGTGTCCTCTCAGTATATTCCAGTCTCGCTCAGTCCCAGTCTGTCTCTGTTTCAGTCAAGGACACTCACTATTGGCTTGATAATTTGCATATGGCCTGAAAAGAGAAATATGAAAAACAATTCCTGGGTTCTGGTGCTCAGTATAGTCTCTGGTGGCAGGATGTAACATTTTGTGGTCAAGCGTTGCTCCTCTTTCTTGCGCTCTCTATGTGGTTTCAGCTCTGGGTCTCAGTTACCAGCAGCCCCTCCTGCTGCAGAGAGGAGGAGGAGGGAACTTCCAGAACGCCTGAGAGCAGGTCAGAGAGGAGGAGCAGGCAGACTGCTCCAGGTAAGGATTGGGGTTTGCATGAAGCTATCTGCTGTCTTCTCATTTTATATTTTTTTTTTTATTTGTTTGGTTTTATATCCCGTCACTAAGACGAGCCATCGTAACGGTTTACAATATTTCTTTCTGCATTTCTGTTTCCTCCCTTATTTCTTTCCTTCTTCCTTTTCTTGCTCTCCCTCCGCTCTTTCTCATTCCCACTTTCTTTGCTGCTCTACACACACACAAGGTTGAGCTTACGGGATCCTGCCTATCTCACACACTTTCTTTTCTCACAAACACACATACACCCTGAACGTTGAGGAGTTTAGGGGATCCTGCCTATCTCTTTCTCAGACACACATACACACACACACACCCTAAGCATTGAGTTTAGGGGATCCTGCTTAACTCACATACCCATAAGCACATATACACACATACCCTGAGTGTTGAGGAGTTTAGGGCACACAGCCTGTCTCATACACATACACGTAAAGAAGTTTATCACCTGTCACATGCATACAGAGAGAGAGAGAGAGAGAGAGAAGTGCGTCTCCTGTCACATACATGCACACATAAAAGCCTGCTGTCTGTCACATGTATGTGCACACAGATACGGAGCATAGTCTGCCTCAAGTCACGCCCACACAAACCGGTGTAAAAAGACAAGCTTTAAAAGCTTGGCAGAATCCCAAATAATGATATGTGTGTGTGCACACACACCTGGAGAGATGACTGCCTTATAGTACCTACACACTCAAACACACATACACAACACCCTGCAGAGAAGCCTTCCTCATGTTATACACATGCTCATGCACACACGGGGTGAAGCCTGCCTCATGGTTTGCAGTATACACACACAGACACAAATGAAGAGCAGTCTGTCTCATGTCACACACAAGGTCTCACACATGGAGAGAAGCCTACCTCATTTTACATGTGCAAACATGGAGAGGAATCTACTCCTAAACACACACACACACACAAGCAGAGAAAAGCTTGTGTCTTCTCTCTCTCTCACAAACACACACACACACACACACACACAAGCAGAGAAAAGCTTGTGTCTTCTCTCTCTCTCTCACACACACACACACACACAAGCAGAGAAAAGCTTGTGTCTTCTCTCTCTCTCACAAACACACACACACATACACACACACACACACACACACACACATATACACACACACACACACACACACACACACTCCCCCTCCTCCAGGGCTTTGGGAATTGTCCAGTCTGAGTGCAGATGGACTCCTATTTTACCATTTGGTTCTATGTTTCCTAGGCTGATCGGATGGCATTGACCAGTGCCACATCCTCGGAGCTGGTGTGGGAGTGACTGGACGAGCTCAGACTCTGGCTAGAGCAGCAGAGCACTGCCTGGCATGGCTCCTGTATGGTTGGAACCAGAGTTATCAGAAAAGTGCCTCATTCCAAGTCATCCCCTACTTGTAACCGTAGGATAAATCCTAAAATCCCTTCCCTTGCCTTGAGCTGGACCAGACTGGCTGGGGGCAGCACTGAAAGGACACAGAGGGCCAGAAGGAACTGATAAATGGTCAGAGCCAATGAGAAACTTTGCACCCATGGCTAGCAGAAGTGAGATCTCAATGACTAACTGCTGGTATCATCCGGATATTAACTGCACTCAGGCTGAGGATTTGCTGGTCAAAGCTGGAAAAGATGGAAGCTTTCTAGTGCGGGACAGCGAGTCTGTATCTGGAGCCTATGCCCTCTGCCTGCTGTAAGCAACTACTTTCAGGTTTCCTTGCTTTTCTATCACTTCCTTTCTGTCAGCAAGTTACTATTCTCTGGCTCTGACACAATCTGTCCTAAGGAGGTACTGCGGGCGAGAAGGGTGAGGGGAGTCAGTGCTGGCCCCCTTCCCCACCCTCGCCAGTGTTTTCCTAATGGCTTGTGTGCTCAGAAATGGTCATGTGACTGGGCAGGGTTCCACTTCTGAGGGGGTTGAATTGGAACCAGAGCTGGGGCTAGGGCTGGAGTTCTGAGTTGTGGACAGAGCTGGGACTCTTACCCTGAGCTGGAGCTGGAACTCAGTTGCAGCTGGGGGAGTTCTTGCTCCAGCTTGGAACTGGGGCTGGGGCACTTTCTGAGCTGGAGCTGGGGTTGGAACTCAGTAACAGCTTGGGGAGTTCGGGCTCTGAATTGGGGTCGAGGCCAGAGCTGGTATTCTCACTCTGAGTTGGAGCTGGGGGTTGAGCTCTGAGTTGCAGCTGGAGTTCTTCCTTTGAGTTGGAGCAGGCTTATGACGTCCAGAATGGGATCTCCAGAAAGAGGTAATGGAGCTTTTCAGCTCTTTGCTTGATTATGTTTGTTACACTCTTTCAAATGAGCAAGAACTCAAGGGAGCACTGTGAGTGTAGGCCCCTTATCCGCTGTGGTTGGAGGGACGGGTGAGTTGTGCGGGAGTTTGTGGAAGATTCTCTTGAAGTGTGAATCTTGCTGTGGTAGGGAGTATGGGCAGGCCTCTTGGAATATGCTTTAGTTGTGGGTGAGTCCCATGGTATATACACTGGTTGGATGTGGATGGACCAACTGGTATTAGTTCTGATTGGAGGAGAAGGAGGGACCCCTTGGTATACTTTCTGATTGGGTGATGTAGGGGCTCCTGGCTCGGTTTAGGTGTGGGAGGGCTGTACTGTATATGCTGTGCTTGGTGGTGGGAGGGATGCTTGGTATAAGTTCTAGTTGGGAGTGGGAGGATCCCCTTGGTATATTATGGATGGAGGTGTTGGTGAGTCCCTTGGAATATGTTATGGTTGCAGAGTTTGAGGGCCCCTTGATATATACTGAGATTGGGGAGAGGGGCTCTTTAATGTATGTTCTGGATGGGGGTATGGGTGAGACCCTTAGAATATGTTGTGGTTGCAGAGTGAGAGGGCATCTTGGTATATGCTCTTTTTATTTATTTAATAATGGTATATGCTGCATAATTAGCTACAGCTCCAAAAGCAGTTCATATGTCCACATGCATAAAAACATAAAAGAAATATCTAAACAAAACATGGCAATCATGATAATTCCAATAAAATACAAAAAGGATAAGGCTGTGACCATTAATCTAAAGACAGCTACCATCAGCAGCGCCTATCAAACAGAAAACCAACAGCACCAGTCAATCAAGGTTTTAACTTCTTGTCGAAACATGAAATAGTTTAACTCAGATCTTATATCAAAGGGCAAACTGTTCCAAAGTTGGGAGCCACCACTGATAGAGCCCAATCAGAGTAACGTTTAAGCCAGAATTTCTGGTCTGTAGCTGAAGACGGTATTATTTATTTATTATAGGAACATTTGATATTCCACCTTTGCCCACAGTTGGTTTCAAGGCAGATTACAATAAATTTAAATGAATAAAGGCAATAGAACAGCTTACAGTTAAATCAGAATTTGCAATTAATGTAGTATTCGGATTCAGAATAGGAAATCCCATTTGTGAATTGTTTCAAGACCCAGTTGTGTTCCTGTTGTGCATAACACAGTCCCTCGTCGGAAAGCTGGGTTGAAGATGAGGGTCTTAGGGTTAGGTCAGGCTGAAAAGCCCTCCCTTAGCTTGTTTCATGAATTTAAGGTAGCCTGGCTCCAGGTGCAGGGTTAGTGGTAATTTTTCCAAATATTTGATGAGTAACAGCTGAAAGTGCAGAGTCTCTCATGCAAGACAATCTGGCAGCGGTCAGCGGAGGAAAGTATAGAGTTACCATCTCAGCGGGCCAGAGTTCCCTTGAGGATATGTAAGTTGAGAGAGGTATTCAAGCATATGTAGACAAAGCAGAATTTTAAATTTTATCCTGCTTCCTACTGGGAGCCAGTGAAGTTGATGTAGACATGCCCGGCGCAACTGGGTGTGCATGCCATGCATTTGCATGGGGCACCACATCTGGAGATGCAGTGGCAGCAGGAGAGGCTGCAAAGAGGAGAGGCTGCTGTGACACTGCTGGAACCTAACCTGCCAGTGGCAGAAGAAGAGGAGAGACTGTGTGGTCTACAGCAGAGTCCAACTTGTCAGAGGCCAAACAGAAGAGGCTGTGCAGTTGCTTGCGGAGCCTAACCCAATGGCAGCTGAAAAAGAGGAGAGGCTATGGCACCACTGGCTGTCATGGAGAAGCCTACCTGAGTGTGTGTGAAAGAGGAAGCCTGCCTGCACTGTGTGTGTTTCTGTGAAAGAAGAAGACCACCTACATGTGGGTGTGTAAATGGGAGCCTACCTGGATTGCATGTATGTGTGTGTGTATATGTGTGTGTGAATGAGAGCCTCTTTGGGTTATGTGAATGGGAGCATGCCTAGGATGCATGTGTGTATGTGTGCATGCGTGTGTATAAATGGGAGCCTGCTTGAGATGTGTATGTATGTATGTGTGTTTGAATAGGAGCCTGCCTGGAATGTGTGTGTGTGTGTGTGTGTATGTGTGTCAATGGGAGCCTGCATGGTTGTATGTGTGGGAGTGGGAGTCTGCCTGGGTTTTGTGTGTGTGTGAATGGGAGCCTGTTTGGGGGGTGTGTGTGTGAATGGGAGCCTGCTTGGTTGTGTGTGTGTATATGTGTGTGTGAATGGGACCCTCCCTGGGGTGCTTGTGTATGTGAATGAGAACCTGCCCTGTGTTTTGTGTGTATGTGTGAATGGGAGCCTGCCTGGGGTGTTTGTGAATGTGATTGGGAGCTTGCCTGGGTTTTGTGTGTGTGTGCAAATGGGAGCCCACCTAGGGTGTGTGTTGTCAATGGTAGCCTGCCTGAGATATGTGTGTGTGTGTGTGTGTCCCCCCGAAAGGGAGCCTACCTGGGATGTGTGTGTATATCAATGGGAATCTGCATGGGATATGTGTATGTCTAAATGCGAGCCTGCCTGGGATGGATGTGTATGTCAATGGGAGCCTACTTGGATTGTGCGTGTGTGTGTGTGAGCCTTCCCCTCCTCTCTGCTATTAATCCATGACAACCTTAGGGCAACTGGAAATAAAAACTTGTTTTAATTATTGTTTAGTGTTTGATGTGTCCACTTTTTGAAACATTTTATTGGTATTTGGGAAATTTTGGATATGTTATTAGTTATTTGGTTTGAAATATTTATTCTTTTTATGAATATGGTTTTATTATTATGATTGATGTTGATTTTATTGTTTAATGTTTTAAGAATGATTCTGTTTCTGTTTTTCCATTGATGCTCTGCATATAGAGGCTGGCTTGTTGTGGGTTCCAGTTCAGTTCTTTTCTGCATGCTTCTGTTTATAATTTCTGGTCTCTTTATTCAGTATTTGGTCAGAGTCTCTCTGTGTTCTGCATGTGTGACCATGGTGAGGTTTCTTGCTGATATGTAGTTTTTGTGTAAGGATCTATAGCAGTCTGATTTGTTTTGTTTTCCTAATTGGAGGTATATTGGTGTTCTAGGGCCTGGTGTAATATGTACAGTGTTGCCTTTTTCATAGATATAAGGTTGTTACTGTTTGAGTACTGGCAGTTAGGGTTGTTTTGGTATGGGAGGCATGGGAGTAGTGTCCATAGTGCACAGTGGTGCACAGGCACCACCAACTTTAAAACGGGATCTGCAATGCACCTCCAACTGTCTGGCAGCCTAAGAAGAGCGGCCTGTCGCAGAGCCACAGCATGCACATCCAGGGGAGACATGACAGAGAAGAAGATACCCGTGAGGCCACCAGTGGCCGAGAAGAGTTGCTGACCTGGGAGGCTGCCGGCGGACCTCATCCCACCCATGCCTGAAGAAAGAAGAGGTCTAAGAGGCTGCCGTCGGAACCCACCTCGCTGGCGGCTGAGAAGAGGAATAGCCCCAGGAAGATGTCGGCAGCCGAGAAGAGGAAGGAGCCCATTTTCCTGCTCCTTTAAGTGTCAAACCACGTGTGGCCAGTAGGTGCTCTATGCTGATCTTGTGCATCAGGAGATCAGCATAGAGGAAGTTCTAGCCCTGTGAGTTTTGAATACCATGGGGCAGGCACATGAGGAGCAGCAGCAGCAGAATGGGCTCCCTCTTCTGCTCCCCATAGGGAACCTGACTGTGTTTTATCTTTGTGTGTGAGTGTGTGTGTGTGTGAATGGGAGCCTGGGTGTGGCTGCATGTATATGTGTGAATGGGAGCCTGCCTGCCTGGGTGTGTGGGAATGGTAACTGTCTGGGTGTATGTGTGTGTTTGTGTGTGTGTATGAATGACAGAGTCATAGCATGCCTATGGCCAATATGGTCATGGCCACAGGCGCCGCTACCAAAAGGTGCCATAGCGTCGCAGTCATGAGGGGCCTCAGTAAGTGGAAAAGCAGCGCGGCCCACCAGCCATGCTGATGATTCTGGCGGAGCTATACTGCTTTTCGACTCATAGGCATCAGAATGGGAGTGTAGCCAAAAATGGAAGAAGCCTTATTGGTAGCAGTGGGATGACGCATGATTTCCTGAATTCTGCTCACCCCTGCAGGGTGCTACTGCGATCCCCTCATTCACTTCCCTGCTCCTGAGGAATGAAAGTATCGCAGGCTACTTCCTCCACCTGATGACGGCAGCCAGGAGGGAAGAAGCAGCCTGCGCTGCAAGGCCGCAATCCTTCCATTCTTCAGGAGCAGGGAGGTGAATGACGGGATCGTGGTAGCACCCCGCAGGGGTGAGCAGCATTCAGGAAATCATGCACCTGCTACCTGCAGTGAGTGAGGGATGGGTGGGGAGAAGATTGCTGGGGAGTAGGGGGGCTGGGAGGGGAAAGGAGGCTTGGGAGCAAGACTGCTGAGGAGTGGAGTTTCTAGGATGGGAGAGGCATTGGAAAGGAAGACTGCTGGGGAGTGGGGTTTCTGGGATGGGAGAGGCATTGGAAAGCAAGACTGCTGGGAAGTGGAGGTCTGGGAGGGGAGGGCCTGTTGAGCAAGATGCTGAGGAGTGGGGTTTCTGGGATGGGAGAGGCATCTGGAAAGCAAGACTGCTAAGTGGGGTTTCTGGGATGGGAGAGGCATTGGAAAGCAAGACTGCTGGGGAGGAGGGTCTGGGTGAGGAGAGGGGGCTGGAGATTAAGACTCCTGAGGAGTGGGGTGTCTTGGAGAGGAGAAGGGACTGCTGGGAAGCGTGGGGAAGGGGAGCAAGACTGTGTGGGAGCATGTGTGGGAGAGTGAGAGAGAGAGAGAGAGCATGCATGTGTGTATTCATGTGGGAGAGAGAGAGAGAGAGCGAGCATGTGTCTGGGAGATTGACCCCACTTCCTCTCTGCCTGCTAATCCATGACAATTTTAGGGTTTCTGAAAATCAAAAGTTCCCAGATATGGATAATCTTTAGTTTTAATTGTTGGGTGTTATTTGAAATATTTTATTGGTGTTTCTAAAAATGTTTTATGATTTTTTAAATTATTGAATTATTTTTTAAATTATAGAATTATTCTTTTATTGGTATGGTATTACTAATTTTGTTTTATGAGAAATGGTAATGCTTCTGTTTTTCCATTGTTGCAGTTCATATAGAATTTGGCTTGTTGTGGTTTCCAGTTCAGTTTTTGCCTATTCATTTCTATTTCTATTTTATGGTCTCTTTATTCTGTATTTGAGGGTCTATCTGTGTTTTGCCTGTGTGACTGAGTAAGGTATTCCAATAGTAGAGATCTATAGCAGCTTGGCTTGTTCTGTTTTCCTAATAGAGGGTATATTAGTGTTTTAGGCCTGGTGCAATATTTGCAGTGTTAACTTTCATAAGTAGAGTTGTTGCTGTTTTAAGTGCTGGCAGTTAATGTTGTTTTGATATAGAACGTTTATTGCATTTTTTTGTATCTCTGAGGGTCATGCCCATGCCCAAGATGCATTAAATTATTCCTAATACCATATGAGTTCCAAGAGTCTCTTGCTTTTTTGCAGGGTTTTCTGGTGGCATCTCAGCAGTGCATGTAAATATAATATACATATTGTAAGTGATATTTTTACCTCAGAAGACTATGCTTTGAATGTCCTTTTTCATGTAAAATTCGTTATTATAAATGCATAATTTTTAATTGTGTGCAAGAAGGGTGTGATGGGGTGAGGGTTACAAGGCTGTAAGGTTTTCCTAGGGCGCCAAGGGCATTACTGTACAAACATTTACCAAAGTTTCCCAACTCATGGTGTAATGTGTTGTATAACGGGCGAGGGAGCGGTTTTTCACTTGACCATAGCGCCACATTGCCTGGCTATGGCTCTGGTTACCATTCACACACACACCTGCCTACTTGGGGGTGTATATGAAAGAAAGTGGCAGCCTGTGTGTGAGAGTGAGAGCCTGTGTGTGCATGTATGTATGGGAGTGGGAACTTGCATGTGAGAGAGAGCATGTGAGAGCCTGTGTGTTTGTATGTGAAAGAGCATGTAAGAGCAAGAGCCTGTGTGTGTGTGTGTGTTTGTGAGAATGGAAGCCTGCATGGAAGAGCATGTGAGAGTGAGAGCCTGCAAATGAGAGTGGGTGCCTGTGTGTGGGAATGGGAGCCTGGGTGTATGTAAGAGAGAGAGCATGCAAGAGTGGGATCCTGTGTGTATGTATAAAAGAGGAAGAAAAGAAAATGGGAGGAGAGAAATAGAAAGCATAAAAGAAACCCTGAATTAAGAATGAGAAAAAGACAGACAAGGGAAAAAAAGAGACTGGGATCAACCGATTAGAAAAATAAGATCAGACAACAAAGGCAAAAATAAATTATTTTAACTTTCAGCGGTTGGAATATGCCATCTTTGGGAATGTGCATTTCTTATATATTTGTATTTTGTTTTTTCTTCGGTATTCTGTAGTTCAGAGTCTAGTTTCTTTGGCTTTCCATTTCAGTTTGCCTGCATGTTTTGGTTTCTAATATGTAGTTCCCTATTCCAGTGACTCCCAACCTTTTTTGCGTCTTGGCCCAACTGGCATGTGCCTCACTTCATCATGGCACATTTTCACTATCCCCCATTTCCCTTGCATCACTTTCCCTTCATGCTCCCCCCCGCATCATCACATTGTCTTTTCCCCCTTCCCTTTCCCCCCATCTCCCACCCCCTCATATCATCACCATCTTTTACTCCTCTCTTCCTTCAGTTTGCTGCAATCCTCATTTTTTCTCTAATACTTTTGGCATCATCACCTTCTCTTCCCTTCCTCTCGTTCTTCTCCCCCTATCCCCCAGCATCATCCCCTTCTCTTTCCTTTTCTCTTCCCCCCATCCCCCCATCATCCCCATCCCCTTCCCCTTCCCCTCCCTGCTCTCTCCTTCCACCCTCCTGGCATCATCAGCTTCCTGCTCTCTGTCTCCACCCCCTGGCATTATCTCTATCACCTTCTTTCCTACCCTCTCATTCACCACCCCCTTTGTTCACCTTCCATATCCTACCCTCCCCCCTCCTTGGCATCACACTTTCTCTTTCCTTCCCTCTCCACTCCCCACCCCATCATCCTCTCTTCCCTTCCCTCTTCCTCAACACCCCCAGCTTCCTAGCAAATTTGGATGCCCTTTACCTGGTGCTGCCTCTTTCTCCTCTGCCTGTTTCCCTCTGTAATTGGAACTGCATGGGGCCAGCAGGACTTGTGAGCCTTCAGGCCCAGTGCAGTTTCAATGGGAGAGGAGAGGAGAGCCAGCAGAGGGGAAAGCACTGCAGAAGCAGCCCAGATAGGCTCTGCTCTCTGACTCCCCCTGCTGGTGGGACATATCCTGCAGGCCAGATGTTGTATACTGTGATTGTGGGGACCACTTTGGTATATGTTCTAGGTATGGGTGGGTGCTGTGATAATTATTGTGGATGGATGGTGAAGGAACCCCTTGGTTTATGTTCTGGGTAGGGATGGACCCTCTGGATATACTGCAGTGAGGGTTTATTTTTGTTTATTTAGATTTAATTCACATCTTTTCATTGGTAGGTAAAGGCAAGTTACATTCAGGTACTGTAGATATTTCCCTGTCCTCAGGTGCTTTCAATCTAAGGGGCCTATTTACTAAATGTTTTCTCCCATGCTTTTACTATGGAAAAGATGTTTAGCAAATATTGCCCTACATTTGTATCTGAGGCAACAGAGGATGAAGTAACTTGTCCAAGGTCACATAAAGTATTAATGGGATGTGAACGCTGGCTTCCCTGGTTCTTAAGCTAATTGCCTTATCCACTAGATTACTCTCCATGGGATTGATTGTGAAGGGCTATCTTTGGCGTGAGAACCTTCAGAACAACCATGGTACTCCTCTCTGAAGGATGTTTGTGCTCTCTCCATAATTATTTATTCATTTCCTTTTATTTGTGGATCGCCTCACCTATTGCCATTTGAGGTGATTTACAGTATAAAATTTAAAATGACATTATATAAAATATCTCTTTTCATCTGAATGATGAGTGTATATCGTTATTATGCATCATCCTAATTATACTCACGATGATACCGTTTGCTATTAGACAAAGTTTTTTATTAGACAATGTATACAATCAAAATAAATTATACAGTCCTTCCTTTATAGGCTGCTATATAGCTGTATACTATGGTAAGGAGCATAGCATCACCGACAGAAAATACCACCCCTCTTATACAGTATCCTTCTGCGAAGGAAAGCTAAAATCCTCTTGGGTTTTGGGGGCTGATGGATGCTTGCATGTTCAGGTTATTTTCTTGTGTCCCATTCATCTTGCAATAGCCAAATAAAAGCAATGGAGCACATGCAAAATGGTGGCTTCTTTGTAGGTTGTAAGCCCTTTACAAGGACCACAGAAAGATGTGGCAATACAGGAGCTTTGGTGTCCTCTGAGATCAATAGTGGGAAAGTGAAACCGCCTGTGTTAGCACATTATGCTCTACCTGGATCCGTACCTCCAGCACATCCAGCATCCCTGGCTGTGACTTACTACATCACTATAAATAGTCCTCCTCTTTATGAGAAACCCCTTTTATTAAAAAAAAACCCCAATTCCAGCATATTGCCATTATGACCACCAGTATAAATCTGTGCTCTGGTTCAGACTTTCTGGGTAGTATTCCTATTATCAGAGCTTCTTCTTTATAACATAACTCGTGTACAGCAAACTGAAGTCTGGAAGTCTGGTACCCATAAGAGTTCTTATACATTATATGATGTACTGAATCAGTTCTGGTATCCAGATGCAAACCTCCCATCGGCCACGGCTCTCATCTGAGGAGTGTGGTTCCCTACTTGCAACTGATACCAGGCTTTGTCTTTCTTAGGTTCCAGAGATATGTGCACACTTATCGAATTCTGCTGGATGAAGAAGGACTCCTGGCGGTACAGGTGAGTATGGATGTGCAGGGAGGAAGGTGGTAAGGGATGGAAATGAGAACTCAGGCTAAAGACAATGAGGATATCCCCCAAACTTAGCCAGGTGAACTGCTACTTTAGCTTGAACTGATCTGGACTCCAAAGGGTCCATAATGAAATACAAATGCAGACCATGAAAAGTCCTGGGTATAGAGATAAGACGGGTAAAAGAAAAGGATATGTCTGGAAGGGCCCACAAGCCCTGATGAGAAAGAGAGAGAGTAGATGATGTATGAAGGAAGCCTATGTGGGTCAGTTGGAATAGATGACCAATGTGAAATTGGAAGATGTAATAGATCAAACTGTCACCAGGACCAGATGATATTCTCTTCAGAATTCCAAAAGAACTCAAACATTAAATTGCCAACCTGTTACTAGTGATCTGTAACTTATCATTTAAAACAGCCATAGTACTGAAGGGTGGCCATTGTAACACAATGATTTTTAAAAAGGGCTTACAATGTGATCCAGAAAACTATAGATTGGTGAGCCTGAAGTTGTCGGTGCCAGGCAACATGGTAGAAGCTATTTTTAAAAACAAAATGGCTGGCATCATCATCATTTATTTTTTAGACTCCTTCCCATATTCAAATCCAATTTGACTTACAACAGATTTGAATACTGGCCATATAGATAAACATGGCTTAATGGAGAAGTCACAAAAAAGAAGAGTCAAGCTACGATCACAGTTAGAATATATTGCAAGACTCATCACACTTGAAGTTAATGTACAGCATGTATATAAGGGATTGAGCAAGCCAGTATACATCTGACTATCACTTACAGCCAATGTTGTTCCTCTCATCATAAATCCCAAGTCTATGTTTTTATAAAATGTCTCAATATGTTAGTGGTAATGAAAATAAAAACTCAAAAGTCTGAAGATTCAGAACTTTCCAAGAAAGTCCCCAAAGAATTCAAATAACAGACTTTCAAATCTAATTGGCAAATCTGAATGTGCCAGTGCCAGCTGGTGTTTCATGTATAGACTGAATCAGGGGAAATAAGTTATAAAACTTACCTGAAAAGGATACGATCTGCATGGGTTGTACACCTCACATCTTCATGAAAAATGGAGAAGTCAACATGGTTTTAGCAAAGGGAAATCTTGTCTTACCAATCTTTTAGGATTTTTTGAAGGTGTACATAAACATGCAGATAAAGGTGAGCTGGTTGATATAGGTCTATTTGGATTTTCAAGAAAGAATTTGACAAAGTTTCTCATGAGAGACTCCTCAGGAAATTAAAGTTATAGAATAGGAGGCAGTGTCTATGGTGGCTTAGAAACTGGTTAAAAGGCTGGAAACAGAGGGTAGGAATAAATTATCAGTTTTCCAAATGGAGAAAGACATTAGTGGAGAACACTGGGATTGGCACTTCGACCAGTGCAGTTTAACATATTCAGAAATGGTCTGGAAAAGGGGACAATAAATGAGATGTTCAAATTTGCAGATGCATAAATCTAAAAGAAGAAGTTCCACTTATACACAAATCAGATATCCAAGAAAGAAGGGGGTATTATGAATTTACTTATTTTAAATTATTTTTATCTTGCACCCTCCAAGGTTTGGGGCAGGTAACAAAGACGCAAGCATAAATACAAGTTTAAGTACAGAGATAAAAATAAAGGTAAAAATACTGGCAAAAACTTGACAGTGACAAAATGTGTTACAAATAAAAGACAAAATAGCTAAAAAAATAACAGACATATTACAAGAAACACAAAACTATGGCCGATGCGAATGTAAACAAGAGCTGAAAGTTAGCAATATTGCTTATAAGGGAAGCCTGGATTAGAAAAAGCGTGCCATGTAGAAAGAAAAAAATAGGATGTATGTGGTGAGAAGGCGATGGTGAAAAGGTAAGTTTTTAGGGGTGCTTTGAATTCCTTCTTATTTGATTGGAGGCGTACATGCTGAATGTTATGGGCCCCAGAGTCCACGAAACCTACCTGTGGAGCAGCACAGGACTGCAAGACAGACTCTGAGCAAGCCTAGTCAGCCCCCTGCTTTGCAGGTTGAACCCTTGGATTCTGGAGGCCAGTAGGTCTCTGCGGCGGCAGTACTTTATAGTGGTGAGTCACACAGACTGGAACAAGGACAAGGCTTGGACAAGGCAGGCTGGGATGAAGGCATGCTTGGCAGGCAGGACAAGGCAAAGTTGGATACTAACCTGGACAGGACCTGGAACTAGACAAGACAAGGGTGAGACAAGGCAAGGAGAATACTCGGTACAGGCAGGACTGGACAGGATACTGAAACAGACAGGACAGGATACTGAAACAGACAGGACAAGACTACCAAGGCAGACTAGGGCAGGGCTTAGACAAGGCAGGCAAGGGAAACACCAAACAAAGAATAGAGAAGCCTAAAGGCAGCAAGGCTAGGAACAGACAGAAAAGGCCTGAAGGCCTCAAAGCAGGATAGAAGAGAGAATAGGCTAGAAGGCCTCAAGACAGGAAACAAGGCAGGATAGGTCTGAGGGCCTCAAGGCAAGGCAAGACAAGGCTGAAGGCCTGTAGGCTTCAAGGCAGAAGGCCCATATGCCATAAGGCAAAAACAAGGGTCTGGTCATGGAGCCAGAAGTGATACCATGAGAAGGCAAGGTTAAAATGGCAAGGCAGGTTTACATAGGGCTGGGACTTGGCTGTGGCAAGGGCAGTGAGGAAGAACTTGGCAAGCCTAGTCATGAGGCATACTGAGGGCCTCTGCTGGTGGGGAGGCATCATGAAAGTAGGATAAGGCTGCAAAGCAGGTGAAATCCTAATTGGTGAGAGGGGCCGGCAAGTGAGAAGGCTTTTTCACGTGTGGATCCTAGCCTAACAGAGTGAAGGGAAGGACTCTTAAGTTAGAGATATTAATCAGAACAGAAAATTCTAGCAGGTATGTAGGTTTTTAGCGTACTGGAAACCCAGAGGAATTTCATGTGGTGTACCAAGTTGTGAATGTTTAGAGCGCGTTTGTACTGGCAAGGGCAGCTCAAGGCAATCTGCTGCTTGAGGTGAAGAATGAAATGGCGCCCCCTTCCCCCCTCCCATGGTCCAGTGCAGGTGAAATCACCGAGGGCTAGGGTAGGGAGATGGCAATGGAGGGTGAAGTGACTTTCCCAAGGTCACAAGGAATGGCAATAGGATTTGAACCCTGGCTTCCATTGTTTGCAGCCCACTGCTCTAACCACTCAGTTTTTTTTTTTGTTCTCAGTCTTTGGTGTCTGCACTAGGGGGTACTGGAGAAATGTTTGAAATGTTTTATGGGGTGGGGCAGTCTTTGGCCACCCCACCTCCTGGGTCTAGAAATAGAACTCTTCCATTCCCGATTGCCTGCCTCCCACCCTTCTCCAGGATCTGCCCCCCTGGGGGTGTGAGAGGTTAGTTAATGGTGGGAGTCTGTGTGTGTGACACTCTCTCTTAGGGCTCATACAAGGGTTTTAGATGCTCTAGACAAACCTTACAGTCTTTCATTCCCCCTTCCCTCCCCTCCCCACATACTTAAAACTTAAACATTCTGGGGGAGAGGAGAGAGAGGAACCCGAGGAGGTCAGCTATTGCCTTTCTGCCTTGGTAGAATTGATTTATTGCCTGGGACTGAGACGCGGTCTAACCCCCGAACATGGTACCTGATTGCCTGATTCCGACGCTGACCGGACCCGAGTGAGGGGAGGAGGCCTCGCTGACGTCATCAGGGAGGGACCGGAAGGTCTTCAAAAGCCGGCCCCTCCTGTGGTTACCCAGGGAGAGGAGAGAGAGGAACCCGAGGAGGTCAGCTATTGCCTTTCTGCCTTGGTAGAATTGATTTATTGCCTGGGACTGAGACATGGTCTAACCCTCGAACACAGTACCTGATTGCCTGATTTCAACGCTGACCGGACCCGAGAGAGGGGAGGAGGCCTTGCCGACGTCATCAGGGAGGGACCGGAAGGTCTTCAAAAACCGGCCCCTCCTGTGGCGCGTAGGTGCCGCCGGTGCATCGCCCAAGCCGCGCGTGCCTAAGGGGCGCACGGCTTAGTTTGACTTTACCTGGCTGTGAATTTCCATCTCGGAGAATAACCAGACGTCTCTGTCAATTGTAAGTGACTGATTACTTTTAATCTCTTCTGAATCTCTCTCCCTGACTCCCCCCGAGCCAGAGGAACAATAAGAATTAAACTATTGGAGGAACATAAAAGAAGGAGAATTTGAATTTTACCTTTAAAACTTTAAAACAGCAATATGCCTCATACAAAAAGAAAGGCTCGTATAAGGGAGACACAGACGTCATCTCCCTTATTAACACCTACACAGCCACAAATCTCCTCCTTCTTTAATGTTACAGATAGTTGTAGGCCGGGAGAGGAGACCGCTGTACATGATGCTTTGGAGCGAGAAGCAACGGTACTAGTCAGTGATACATCTTTGACCCCCGGCGCCCCTAAAACTCCCTCTCCACCATTAGTTAAAGAAAAAATACCCGCTAGTTCTACTGAGGATGTAGATCTAGATGGAATTCTTATGTCATCTAAAAATGGAGAAAAGAGTGGAGACCTGGCTGAAGGGGGAGGGATTGAATCACAACCTGTTATGAACATACTTTTACCGCAGAAACCTTTGGAAATAATCATGGATACACTGTGGACAGCGATTAAATCATTGGAACTGGCTATTAACAAGTTAACACAGATTATGACTAATTCACAACTTAAAATAATGAATGTGGAAAGGATGGCTTTAGTATCTCAAAATAATTTGGTTACATATGAAGGGAGATTAGAAAAAGTGGAAAATGTTCAGAGGAATCTTATTAAATCTGAATTAATTAAACAAAAGAAATTGGAATATATAGAAAATCAATTAAAGTACTCCAATTTAAGAGTTTTGAATTTCCCTAAACAAGACTTGATTCCTGCAGTAGATATGTTTAAGGAATATATGTTGAAAGTACTAAAAATACCTAGTCAAGCTTTACCAGTATTAGAGAAAGCTTATATTCCTGTAAGATCAGGTAGTGGAACTCAGATAGGAAAGATGTAGCCAGAAACTTTAAATTTATCAGAGACAATTGAAACATCAATAGATACGGAGATAACACTTAGAGCTACATTAGTGGTATAATTTGTTTTTCCTAAAGAGAGAGATACCGTGTTACGCCTATTTCTGAGAAATAGATTAGAAACAGTTCATGGATCTAAGGTCTGGATATATCCAGATCTAACAAGATCCACTCAGATTAGGCGAAAAGAATTTTTGAAATTAAAATCAGAGGTACTTCTTAGAGGAGCTGGATTTATTTTAAAATTTCCCTGCCGTTGTGAACTTAAATACATGGAGCATAATTATGTGTTTTTTGAAACATCTGAGTTACAGTTTTTTTTAGATTCACATCCCCCCCCCTAGTACAGGTCCAGGTTAGGTGCAATAGATAGATACCATTGTATCCTCTTGATTAAGATCGAGAGGAAGGAAGATATTTCTCCTCTCTTTTTCAAGGTAATAAATATTTCTTATATAATTGCTCAGTTAATTGTTTCTGCTCTGGGATTTCCTGTGATGTAACAGAATGATTTAAATATTCAAATATTGCTTGTGTGATAATTATTAAATATGTAAGTTCCTAATGTTGAATCATCTGTATAAATATACAAAATTTGTTTTGTGTAAATGATTGGAAATGCAAAAATAAAAAATAAAAAAAACAACAACTTAAACATTCTTTTCCATTTTAAAATGTATTAACTTCCCTAACCTAAAAATGCAGATTGCATATGGAAAATAGACATTCAAAGTACAATCTTCTGAAGTAAAAATATCACTTACAACAACATGTATATTATATAGGCAAAAAAACCACACTTTCAATAATAATAGTTTAATAGACTTAATAAACTACCTTTCTTATAGTAATCAAGGTGGTTTATTGGATCCCATATGGTATTAGGCCTATGGTAAAGTGCACTGGGTATATTTGGCCCATAGAAAGCCAGGAATAAACTGAACTACAATTCCAATATAGTAAGCCTTCCATATCATGACTGCCAGTACTCAACCTATGAAAAAGCCATATTGCAAATATTACATCAGGCCCTAGACACCAATATACCTTCTATTAGGAAAACAGATTAAAGCCAGATTGTTGTAAATCCCTACACAGAAACTACATGCTAGCAGAATACCTAAAGCCTCAGTAACACAAGAAGAACACAGATACACTCTCACCAAATACAGAATAAAGAGATCATAAAATATAAGATTAAAATGTGCAGACAAAAACTGAACTGGAAATCACAAGAAGCCAAACTCTGTAAGCAATGAAAACACAATCAAGAAATATAAAGCATTAAACATACCAATAAAAAGAATGTCAAATCTGCTGATAAATTCAGCCATTTAAAAACATGTATAAAAATGTTTAAAATATTACCAAACAGTAATAAAATATTTCAAAACAATAATTAAAACTCACAGATTAAAAAAAAATTCTCGCACTCTCCATACCTGGGAACTTTAGATTTCCAGTCCTCCTGAGATTGTCGTAGATTGGACGAGGGTACACATACTTTAACCTCTCTCACACACCTATATACAGATACTCACACATGCACACACATGTGCACAGGCACTCTCTCTCATAGACACACACATACACATATACACCACACAAAAATCCTCTCATTTATACACATACTCACCTCACCACCCTCTCACACATACATACTATCCACCACATCTCATACACACACCTCCACCACCCTCTCATCTACATACACACATACCACCCCATCACCCTCTCATACCCCCACCCTCTCATACACACACACACACACCACCTACTCGTGCACACCCACCCCCTCACCCACCCATACATACACACACCCTTACCGGTTCACCCTCTCATACACACACACACATATATCCCACATACACACATATACACACCCACCCACCCATACATACGTACACTCCCACCCACCTTTCATATATACACACACACACTCACCCTCTCATGCACACACACACACACACACACACACACCTTCTCATACAGAGACCCATCCACACCCACCCTCCCTTTCATACACATAACCCTTTCAAACCCCCTTTACCGCATTTGTAAATATTGTTGTATTGATATGGTGTAGTTCCGAATTCTTCTGCCATTGGCTCCTCTTATTCCCAGTTTGAGTACCCCTGTTTTATTGTAACTTTCGTTTATTCTTGGATATGTTAATGTTACTTCCCTATGTTCCATGTAAACCGATCTGATTTGATCCGTATCAAGAATGTCGGTATATAAAAGCACTAAATAAATAAATATATACAAACCCACTCATACATACACTCACCCCCACACATCTTCTCATACAGACACTCCCACCCTCTCTCTCATATAGACACACACCCTCTCATAAAGACATCCACCCATATCCACCCTTCTTTCATACATATACCCACCCTTTCATATACACAAACACATATATACTCTCACCCTCTCATATGCATAGTTACATACACTTTCATATACACTCACAAACTCTCTCTCACCCAGACACTCACTCTCACAGGGTAAGTCTCTTTCACACACACATTCTGGACCTTTTCTCTGGCTGCACAGCAAGGCCTCTTCTGCCGCCGGCTGTGGGGAAAACACTGGCAGCACCTCAGACCCTTTCCTGCTGCCGGCTGCAGGGAAAATGCTGGCGGCACTGCAGTGACTCTTCTTTGGCTGTTGGATCATCCTTTTGCTGGTGAGGAGTGAGAATCCCGCAGCACATTGCAGTTCCACGCTGCTGGGACCTTCCTTTTTGCTGGCAGGGAGTGGGAACCCTGTCAGCACATCACAATTCCACACCGCTGCAGGACTTTACTTTTGCTGGCGGGGAGTGGAAACCCTGCCAGCATGTTGCTGCTCTATGCCGCCAGCACTGCAGGTTTTCTTGCTGCCAGAGTTTGCCTGAATGAAGGATGACGTGGCTGTGGCAAGAAGGTTTCAGGGGGCAATTTTGCTGCCTCAAAATCTTGCCGCCTGAAGCAGCTCCCCTCACCCTGCCTCATTATAGAACCGCCCCTATGTACTGGATTCTATATTTGATCAGCAACCAGTGCATAGGGTTACATTTGCCACTCACGGGACAACCCCACTAATGGTTGTAGTCACCCCGCACCAGCGGGCCTTGCTGTGGTGGAATGCTGCTGGGAGAGACAGCACAGCAGGACACTGCCAGGTCGCTGCAACTGGGCTTCCTACAGGCACGCTCGTGCCCGAAGCTTGCTCTTTTAAAGGGCCTGTGGCGGAAAAAGCCCGCAGTGCCCTCGGATGACATCAGGACTCTTCGCCCTGTAAAAAGGTCCTGCTGACACTCCCTAGTCGCCTCAAAAAGTTCATCCAAGTCTGTCTTCAGCTACAGCTGCAGTTGTGTCTTCGTCCAAGTCTTCAGCCTCAACTGTTTTCAAGTCTTCAGCGACAGCATTCAGCTAAGTCTTCAGCCACAGCTTGCGTCCAAGTCTTTGTCGCTGTCCGTGGTTACTGCCTTTTGGACTTTTCCTTAGTCTGGCCTG